>NC_135788.1:90505017-90866267 GCF_051106095.1 Pogona vitticeps | reverse complement strand
TTGAGCTATGGGATTCTGGGAGTTGTAGTTCCCCACCCAAAAGCTTTGCCTCCATTGCTAGAGTGGGAGGGGGTTATCCCCTGCTAGTGGGCCTGCAGAATTAAGCAGACCAGATATTGTTATAGTGCTTCTGTCAAATATTGCCTAGGATTTACACATATAACCAACCCTTTTGCTACTTCTTCTTCTCATCCCACTCAAATCAGGCTAGTTATTTGACAACAAATATACGTAGATAGAATATCAGACTAGGACTCAAGTCCCTCCTTGATAATGGAAACTCACTAAGCAATCATGACAGATTTGTTATGCTGTATTTCAGAAACATAACATTAGCCTTCCATACCAAAGTGAACCAGATTATATATGATTTAACTGTATGCATGCAGTTAACTTTCCTTTGTGACCTAAAGGAGTCTGATCAGCATCCTGACTGTTGAAGTGGTGTGGGAAAGAAACAGTTAAATCGTTCTCTCCAGTTTGAATCCACTATTTGCATGTTATGGGAAGCTTCTGTTCCTGGAAGAAAACATCAACCCAGATTTGGAACCCAGCAGGGAGCAAAGAGTTAAAACTTCCTCCCATTGCCCCCCATGAAGAGATCTGCACATGCTATTTCCTGTTTTTTAAAAAGCATTCATGTAGTTGCTAATGGTATGAATGGGTTTATAGTTTGGCCTTTATCATCATTAAAAAGAAGGTAGAACATCATCTTTCCCCATTCTTCTTATTTACTGGGGCTGTTGGAGCCACTAGAAACCATCCAATTGCAGTTTGACCTACCTTGGTCATTCTTGTTCATCCTGTCAGGCATCTCAGATGGAGAATACTGCCTTGTATTCGACCATGTCCTCCTTAATGTCCTCCAGATGTGTTATGCTACATCTCCTACTATCCTTAGGCAAGTTGCAGATGGTTGAAAATCTGCAATATCTGACATATTTGAGTGGCTCAGGTTTGCAAATGATGTTTTAGCTCCTTAGGCCATTGCAAAAAAAAAAAAAAAACCAAAAAAAAAAAAAACCATCCACATGCTCATTTGTGATTTCTGATGTTCAGTTTCTTCTTATTCCCCCCCAGTGGCCCTTTTCCCGTTTCCTGTTTTTTCAGGAGCCCGCTTCTGCCTTTGCTTCACTCTTTAATGGACTTGCCAATTTAGTGATGCTGAACAGATACAAAGCAGTCGTCCCTCGTTCTTCTCCCATGTACCACACCTGTATTGCCTTTGCCTGGGTAAGTTATTTTTGGAGCATAGGGTTTCTGCTATGACAGACTTTTTGGATTATAGTGCTGTAGCACTGGAGAGCGAGATGATGCACAGAAAGACACAAATAGCTCATTTTTGTTTGAAGTTTTGTTGAGAGGAGAGGTGAAACTTAGGTTGGAATGTGGAGCACATGGCCCTTTCCTCCATAGTCAGGGCTGAGAAAAGATGAGATTTATAGTCCAGCATTTTCAGTGTTATTTAGGCCACATCAGGAAAAATTGCCTTGAAACATGAAGCCCTGTGCTTGTTGCTGGCTTGGGAAATGCAGAGTGTAGGGAAGAAATTGGGGGAATCCTTTTGGAGGAACAGATTCATCTCTTTATTATGTTGGGGAATGAGAGATGGATGGGGACTAGACTTTATATTATATTGCAATGATCGCCTTAATTAATGTTTTTCCTTTCCAGGCATGGTGGATATTTAAGGAAAAGGCTTCTGAATGAGTTAATGTTTTTCAACACTCTCTTAGAATGGCACTGGAGACCAGTGTATAGTGTGGCTTTATCCAGGCATTTTGTTCTTATTGTGCCTGTTAAAGTGTGGTTTGATTTGGAAGCTGCCTAGTAGGTTCTTTGAACTAAAGTACAGTAGACATTTTAGATGGTGACAATTGTGATATAAACTAGGATCTGAATGTTCAAAGCATTTTATGTATATTCTATTGTCATCCTTGTGAAAAAAATTTAGCAGTTCTGTGGTTTTAAAGTGTCTGGAAATAATGTAATTATTTCTAAGGTTATTAGTACCTTATTTATATCCAGTGTGGTGTTGTGTATAGCGTGATGGACTGACTAGGGCTCAGGAGGCCTTGGTTCAAATTCCTGCTCAGCTATGGAAATGCACTGGGGATGTTGTGGAACTGGTAAAAACACTCCCTAAATATCTCACTTACTTTGAAAGTCCTACTAGGATTGCTGTAAGTCAGTTCCAATTTAACAACACATAAACAGTTATTATATGGGATTATTGTTTATAATTTTAATCCTACTAGATTTCTATTTGTGGTGGTTTTTTTATCTCTGATATAGATGTATCTCTAAATATCTCTTAGGTTTCCACAAGCTGGTAAACTACACCAGCTTTATTAGTGCTATGTTGTAAATGCAGGGCTGAGCTGGGGAAAGAATAACTTGCCCGAGGCACTACACTAAAAGAAGACATGAGGACATGCCAAAGTAGGAACGCAGGGGTTTGAAATTGGTTCCCAATACTAAGGCCCAGCCAAAGGGAAGATTAAAATCTTTTTCTGATTCCTTCTCTTTCCCAGCATAGGTATGTAGGTAGGCAAGTGTATATATCAATATACAGTGGTGCCTTGCAAGACGATTGCCTCGCAAGACAATTAATCTGCAAGACAATCAGTTTTTGCAATCACTGTTGTGCTTCGCAAGACGATGTTTTCTATGAATGATTTTTGCAAGACGACGATTTTTCCCCATTGGAACGCATTAAGTAGATTCTAATGCATTCCAGTGGGGAACCATGTTTCACAAGACGATGTTTTCACAAGATGACGTTTTTCGCGGAACGAAAAACAAGGCACCACTGTATCTATATGTAGCTTCTGGGTTAGTAGCCTGTCTTGCTTTTTTTTATATTAATACCAAGGCACCTTCTTGAGCAACTCCTATATACAGGTGTCTTCTGTGTATGCTCTGCAAGCTTTATTGATGGTTCCTGTAAAAGAAGATTTTTTCAGGCTAATTTCTTTTCTCTTCCCTGCTTAAGGTTTCTTTGAATGCCTGGTTCTGGTCCACAGTTTTTCACACTCGAGAAACCAACCTAACTGAAGTAAGTACTTATGGTCTTATATCATGAAAACATCAGAGGATCTGAGTAAGGATGGGAGGTGTTTTGAAACAGTGGCAAACCTTTTTAGTGTCTTTATTTAAAATTTTAAATTAAACAGCAGATGTTTAAAAATCCTAACTGTATACTATAGTCTGCATGAGAGTTTCTTTCGTTTGAGTGTGATTAGGGCCATCTTTTTTTTTTCAAACTTAATTGATTGCTGTTATATTTCTGATTCATATAACACTGTTCATGTGCAGGGCTCTTTACCACAAACATGCCCATTTCTGTCCCTACAGAAAATGGACTATTTCTGCGCATCAGCCGTCATCCTTCATTCCGTGTACCTGTGTTGTGTCAGGTAAGTCTCTCCTAAGAATTTAAGAAGAACCCTGCTAGGTCAGAGTGGCTTAGCAGATGTTAATGGGAACTCCCAAAACAGCATGACCTTAATAGACCATTGTGGTAGCAAATTCCACCATTTAACAGTGTGCTGCACGAAGCGTTTCTTTCATCTGTCCTAAGTGCCTCATAGTTTTCCCCTGCTGGATAATCCTAGGTTCTGCTGTTGTATGAGAAGGGAAACTTTCTCTCTTCTCCCTTTGTCCACACCATGCATAATTTCTTTCTCTTTGTTTTTGCAGTGTCTCCACTTTGGAGATTAAAAGTACTGTATAGTTTGCAATTAATCCGAAAGTAGGAAGGACTCAAGTATTTGCCTTCACTAAATGTGGACATCTTAGTGGGTCTGGGTCCTTGATTTCTCTCTTTCTCTCTCTCACACACACACCAGATCTACTATCTTTCCCTATTGCTGTGCATTCATCCACTCTATTTCCCTGGCAGCCTCCGTGTGCTCTCGGGGCCATGTATGCTGTCCACTCTGTTTTAGGCAGAGCCCTGATGTTTTCAGTGAAGGCTTGCAAGAATATTGCAGTTCTACCACTGTCTTGCAGAGGAAACGTCAGTCTGCGTTGCACAGATGCAGCTTCCAAAAGATACCTTGGCAATATTCTTAGTAATTGGCATAGGTATAAATAACAGTTAACTCTTCACCTGAAGAGCTAGGCCATAGCCTGCCAAAGCATAGGCCAAATAAAACGTGATTTTTTAAAGCACCACAAGACTCTTTGCTTCCCCACCACCTATAATAGAAATACAGCTGCTCCCTTCAAAATAAAAGGCAGGACTCCTGTGATTTCAGTGGCTGTGTGACAGGTGACAATTTAATGCTCCAGCAGCAACATCATGTTAGAAGGAGCCTCCCCAAAGAGTGGAAAAGCATTGTGAGTACATTCAGATATCCACTGAGCAACAGCATAGAGCATGGAGCCAGCCAGTCCTTCACTTCCAGAAGTATTGCACTGTAAACCTGCTGATGAGCAAAATGACCCAACAGTCTTTTTAAAGGACCACAAATAATAATTTATACTAAATGTCATGTATGTCCACAATTTTAAACTCTGCAATGCTTTGAAAGAAGGATGCTAGAGAATAATGTGTTTATCAGATCTCTTCTCGTTACCCCAAGGGTGCATGTGTAGGAGTTTTGCTAAAGTGAAAAGGCAGGCTCCCAACTTGCTCAGAATACACATGTGCTATTTTGCGCTTACTTGGGAAACCGATTTAGACTGTCATAGCATTGACCCATCTCACCCAGAGATGAGTGTTGTTTGAAAGAAAACCCCCCCAGGAGTAAGCATTAATGCTATGGAGGGTTATTTTAAACCAGGATATAACATTGGAATGAAAATTTTTACCAGATCTCAAATTAAGTTTCTCTTCCTACAGAAAATAAATTATTTCTTCTCATCTCTAGTTGTGCATGTGGCATTCCCCAGCTTTAAAACATGCAAATGTACAAATCTCGTATGTATGGCTTCATTGTGTGGTGAGTGTGCCAAATAGGAAAAACACAAATAAATTAGAGACATCCAATGGCAACCAAAACATGAAGAATAATCACCAGGGGAGACTTCTGGAGCAATAGGCAGGAATGGGAAATGGCTTGTTTTGTTTTGCAGTCGTGCAGGCAGTAACGCCATGGCATGCTGTGGGATACCAGGAGCTGTTGTTCACAACCCAAACATTTCCCATCTCTAGAAATACCCTGCTTGGAATAAGGCATGTTTTTATTAGTGTTGTGAGTGATATGTGTTCTCTTGCAGAGGTGAGCAAAGTATCATAGTATTTTCTGAGTCATATTTCTCCGTAGCTGGTGTTGCTTTTGCAACTTCTCTTAACTAGATGTCAAGGGGACGTAGGTCAAGTGTGATCACTACAACCTTGCCACAGTCCTTGGAAGTTTTTTGAGCACCTCCGCTTTTTCTTGCAGGACCTTAGGTCTGAAGCATCCAGCCTTTGCCACTGCCTTTGGGGGTTTCTTACTCCTCTTCCTGGCCTTCCACGTCTCATACCTGACACTTGTGCGCTTTGACTATGGTTACAACATGGCTGCCAATGTAGCAATCGGTGAGGCCCTGTTCAGGAGCATTTGTTTATTTTTCCAGACCAAGGGAAAAAAAGTTTAACTTGGAATGGTAGTGGGGCTTGATCGGGGGTGGCAGGTAAGATAAAGCTGGGTGATTTTCATTGGTTGCAGGGTGCACAACAGCACCCCGCCAAAAGCCCTTGAAAATTAGCAGCTCTTTAAATCAAGCTGTATGGGGAGTGTACACCTTGTTTTGAACCCATCAAACACTTCCAGGAGGCTTTTCACCTGGAAAACCAGGCACACACTCCATGCATGCACATCTAGTTTATAACGTGAACGTGCTTCTTTTCAAATGTGAAGGGGAAGTGTTTCCTTGCAGCAAATTCTGTAGCAGGTATAGCAAAGGAGACACTTGATCGGGAAGTAAGAACAGGTGGGGTGAGCTATGTCTAATTTACGGGCCACTAGCCATTCTGACTGCAAGAGGCTGGGAACTGAATCTTATGAAGATAGCTTTTTCTAGCTCTGCCATTACCTTCTCTTCTTTTTCTGCTGTCCTCTGCAGGCCTCCTTAATCTTTTCTGGTGGCTGGGCTGGTGTGTCAGGAATCAGCAACGTTTGCCGTACGTCTGGAAGTGTGTGGCAGTTGTGCTACTTCTCCAAGCCTTGGCCCTCCTGGAGCTCCTGGACTTCCCGCCTTTGTTTTGGGTCTTTGATGCCCATGCCATCTGGCACATCAGCACCATCCCAGTCAATATCCTTTTTTACAGGTCAGCCTCAGTGGCTTGCCTCTGGCCTTTTCTTTCTCATTTGTTTGCCTTTTGATCAAGGTTTGGGAAAGTTGTTTTTTTAAAAAATGGCAACTCCAAGAACGCTTGCTTTGCTGGCTGAGGGAGGTGTCTGGAGAGCTGCTGTGAAAAACAATACATTTCCAAGATCCATTAAGATCTCTGAGGTTACTGCCAGAAGATACGGCCACAGCCCTGGTATTTTACCTAAAGATTTGCAAATAGATCATTTGTTCTTTGGGTAGTCAGATTGTCTTACGGTAGTAAGAACAGTGCTGGGAAATGACACAATCCAAGATCTTTCATGTATATTATGAATTGTCCATAGAATGGCAACCCTAATGGCAATAAATAAATGCCCCCCCTTCTGCGGAAAGTATAACTAATATTTTTTATCTCAGTTTGTTGTGGGACTGCAGTTGAGTGTTGTCAGAGCACCCCAGTGAGAAGTTTTCAAGTCCTTCTCAGGCATAAAAAGTTCCAGAAAAGAAATTCCAGCAGGGATTTTTTTCATGGGATTTCAGGATGTTCTCAGAAGAGTAGCAGGGAAGTTCATTTCCATGTTCAGAGCCTCTGGTTCACAAGTGCAGAAAAATTATCATCATCTACACCAAGGATGGGCAGGTTGGGAACCAATTTCTTGTCTCCTGTAGGACTCTAGAGCAATAATCTCCAGACATTCTTGACTGCAACTCCCAGAAGCCTTTGCCACTAGCTGTGCTGGCAAGGGCTTCTAGGAGTCACAGTCCAAAAATGTTTGAGGACCCAAGGTTGGGAACCACTGCCCTAGAGGATGAAGCCCTTCTCTAAGGCATTCCTCTAGGATCCAGCCTGTGCTCCGGAGCCATTTTTGCAGTTCTCCAACACCTCTGTACCTTACCTCCCCACAACTCGGCCAGTTAAAAAAAATTGGGGGCAAAAAGTTTCCTTGTGCCTTTTAGGGGATCTGGGAATAATTTGCTACACTATGACAGCCCCCCAGCACTCCCTGGTTTTCATCCTCCTTCCCAAATCTTTTCAGAAACATTTGACCACTAGAGGGCATGAGGGGGCTTTTTATTTAAAGAGTATTTTGTACATTAAACCTCTTTTTCAGTCAACGAAAACCCATTGTGGCGAACTTTACCATATATATCCATAACATTAAAATAAAATAAAACAAAGAAGTTAATTATGCAAATTAAGTAGCACAGCCCTCAAGCTGCTGGCAAATCTGAAAAACAGTCTGAAAAATAGCCCTCAGCTCTCCCAGGTCTTGTTTCAGCTCTAGATGTATCAGTTAGTCCAGCGTATCACTTGTCAAACTCTCCTGTAACATTCTCATCCTATTTTGTATTTCAGTTTCCTTGTGGATGACAGCCTCTATCTTTTGAAGGTCAACTCTGATGTTCTTAAAATTGACTAAAACTTTCAGCGGAACTTTACTTGGAGAAGGGCGCTGACTTTTATGGAAAACACCCATCAATTACTTCCACCCTCTGAGAAGTCTGTTGTTTTATGCCTACTTTGTACGGAGAACTGGTGACAAATTTGCACTTCCTGTTTCTGTACTTCCACTTCTGAAGCCATTGATCTTGGGATTCTAATTGCCATGGTGGAATAAACTGGCTGCCTTCATTTCTGGATAGATCAGGATAGAGAGCTCATCTCCCCTGGAACTTTTTTTTTTGCCAAGGGAAGTATCATTTTGCCTTTCCAACTCATTTCATGCCTCTTTTGGGAGAACAAGAGGGGGTTCACTTGTTCTGCTCAATTCCCCTGTCGTCTCTTTTTACTGAGTGGCTCTGTGGGGTTAGATCTGCGGGTCCAAAAGCTTTCATGAAAGCGACTTCAAAAGCAGTGTGGAAGATGGTGACAGCCGCTTTGCATAGAAAAAGCCTGTTTGTACTGCAGCGTGCTTTTGTCAACCTGAAGGATCATGATGTTCAGTTTCATTATGTTGCTTCATTGAAAGTTAGGGCTATCCCTGCCCTTAAGCTGCCACCACAGGTAGCAGATGCCGAGAGGCAAGAAGAAGGCAGAGTTGTCTGTGCAGGCTGCACTGCCCTCCCTGGACGCCCTAAATTATCCTGCCATCTTCAGATGCAGTGGAAGATGTTGTGCCTGTGCTAGCATCGAAGTAAGTTTCAGCTGCTAATCTGGTCAGGTTTTATACCTGGAATGAGGGAAACCCTGTTTGCTTCAGCCAACAAAATGTCTTGGGCTAGCCCCTTGTACAGATTACCTCTCCTTTTTTGCCAAATTGTCAGGTACTTAGTATTGCTCTGTGGACTTTGCATCTAGAACATTGAGAAAAACAGAAGATAGATCCTAGATTGCAGTGACTTGTTTTAAAAAAAGCAACAAGACATGGTGCTGGGCTCAGCTATCCTAGGTCTGGTCTCTGATCCTGAAGTGTTTGCATATGGCCTAAATATGAATGATTGTTTCTCATTGGCCTCGATATCCTACATGCTCAGCAGACTCTGTTCGTAATTATAACTATTGGATCTGCTCCAGATCTAAGCCTTCGTACATTTATAGAATTAGGCCACAGTCCTAACTAGTTCTCAGCTGGGCAAGACAGGGTAAATCTTAAGGTCTGTCTTTTTACCTTTTTTTTTTTTTTTTTTTTTTTTAAGAAAAGAAAATTAGTTTGGTTGAATCTAAAATTTTCACCACAGAGACTGTTCTTATCAAGCTGTGGAAGCTATTGGAGAATTTCCAAACTGAAAAGTAAGCCAGATCTAGTGGGGAAATAAGTTTCTTTTTCCCATCTGCTCACTGTTTTTAAAATAGCAATAATGACTGGAGTAGGGGGATTATTTGTGTGTGTGCATGCACACCTTTGAGAAATCTTGCCTTGCTTCATCCAACCAAAGTTCCCTCAGATCCACTGCTCTGTTGGCCGCATTTGGCTGGGGTCTCGAAGGTCTGCAGGCTAGACCCGAGAGGAGATTTCTTCCCCTGCTGTCTTGTCCCCAGCATCTCTGAGGTCTGCTAACTCGAGCTCCATTTTTGGCTACTGTGACTAGGATCCATTGCTGGACAAGTCAAGCCATCCTTGAATTCAGATTCTGGGAAACCTATAGGGATTTCCTGTTTCTTTCTGGGAGAGCTTGTTAAAGAAGATTCCCTTTTGACCGAAAGCTGAAGGGGATCGCTGTTTCTGGAAAGGGATATTGATTTATTGTACCTTCCCAGACAAATGTCCTTCCATCTGCTGTCTAAAGTGACTTATGCTGTTTACATGTCCTGCTGTCTTGAAAGCACATCAGACTTCGGCATTGTCTGCTGCACAAACCTGGGGCCTGTTGCATGTTCAGGAAGAGGAGTGCCTTTGCAAGGGGGTTTGCAAGGAAAACAGAGAGAAGAAAGCAGGAAGGAAGCCAGAAGTGCCTTTTGTGCAAAGGTTGCCAAAAGGGTTCAAAAGTTAACCCAGTTCCAAAAAAGAAAAAGAAAAACCGAAGTGAGAGGGAAAAAAAATATGTAGAAGAACAGGGAGCCCAGATTGCTGATGGTATTATGTCTCCAATCAGCCACTAGGTGGCAATGGATGGCAATTCATCACTGGTTTATAACAATTTTAATAATAATATAACAGCAGAACCAGAAGGGACCCTATGGATAATCAATGCCAGCCCCTGCCAAAGAGGCACAATGGGGAATAAAACTCTCAAGGTTTGCTCAGCAGTCAGATACTAAAACCACTGGGCAGTGGTTCGAGAGGCACATTAAATCTGAACTGATGCAACATTAGATGTTGACATGTTTCTTACCGTATTTCAATGCACTGATTTTCAGATGGAGGGGATCCTAGAAGACAATTAAGAATCATTTAAAGGAAAGGTCAGCAGTGACAGATAGCTATCTCTGAAGGACAGCTTGCTCAGTTGCAAGGCACAGCCACTGGGGTACTGGTTGAGCCCTTGCTTTCATGGCCCCGTGTGACCTGACTGTGTGCTCTTGACCACGAGCATGTGTGTCGAAGTTCTTTGGCTAGCAGCTGGCTTAATGGAGGTAGGAAATTGGAAAAGCCATAGTTTACTATGGTCTACATGTAACATGCATTTGCAGTTGAGCTCTCAGAAGGGAAAAAGTACTGAAATAGTTGTTCCTCCTTCCAACAAGACTCCATTGCTTTTAAAGCAGGGAAGGCCATTGTAACCCATTAGAGTTTTTTGCATTGCAATTCCCATAATCCATCACCATCGAACTATGGTGTAGCTGGAGCTGCTGGGTGTTGTTAGAGTTGTCCGTCTCTGCTCTGAAGTCTATATAACAAGCAAACAGTGGGCACACACACACATTCCCTCCTGTTGCAATAGGTTCATGGGAAGAAACAAGATAGTGTCATGGTTGGAGTGTTGAAATCTGCCAGACCTACCTTGTTGGTTTGTTTTTGTGAGAATGAGGTAGGAAGGAAAAGAACCATATAACTCCTGCAAGGAAAGGTGGGGTACAGATGTAATAAACATATGAAACAAAATTCTGCCCATTGCACAGCCCTTTCAAGGCACAATAAGAGCCCTCGTAGGAGAAAACAGGAAAAGTCCAGTGCATGACAGGATTAGCCTTTCCCAGTGGAATACAGCTGAACCCGGAAGAAGCCCAGCATCTATGGGAGTTGCAATTCAGGTGGAAGAATCTCAAAGATTATGAATTAGACTGTAAATCCAGTTCAGGAGGGACATATTCTACAATACAAACTTTGAATTTGACCTTATATACAGCACGCTCTGAATAGTCCATGTTTCTGGCCCCTAAGAAACTGAATCTTGGACAAGTCTAATCAGAAGTAAGCCCAAGTGAGTTCAGTGGAATTTAATTCTGGGGAAAAGTTTGTAGGTTTGTCATCTAAATTTCAAAGATGTGTGGTAGGATGTTTAGTCTGGCAGATGCCATGGTTTTGCTGCAGTAGGCTCAAGTATGGATCTTGTGGAAGGAAGTATTGAAAGGTTGAAATTCTTTGTGTATCTCCTGGTTTGCTCTTGCCCAAATAAATCAAGAGAATTACTGAGCCGAATGTAGGCCATGTGCGGTTTATAAGTTTCAACATTAAGAATGTAGTACTGTATACTGCTGGTTCCAATCCTTGGGTAACCAATGTGCTGGATTCCCAGAAGTCTTCACCACTAGATGTGCTGGGGTTTCTGGGACCAGATTAGCAGCTGAAACTTGCAGCTCAAGAATACCTGGGTTATTCAAGATTGGGAACCACTGCAATATATTATGAATAACACTGAAAGGATTCTGCAGTCCTGCGTAGAGTATGTGAGTGTGTAGATGTGTAAGAAAGAGATGTTCCCAACCTGATGCCTTCTCTATGTGTTGGTTTATTAATCTCATTGTCTCAGCAATAATGGCCAAGAGCCCTTGTGGCTGGAGAATGATGGGAATTGTAGTCTTATGTCTCTAGAGGGTGCTCTGATGTATGTCACAGATGGAAAGCATATTGGAACCCATGAAATAGGAAGGAAGAATCCTGTTCTTACTTTCTGCCAATGTCTTGACTTCTTTCCTAGAAAACAGGGCTTGACAGAGGCAAAGGAGATGGGGTGCAGAGGAGAAGGGACAGGCCCCGGCCTTTGCTGCTAGCCCATTTGAGAGCCTTAGCTGTGAGGTAAAGCAAGACAGCTAACAGAACTGTGGGAAGGGCCCAGGGTTGAGACTGGGGGCCTGATCCCTCCATAGGAGGAGAAGCCAGCTTTCTGACCTCTTTGTCACTTGGTTCCCAGGTCCTCCTTCTTAGCCTCCAGGATATGTTTGCATGCCTGCTTTTATATAGCCCGCATCTTCCAGATTAGCTGTAAGCCTGTCACTATGGTCAAAATGCCGCTTCTTTGCCCCTTGTTTTCTAAGAACTGTTCATGCTGCAAGCGTTTCCACCCTTTTTTGGCTGGGAGTTTGGAAACTGGATGGGTGAAGGTGACTTGTTCAGGCTTGTCATCGAAGACCATGGCATCTCCCAAAGGTCAGAGAGCATCTAGCAGCTGCCTTTCACAATCCCTTTGGAAGAAGCTGCTGGATCCTAGACAGAACGGGGGCTATAACTCACTGGAAGAGCACTGGCTTTACATGTAGGGGGTGAATTAAACCTGATTCTTGGCATCTCCAACTAAATAATATATATGCAGGGGGTTCCAGGTGTAATTCCTGGCATCTCCAACTAAATAATAAATAATCCTGTCCCATCAAATCAATTTGGAGATGACATCCCTTTTCCAGGTAGAGAACACTCAGAAACTGATTACCGTTTGCAACAGGCAATCAGAAGAATCTTTGATTGGAGAGGGACTACAACACTGAGCTAGAAGGACAAGCAGGCTGACCTTGTTTAACCCAGCTTCCCATGTTCCTTTCCTTCTGGCTGAAATATATCACAGCAGTGGTTGCAGTTAGGGCTGGGTGCCTTCTGTCCCAAAGCAATTGCAAATTCTGTGCCAAGTAAACCTACATTTTGTTGCAGAAGAAATTGTATTGCACATACATGTATGTATTTTGCTGTATCTAATCTACTTTTTGCCTGGGTCACTTTCTGCTAGTTTGTGTCAGAATCTGGACAGTTTTCTCTTTTGGACTGCACTTCCCAGCCTGCACATGGCTAGGGGATTCTGGGAGCTGTATTCCGTGCAAGTAACTTTCCCAAAGGCTGCGAAGGCAAGGAGCAATGCCGACTGGATGATGCTGAGAGTTGTAGTCCAGCCTATTTTGAGGAAAGGGTGTCAGGCTAGGTTAAAACTGAGTTGCAGTGTCAGATGTAAACTGTTCTATGGGAAGCATTGCTGGTGTTTCAGTTTCCAAATGGAATCTTTGAGATGCAAGTCTCAGCTGATGTATGTGCAATTCCAATAAAAAGACTGGTAATTAAACTTAAGCCTCTTGACTTGCCTGATTTAGCAGTTTTCCAATTGTCTTGAAACCCCCTTCAGCCTATAATAATACCCTGTTAATCTGCAGTTGCCTTTGAAACCCAACTTAGTTCAAGGACAGTAGCTGAAATCCAAGAGTTTCATGATGGGAAGTAAGCTTATGGGGACAAACAGAGCCACTGACTGACAGTGGCAAGCAATCCATCTTAAAACCACCATACTTCAGTCCAGCCAAAGAAACCTGTGTGGAGAAGATGCATACAATTGTTTGTCTGTGAGATGTATGGCAGTGTCCACCAGTGAGGTGCAGCATGCCTTAACCTCAGCAGAAGATTCCATGGGGGCATTTCTCATATGCTGGCTGTCCATTGACATAATGGATGTACCCTCTTGTACAAAAGCTTGTTTGAATCAGGGCCCTTTAAAGAAGGAACACCAATAGAAGGAAAGCCAGTGACAGTAAAACAGTTGTAAGGAAGCTGTGGCCCTCTACAGATGTTGGTTTCTGTCTCTGAACTCTTGTCCATGTTGCTTGGGATTGATGGGAGTTGGAGTCAACAACATTTGAAAGGCCAGAGGTTCCATGCTTCATATAATGGGAGAAACTACTATAATTACTGTTATAACTACTTTAAATGTTTTCTCTCTACAGCAGATCAAGTGAGCAAAGATAAAAATTTTATCCAAGACATCTAACTTTTCTATGGGCCAAGGTGTTTTGTTCTGTCTTGTTCATAGAGAGGGGCATTCAGCAATGTCAACCTCCACTTGCGTTCTGAAGTGTCACAACTATGACAAGAAACTTCTCAACTAAAAGAGAACTAGGTCAAAGCAGTGAATGTCAGCATGCTACCTTTTCACACTTGCTGTTTCACACTTGCATGTTTGTTGCTTGATGTTGGTAGTATTAAATCAGACTTGCAGATGCAAAGATACAGAAAAAAATGGGGAAAATAAACCCACACAGCTGATACTTTTTTTCCTCCTGAGTTTTTTTTCTTCCGAAGTTTTTTCTGGCCTTTGCATCTCTACAATGGATTGCTGTAGAAGACACACCAGAAGTGGCTTCTGTATCATCGCAAACAAAATACTTCCAGTGGAATCACAGTTAAGACATTCAACTACATTTCAGCCAGTAGTACATTTACGACTTAATAATCATGTGCCTTGGTATTTCCCCCTCCCCTCATAAATAAATGGCAACTTCTACCCCTAGAATCCTCCAGGAGTGGTGAATTTCCTTTAAGCAAGGGTGCAAATAGTTTGTTTAAGCTCCTTCACCTCAGTCTTCTCTGAACCATATTTTGAAAAGTAAAATAAAATAAAAAGGAATATTGCAAAAGCTTTTCCAGACAGCCCCTGTTTGGTGGTGGTGGGTTTCTGCAGCCATCAGAGGGTCTAGGAGAGCTAGGAACTGGCTTCCCAACCTCTGCTGACTGCCACCTCTGCTTTACCTTTTGAGTGCCTGCCGCCCTACAATGGCTAAGTTACCTTCCTGTGGCCAAGGTGGTGGCAGGACACTAAACATGAATTCTTATCCTTTCTCCTTGGCCACTAAAGTAGAATGATGGTGTGAGTACATTACATGATTTCTGTGTTACTAAAACAGTCATTTGTAGCAATAAACCTGAGATGAAACAAAAATAAGACCAGGAATTATGGGTTTTTTAGTATGGTGCTAATAATACAGGGGTGGGGACGTGGTGGCGCTGCGGGCTAAACCGCAGAAGCCTGTGCTGCAGGGTCAGAAGACCAAGCAGTCGTAAGATCAAATCCACGTGACGGAGTGAGCTCCTGACGCTTGTCCCAGCTCCCGCCAACCTAGCGGTTCGAAAGCATGCAAATGCAAGTAGATAAATAGGGACCACTTCGGTGGGAAGGTAACAGCGTTCCGTGTCTAAGCCGCACTGGCCATGTGACCACGGAAGATTGTCTTCGGACAAACGCTGGCTCTATGGCTTGGAAACAGGGATGAGCACCGCCCCCTAGAGTCGAACACGACTGGACAAAAATTGTCAAGGGGAACCTTTACCTTTTTTAATAATACAGGAAGTATCAGCATGCAAGCCGAACGACTAGCTACATACAGTACACTATGGTGTTCTAGCAAGCAAGGGGAGAATGAAGCTTCTGAGCAAACTGGAATCAAGCTGACTTCTGTGCATGGATGAAAAAGATCCCCTGTACATCATCCACACCAATCTTCAGGCTCGGTGGCATGCTGTAGGAGCGGAAGTTGTGGACGCAATAGCCACTCTTGGTGAAGGATTCCTTGACATCTGCTTCTCTCATGGGCACTACAGACAGCTTGGCTTCTCCAGCCAAGTAGAAAGACTCTTCCAAAGCCCCAATCATGAGGAAATGGCCTCCAGGCTTGAGAAGGGTGGTGACGTTCCGGAGTGCTCGGTCAAAGCTTGGGCGGTCGGGGCTCACAGCCTCAAGGCAGAAAGCAGACACCAAGGCATCGGCTGGCTTGCTGAGCACAAAGCCCAGGGGTTTGGGTTGGTGGACATCAATGGGAAGGATCTTGGTGAGCTTCTTCTTCAGCTTCTGCTCTTTTTCTTTCCATGGCTCCCTGTAGTAGTTAGGAGCAAAATGCAGAGGGTCAGGCATGACGTTGGAAAGTAAACATTTTGGACCAGAATTCCTAGAATCATGGGTTATTGTCATTGGCCCTGTCAGTTAAGGGATCCTCTGACATATTCAAAAAAAGAGAAACTTTCCTTCACACTGGTCAGGGCTATGCTGCCATTTCCTTAGTCAACATTTCTTCTAGCCCACTAGCAGCTTTCCTCAGTTGCACTGGGTTGGCTTTGAATCTCTATCATGAGAGGATCTGCTGTAGAAACGTGTGGGGCAGAACTACGATTAATTTAGCTCAAATTCCATGGGGTTTTGGATTCGCAGGAATGATGGCACCATCTGCCAAACCCTCCAAGCCTCCCTGTCCCCTCTGAGCTTTAGCTGCAGTCTTCACCATCCAGAGAGACATACTGTACATTCTGCCCAGCAAGAATACACGGTTGTGAGCTACTCTGTTTTAATGCAGAGTATTTGGAAATGACTTGGCCTTTAATGGGCAATCAAGACTCAGTGGCTTTACAAAAGAGCAGCTCACAGTGAAGATGAAAAAGAAGTAAAATTAGTTTGTTGCTATGGCTCAAAACATCTGTAGGCATTTTGGATACTCCTTGAGGAGTCTGTTTATGTGGGCTCTTATGATGAGTGCCTGGCACCTTTAATGTTTGCTGCTACCTGGTCATGTACGTTGTAGGCAAATTGAGTAGCGAGCTGTCTGATAAGCACACTGAGAGGAGACCAGAGTGCAAGGGAAGAAGAGGAGATGAGGCTGGTTGGTTGGTACGAATCAGGGATCTTGCACCACCAGCGCTAGCACTAGATTTTCCGTATTGACAGTGAACTGGTCTAGATGTTCTTTCAGGGTGCATTGCACTTAGTGATTCTATTAGGGCAAGACTGGAAGTACTGCTGTCGTGAATTATAAGGGCTTTGATTTGACCACTGAGGTGGGCAGAAGGAGAGGATTGTGCCTAGTTATGTTACAGTATTTATATGGTGGCTGATTATGAAAAAGAAGCACGACAGCCAACATAAAATCCTCCCATTAGGCTGTTGAGGAGGCACAGTCCAGAAAAACTCATCATCTTTAAACTGCAGAGCTGGAAGGGACCCTGTGAATAATCAAGTCCAGCCCCTGTCAAGAAGACACAGTGGGGAATCGAATTTCCAGCCTAAACCACTGACCTCCCCAGCAGTGCTAGATGTTCTGGACTACAACTTCTGGTTAGTGCAATTTTAGGCATCTCCTCCTCTCCTCCCGCTTCTTGTAGCCCATTCAGATGCTGTAGCACCCACTGCTGCACCCACTCCCAGAGGCACCCGGCCCACCGTAGGGGGCAAGGTAAGTCAAAAGTGGTGGTGGTTACATTTAGCTGAATCTCCAGCTCAACTCCAGGGAGCCCTCCTTTACTTCTTACCCTTTGCCCTCAATTCTGCAAACATGCTGGATATAAGGGGACCAGTCAAAGGCGCCTGAATCATTGCCATGTACCCAGCTGTAGATCTCGGCCCGGTTCACTTCCAGGTAGTCAGTGGCCACAATCTCCTCGAAGTAGTCACAAGCACTAAGCAACTGGTAGATAGTGGGGCCCGTGCCAATATCTATGATTGTATGGCCATGGATTTCCCCTGCAAACAATCAGAGCAAAAACTAAATAAATCCTCTCAAAATGACCCAAGAAAGTTTTCTCTTTCTTTTGTCGCAAAACAAGTAACAACAACAAGGAGTAAATTATATGGGGGAAGAATAAAGATGTGATCAGTCAGTCTTATTTTAGGGGAGGAAATGTTATTAATGCCCTGATTACACCCCAAAGTAATGCCTGACGGCTTACAAGTTTGCTTAATGTGTTACTCCAAGTCTCTGTGCCCAAGTCTCCAGATTCCAGAAGGTAAGGCCAGATACTTTTAAGAGTGATAAGCTGGCGTCCTCCAAGGTTCACTGATAGACCCCTGTCGATTCTGGTTGATCACATGTGTGGGTAAGGAGAGCCAGAAATCCTGCCTGCCCTTTTGTCTCTCTTTTGCCTTTACTTCCTTCTGCTACTGTTTCAGACCAATAGTCTCAGGGTCCCCCTGTCAATTCTTCTCCTCCCTTCTTCTTATGATGCTTTCCTGGCATACTGTGGCTCCTCTTCCATGTGCTCTACAAGGGCATGGGTCAATCTGGTCAGAATTAAGGCTTCGGCTTTTTGGTCTTGAATGTAACTTTCTGAATACAGGTTAGGTATTTGTTTTAACTACTCCTGCCTGCTTTTTTGTGGGACTAACAGGAGCTTCAACGGGACGTGGTGGCGCTGCGGGCTAAACCACAGAAGCCTGTCCTGCAGGGTCAGAAGACCAGCAGTCGTAAGATCGTAAGATCGAATCCATGCGACAGAATGAGCTCCCATTGCTTTGTCCCAGCTCCTCGCCAAACTAGCAGTTCGAAAGCATGTAAATGCAAGTAGATAAATAGGCACCATCTCGGTGGGAAGGTAAAACGGCACTCCCTAGTCACGCTGGCCACGTGACAATGGAAACTGTCTTCGGACAAGCGCTGGCTCTACGGCTTGAAAAACGTAATGAGCACCGGCCCCTAGAGTCGACTGGACTAAAAATGTCAAGGGGAACCTTTACCTTTAACAGTAGCTTACTCTGCTATTGAGAGGAACCTTCTTCCATCTTTCTCTTACCTTGTGAACATCCACAACAAAGGCAAGGGAAAGCAACTGATTCACCAGGGGCAATATGTGGCCATGTTTGGGAATACAACCTTCTGGACACGTAGGGCCAGCCTGAGACATTTTGCCACCTGAAGATGGTCAACATTCTCATTTCAAAAGACAGGACTGCAGTCAAATTTTATTTGAACAATGGTAATTGCCCATGGACTTCTACTGTACTCCTGGGTTGAAAACAGGTTTAATGGGTGCAGCCCAGGCCACATGGGACACACGGCATGGTATTTTCTACACTATCTCGCTAACACTATTTTCTACACTGTCTCTGAGAATAAACTTCTTGAGGCAGCTGCCTCCCTCTGACTGATAGTAGGGCCGGTCCTTTAGCCAAGAAGCAAAGTTAACAGCAGAAACTTGCCATCAATTGAGGCAAAGTCTATACCTGCTCATGCTTTTCAATCACCCTGAACCATTTCTTTGCCTTCTGCCAGAAACCTTGAGAAAGAAGCTAAAATGTTGAAAGTTTGGGTGAAATCCTAGCACTACAGAAACCTTATAGATTGAAGATACTGGTATTCTTCTAGATCGATTAATAAGCAGTTCGTTTCCTCAGTAACTAGACAGGACTTAAGAATGTTGGCTTCCCCTGGTCTGTTAACAGAGAGGCAAATATCTGCTTGTAAGATACTTTGCATTGTATTCCTAGGCTGAAATCTTAGACTGCAATTGCTAGAACACTCTGGCCAATTGTAATATAGAAGAACTTTTCAAACTCTTCTTCTAGGATGGCACCTTGACATCTGCACAAAAAATGGGAAATATATACACACACACAAAAAGATAAAAGCTGGAACAGAGGTGCATAACAGTGCATAGGTTAATGTGTACATATAGATGCACATTTACAAATAATACTGTAGCTTAGAGATAAAATTACAGCACATCTCACCATCTTGGGGATAATGACTATGTCTGCTCAGTGTGCTGTTCCAGATGTTGCTGTTGGTTGGCAAGTTGAAGGCCCCATGTCCTTCTTGTGATTCTTTCACTTTTAACCAGAAAGGTGTGTAGCAGACAGTCTTTCAATTTAAGGATGCTTTCAAATAGGAGACTGTTCTTTGAAAGCATTTCCAGCAGAAGAGTGTCCTCTGTAAAATAGACCCAGGACCACCCCATGCACACAGGTATACATGCACACAGGTATCAGTTGGCAAATAAGCTGAGCTCTATTGCAAAGTGTACTGCTTTGATTTAACGACGGTCCAGCCCATTCCCGCCACAAGTTTTTGCAAGCTGTGATTGTCACACATCTTGCAAGCAGCATCTGTGGACAGCATCACAGTCAATGGGCAAAGTTTGAGCAGAGGCTTGGAAAACCTTGTTTGGAGCTGGCAGTGGTATTCTGCGATTTTTAAAAGAAACAATAATACCCTACAGAGGAGATAAATCCTTTTCCAACATGCTATGCTTCAATTTTGCACGCTCAGTACTTGGACAGCTAATGTTTTCCTCATAGTATCAGCCAGTAACCTGTTGCATTACCCCATCTGTGCAATGAGAATGACATTGCAGTCTGTGGCAGACTGTTGCTCATGAAAGAGTTCCTTGTTTGATTCTAGGGTGAGCACAACTTCCTCTCATTGTCCGTGAGTTGTGCACACCTCAAAACTGAAAAGTGAACTCTCTAAAGAGCAGTAATCTAACCTGGCTTGTGACATCACTCTCATTGCACAGGTGGGGCTGTGCAACAGGATATGGGCCAATATTGTCAGGAAATATTGCGGCAAAGTTTTTTTTTATAAGAGAAGTGCTCAAAAGGGAAATTGCTTTTAAAATTCAAGCATCTCTCGCTTGTAGCGAAACCAATTAATAGAAGTTACATTTTGGACTACAACCTGCAGAAGACCCCGGTCATTACAAGTCTGAGCCATGCTGGTTGGGGAGAGTCTACAAGCTGCAGTGCAAAAAAGTAATTTTTTTTAAAAAAAAGTAAGTCTTCTAAGCTTAGTGTCTACATACCTGTGGCAAAGGCATCTGCCAGGCAACGGAGTTTCCATGGTACTGCAAACTCTTCACTGGTGAAGTTGGCGCGAGGGGGCATATAGTTGTTCTGCAAGTAGGCCCTCGGGTTGAATGTCTGGTAGCTTTTGGCCACAGCGGCCACTCCATTGGCATTCATAGCTTGGGAGATGCTGAGCTGCAGCGTCCTGCTCGCTTGGTGAGCAGAAGCTGGTCAAGTGGTTTTATAGCCCTGCTTGCCGAAGGCATCAAAACAGCTTAATGGACCGAATGCAATTAGTACCAAGTACTTTGGGCTGATACCATCAGAGACTCCCTGCGGGGCTATCTATAAATTGAGGCCATTTCTCTAACACACCTCCATGCCCTTCCGTCCAGGGAGTAATTGAGAAGACCTTTTTCTAAGAGTTTGATGGAGGGTCTGGCAGTGCTGTGGGGGTGGCAGGTGATGGATTGCTTTATCTTGCATTGGATGGTCGTTTAAGAACTGTATTGAAAGGACACTTTATTGAGGCTGTCCATCTACTATAACCAAATTAATGTCAAGAACTAGGGAGGGCTGGGAGGGGAAAGAGGAAGTGGAGTGGCCAGACACCAGCATCCTTCAGGGAAGAAGAGACTTGCTGACAGATATCACATGGCCCATGGATTTCATATGCCAAGTGTCACCCCCTCCTTCCCACTGAAAAAGCAGAAGCCGAAAATCACATCCTCCTATATGTACACACAATATTGTATCAGGAAATGCACGATCCAGATGAGAGAACAGGGATTGTTCTTGTTCTAAATAGCGGATACCAGAATCCATTACTTAGATTAATTATCCAGGAGGTCCATGGACTGAATTCTCAACATTACAAAAAAAAATAAAACCCAGAAGATTCAAGTCAGCCTTTCCCAGTCTAGCTCCCTCCCAGTGTGGTGGACTACAAACCCCATAACCAGCATAGCGATGCCAGCTGAGGATGGTGGGAGTTCTTGACCTCCATGTCTACAATGCTAGTGTCAAGCAAGGCTTCCTTAGATGCATCCAGCTGACAGGTAGAAGAAGTGAGGCATGACAGAAATATATTCGTAACCGTTTTTTTTTTTTTTTTTTTTTTGCATCTTAGAAGATTCTGGGAAAGCATCACAAGGATTGGGAAGAGAAGCCTAGATTCAAGGAAGGACTGTGGAAGGTGTGCAGTCTGATTTCTCTATATGACAGCACTGACCCCACCATCAGACAAAACAAGACTGCTACCTTAGGCAGCTGAGTTTGGGTGTTGTGAAAGGGCAGCAAATTGTTAATTGGGAATCCTGATGGCATTTTTACTGCCAGGGATAGGGGAGGGGTGCTTATGGCCTTTTTTCTGTCTCCTAATAAAGGTAAAGGTTGCCCTTGACAATTTTTGTCCAGTCGTGTTCGACTCTAGGGGGCGGTGCTCATCCCTGTTTCCAAGCCATAGAGCCAGCATTTGTCTGAAGACAATCTTCCGTGGTCACATGACCAGTGCGACTTAGACACGGAACACTGTTACCTTCCCACCGAGGTGGTCCCTATTTATCTACTCACCTTTGCATGCTTTCAAACTGTTAGGTTGGCGGGAGCTGGGACTATTGACAGGAGCTCACCGTCACGTGGATTTGATCTTACAGAGGAAGATCTAAAGACCTTATAGCACAGAGGCTTCTGCGGTTTAACCCACAGCACCACCACGTCCCTTTCTGCCTCCTAGGTCAAAATAAATAGGTTGGCTCTGAGCACTACTCATGTTGATTTGGGCGAGTTGGGAGCTTCATTGGTTGAGATGTTGGGCCAGCCCTGGAAAATCCCTTTTGCTACATAGGGAATCCCACAGGATGTTCTGTTCTGATCTCTACTTTCACCCCAAATTCCTTGGGAGAGGAGGAAAAAAATTCCTTTATGCTTTCCAACCTAAAAGCAGCCATCTTAGCATCCTCAAAGGTCTTATGTGTCAAACCAAGAGCCCTGTTCAGGCAGAGTCTTGCTTTTCTAGAATTCTAACGCTAGTTGAGGACCCACATGGATAAGAGAAGCTCTCCCCTTGAGAGTCATTGGTCTCCAATTGCAGAAGGAGGTTGAAATTATGGCCAGAGAGGAGCAAGCCTAGGCCACTCCCATCTTCACATCTTTCTGATCCTGGATTTTATGTGTAGCCTGCATAATTATTGGGTGGTATATAAGCAGCACATGTTGCTTTCACTTTATCAGGACCCATTCTGGGCATAGAGCCAACAGCAGTCATCAGCTTTGTACCTCTTTCATACTGGACCATTGTCTTCCAGACTGCCAAGGCCTGGTTACCATAGGAACTCTTTATCTATTTCCCCCCCTCATTTTAGAATCCAGAGATCTGGGGCAGAAGAATGTCAGCTGTGCCCGCTAACAGCCATGCTGTTTATGAGCCAGGTCCAGCCCTACCATTAGGCAGAATGAGGCAACCACTTCAGGATCAGGCGGTTGAGAGAAAAGCAGGATGTAAACTGAAGAAATCAGTTTAAAAAAACTCTTCAACGGGACTGAACCAAAATATTTAATACTAATTGCTAACAATCATTCCTATCAGATCATGTGGCCTACATGATACACACACATAAGGAAGCATCAGGATGTGTTTGAATCCCAACCTTCTTCAGCAGTCTGAGAAAAAGAGAGCCTCCCAATGATCTGCTTCTGATCCAATCAGCAATCCTTTGTAGTCTGTAGGAGTACAACGACCACCTGTGTCAAGCGGCACCTCTGATGGAAAGAAGTGAAAGGAATTGTAATTCAACAAGTTCTCCAAGGTGCAGGTTCCCTGGCTTTGATCTACAATAAAACCATACATAAAGGGGTATAGTGGTCATCGTCGTCATCATCATCATCTTAGAACTGCAATCCCTGGAAGGGACCCTATGGATCTTCATCAATCAAGCCCCTGTCAAGCTGGCACAATGGGGAATCAAACTTCAGCCAGAGGCATAAACCACTGAGCTATTTAGCAGTAGATTATGAAGTTCAACGCTTGTGAAGGGGGCATCGGAGTAGAGAAGGTGGTCTCAGGGGTAACAAGCTAACTGGCAACTCTAAATGGGAGCAGAGGAGGAGCAGAGCTCAGAATACTTCACTTGGAAAAAAAACTTTGGGTTACTCATGACTTCATGGGAATCAGATCGCCATTACCGTTATCATTCCTCCAATCATGCAACTGGTTGGTTGCATTTCACATTATTAACAAGTTGCTTTGCAGTTACCGACATTGCAGTAAAACAGAGTAATACTTTCTGCTGTCCTCTTCTGATATTGCACCATGGAAATATTTATAAAGATACAGAAGAGAAACCAAATACTTCCCTGATCAAAGAATGGCATAAGATCTAGAAAAAATATTCAAAAATGATTTATGTTAATTAAACAATAATTTTTGATAGCTAAGAGGTGTTATTCATAAAAAAATTAGGTTTTATTCATTACGCCTAGCTGTATTTTGTGTTACCCCAAAAGCAACTAGTTATATGTAATTGTTTCAGCTAAGTATGTCTCGGTCTGGGGAAGAAAAAAAATGTAATCTCTTTGATGTGTGAGATTTAAGGGCAAAATTGGGAGTTGAAATATATTTAATCTCCCCAGCAAATTATTCCAAATTAAATTATCTAATGCAGATTTGCACATGGTCATTCCATTGATCAAAATCCAGAAAGGTAAAAGGGGGGATTTAAATTTAGAATTATAGGATTAGAACAAACCTTTCTGCACAGATTTGTGGGCAAATGTGACAAGATTTGCACCTGGCCGTGGATCAGAGATACCATTGGCTCTATCTTTATACACACGTTTTGTTTATCTTCTTGTTGCCTAGACTGAGCAGGAACTGTATGTGATAGCAACCAGTGTGAGACAGTATTTGGGTCTCATGAGCCAGGAGGCTGTAATTAATCCTCCCTCAGTGTATGTAGGAGTGTGCTCAGGCACAGACTCCAATCCTTTCCAGTCTATTTGATGCAAGCTGGGAGGCTCAGATGGAGAAACTCCATGTAAAACAGGCTGTTCCAAAGCGATCAAGCACACGTCAACAAGAGGGCCTGGGACACATCTCCAGTTTCCTATGATAAGGGTGGGCTTCAAGGTTACTTAGCAGAAGTGCTTTTAAAATTGTCCAGAAGGGTTCTGAGGTGGAAGGGAAAATAATAACATATATGCACATGTGTGCATATACAGACAGGCAACACAAGAGTGAATCACTGCTTATAGCAATTTGTCAACATAATTTAATAACACTGAGATGCTGTGTCACATAGCTGAGCCCATTAGCTATGTATTCATAAGCCTAGCCCTAAAAAAGATCCACACCACATTGATCATTGCACAATATCCACAATGATATAGGCAATGCAGATAACAATATTATAAAAAAGACACAATACTGATTTAAGTAGGGTTTTCGGCAACTTCAGAGTCTAGTCATGTAATCCTATTTGCAGCTGCACAAATGTTAAGTCCCACAGAATTCAACAAGTAAACAGATCTGCAGCCTAAATCAGTAATGTTGGTGTGTTAATCCTAAAAATTACTAATCATTCCATAGAATGCCACTGCGTGTTGCTACAAATATCGGCAAATATAGACTCCAGTGTGTTTGCCTGTGGCACTCTCCTGCATTCAGCTGCTTGCATGTATGTGTGTGCACATTCCTGTTTGTGTACATCAGCAGTGCACAGAAGCGAAATGCAGACACAACAACAGGTAGAGGCACACTTGATGCATATACCCCTGATGGTCACACAGCCATGTACAGCTGGAGCAAAATGCAAACTTACAGAGCAAAACAGAGTAAACCCCCTCATGCAAGAGCACCACCCAGAAAAGTTACCTGTCTCAACTACAACCCCCACAATCCCTCGTTCAGCATGGCTGGAGGATTCTGGAAGTTGTAGTATAAAATCTAATTCTTCTGGTCTTTGTGCAGGAGCGGAAGCAGTATGTGGGGCTGCTGAAGGGTGATTTTATAATCTTATCAACCAATAGAGGGCATTCTTAGTCTCTCAGAGGCTTACAATTTTTAGAGAATGTTTTCAAAAGAAGGTTAACATGATTAGGAATATTATAATAGCTAGAATGATGGTTAGTTTTTCTAGCAACATTGACTTAGCAACTGTGGATAGCACATTGAATTCCAAACTATTATAAATTCCAATTCTGTTTTTGTTTGTTTGTTTTGGCATTCTAAAATATTGGTGGGTAACCTCAGTTTTGTTGGGACCTTGTAGGAAGCAGATCTCCTCTGCCAACAAAATTCAGTGGCTGATAGAAAAATCTTCCTTTAAAATAAGTAATGTGGTTGGTTTAAATGCACGGTATCTGTTTCCTGCTGAAGCTCTGCTACAAAGCCTTTGAAAACAAACTACTTCTTCCCTTTCTTTGCTACCAAATTTAAGCAACCAACTTCTACAGTGCATTCATGTAAGCAAGATCCTTGCTTCAAACGATGGAGGGGTGTTCCACTTGTTGCTGAAAGGGCCTCAAAAGACAAGATGCTGATTTCTTACCTGAGAAATCATGCTCCCGGAAGGGGAGGCTGGGGAAGGGAGGCTGTGAAAGTTCATTAAAGGCAGCAATGTAGCTTTCACTCCAGTAACCACTCAACTCTGATGTGCGTTTTAGCCTTTACGAACCATGTACATTGTATTGAGATCCATGATACAAGGAAGGATGCAAGTTCACTAAATATATTCTTTAAAAAATATGTAATTGGCAGAGTTTCATCATTCTGTGAATATTGCACATTTCCATATTTATCGAGCGAGTGAGATATTCTGAAAAACACAGTACTGTATTTGTATTGAAAAAAACAGAATCCAGTACTTGTACTGAAATGCCAGAACCTTGATTTTGAAATCTGGATATTGTGGAGGGGGTGCTTCATGCAGGCTTATAAAGCATCCTGGAAAAAGGCAACACTTTTAAAACTGTAGTTCTTGTCCTTCCATATTCAACGAGATGAATTTATTAGGCTGAAATAAAACATCTGAATCATATCTTAATTGATTGCAACATAGTATAGTCTTAGGGTCCCCATTGTGTAGAGTGACAGACTAGGTCTCTGGAGAACAGGGTTTAAATCCCTGCTCAGCCATGGAAATTTACCAGCGCAACTGGTAAAACCATTCCTTAAATATCTCTGGGCTTGATCACACATGCTAAAATAATTGTTTTATTTTTACTGCTTTTTGGAATTGATGCATTTTAAAATACAGTCATGTTTCCCAACATCATGACCCTGATGTTGGGAAAGTGTGAGGGCAAGAGGAGAAGGGGATGACAGAGGATGAGATGGTTGGACAGTGTCATTGAAGCTACCAATATGAATTTTACCCAGCTCTGGGAGGCAGTGGAAGACAGGAGGGCCTGGCATGCTCTGGTCCATGAGATCACGAAGAGTCGGACAGGACTAAACGACTAAACAACAACAAAAAATGCAGTCATGTGTATCTATAAGTGGGTACATTCACACTGTTGTGAAAAGAATTGTTTCATTTCAGGCTATTTGAACTGCTTTAGCAGACTACACTGGACAAGTATTTTGAATCAATTCTTTTATCTTGATGATTCTGGGGCAATACTGAGGGCCCTTGTTTAATTTTTTAAAAATACTTTATTGATAAATTGATAAATGCTGACACATCTTTCTCCCCCCCCCCCAAAAAAAAACCAATCCCAAGCAGGAAATGGCCTTTCTCTGCTCAAGCCCTCCTTCCCCACCAACAAGGGAGTGGGGGAAGGCTGTCTACTTCTGAGCAGTGTATTCCTGTTTTGTGAATGTGACTGCTGCTGCTACAACATGTGATTTACCAATACAGGTATGTCTTTTTAAAAAGTTTTTAAAATGGTAAAAGCACAGTGGCCATGAAGTGGCCACAGCACCCAAAAACCCAACTCCTTTGCAAAGTAAATAAATTGACAGCAATGTGCAGAATCAAAATGAATTGCAATGGTACATGATGGGTACATTTTAAAACAACCCCATCAGTGAAAAGGAAATAAACTGATTGCCAGGGCAGATGGATCAATGTTAGCTGTGTGTTGTGTGAACAAATTTTTTTTAAAACCATCTAAATAACAGCAAAATCTGTAAAACTGAGATTATTTTAAGACATGTGATTGAGGATAGATTACCTTGAAAACACTGTTAGAGTTGCTATACGTTGGTTCTGACTTGATAGCACATTAACAATAACACAGTATAGCTTCAAGTTAGGCAATCTTAAACCTCTACTTTTTTCAGATGTATATAACCTTTATGACCTTTGAACTGCAGAGCTGGAAGGGACCCTCATCAAGTCCAGCCCATCTAAAAGAGGCACAATGAGGAACTGAACTCCCAACCTCTGACTCTGCAGCCAGAGACCTTATCTCTGTTACAAAATTTATTAATCATATTTTGTCAGTCCTTTAACTCTTCTTCCTTAATTTTTTTGGTAGCACCATAATTGTTTTAAAAAATATTTATTTATTTATTTATTTATTTATTTATTTATTTATTTATTTATTTATTTATTTATTTATTTATTTATTTATTTATTATCGTGCCTATCTGGTCTTACAACCATTCTAGGCGGCTTCCAGACACATAAAAACAACATATAAATATAACAAAAAGAAAAGTATCTTTGTTTTATATGCTACAATTCTGCCAGACCATCACAATCCAATTTTCCTTAAGTCAGCTAACTTCTTTGTAATTAAACTGAAATCCTCTTTTTTCAAAATTGTTTGGGATATTTACGTATACCTAAATACTTAATAGTCTTTCAAATGCTGATACTCATTTTTTTCTCCCCCCCCTTTATTATAATAAAAACCAACATTTCTGATTTATGCCAATTTATCTGCAATCCTAAGGGACGTGGTGGCGCTGCGGGCTAAACCGCAGAAGCCTCTGTGCTGCAGGGTCAGAAGACCAAGCAGTCGTAAGATCGAATCCACGCGATGGAGTGAGCTCCCGTCGCTTGTCCCAGCTCCCGCCAACCTAGCGGTTCGACAGCATGCAAATGCGAGTAGATTAATAGGGACCACTTCGGTGGGAAGGTAACAGCGTTCCGTGTCTAAGTCGCACTGGCCATGTGACCACGGAAGATTGTCTTCGGACAAACGCTGGCTCTATGGCTTGGAAATGGGGATGAGCACCGCCCCCTGGAGTTGAACACGACTGGACAAAAAAATTGTCAAGGGGAACCTTTACCTTTTTATCTGCAATCCTAGTTACCTCTCCAAATTCTTTTAAATGTAATTTAACTTTCTCTACAACTTTTAATGGATTTTCTATTATTAACAAAATATCATAAGCAGATAAACGAATCTTAAGTCTATCCTTAGTACCTAAATCACAACATCTTTTCAACTGCTAGGTTCTCCTTGTTTTTTGTTTGCTTGCTTGCTTGTTTGCCCTCGCATTACTTTGCAGAGTGCAGAGTGGCATAGATGCTGAGCACTCTTCTAATATATTTCCCACACAACAAGATATGTTAGGTTGCCTGTGTAGGCTCAGTCACCCAGTGAGCTCCATGGCTGGGACTGGAATCAGATCTGGTCAAGATCTGACTCTTCAGCCTCACTCTCTGTTTTCTATTCTCCCATTTCTCACTCATGGTGTTTCTATGTGCTCCATGAATATTGCCTTCTCTACCCACAGCTCCTCCTCTTCCCCTCTCAAGAGGTCTTCTGCCTGATCAACATCTCACGTTGCCTGTGTCCCCACCTCCCCTTCCAAAGCCTTGCTGGACGTTTTCTCCCAGATAGATCAAAGTTTTGGCATGGTGTTTTACGACTGAGAGAGAAGTGGGTGTCAACCTGGCTCTGTTGGGTGTTCGAGGATGGTAAGAGTCCTGAAACACTAAACGGGAAGGTTGAGTGAGTGGGAGGAAAGATAATCTGTCAATGACTTCATCTCCAAGATACGTCACTCAGCTGTGCTGGCTTAGTGTTGGCCGCTCCCATCTAGAAGTCACTCACCTCTTTCCCATCCATTGCCAAATGCCTTTCTGAATTGCACCCTCCCTTGCTCAGAGAACCTTTTAGTACCAGGATACCTGACTAAGTTCATCCTCCAACCCCAATAAGAACAAGTACTTTAAAATAATTTTGTACACAGAGATGTTCCTATAAATGTAGATATGGAATAATGTCTGAATATTAGGTATGTGTTGACTTCTTTCCAAATGTCAAAAATCATTAAAATAGTTGACAATCGACATTCAAAAAGTGTTCTTCAGATAACACCATTTTTGACTGTTTATGGAACTGTATTTGTTTCCTGTCAAAATGATCAAGTGATTCTGATGTGTAAAACAACTGAATTGCTAGTTAAAAATGTCTTAACTCCTCAGCGATCAGCAGGAAAATGCATGCACCCTGTAGATGCGCTACATTGAGATGATGAACATTAGAGGATAAAAACTTGTCCTGCCCAAAATCTTGTCGCTATTCAAGTGGAATCAAATTTATGGTCTTAAATTAAATAAACATTTTGGTATCCAATTTATAAATTATTGCATAATAGTACTGTATACATTTCAAAGTTAGAAGATTCTTTCTGTTTGAACTTTCATGACAAAGGACTTGAATGACCTGTCGACAACTACTAATTCTTGCCAGGAAGGATTGAGGTAAAAGAGTATAAAAATACTGTAGCATCACTTGCGTGGTTTCCAGTAACATACACAACTCAGGGAAGCAAAGGGAGGGAGGAGGAGAGCAGAGGTGTCTAGTATCAGAATGCTCCACCAGTGACTCAGCAAGACCAATATAGCTCCAGACGCTAGCCCTTGGGAATTAGCCCAGAAGACTATATAAGTCACCCACAGCAGGGACAATAGATCAGGCAGAATCAAGGCTTCAAGAACCCATCCTTAGCTCAAACAAGAACCCAGACGCAACAATGCGTGGCAAAAGTGTGATCCTGCGCAGCTCCGGAACACTGTCTGCTGCTGAACTGACCTGCCAGGTGTCTGAGAAGAACACTGCGCAGAGGGAATCATTCAGTGCTGAATGGAAAGACCTGTCACTTACCACTAGGCCAGAAGAGGGGTGAGTGTTGGATTTGGGTCAGGCAAAAGTTGGGATAAATTTGGTCAAAGAATTAATAATCTAATGGGATTGATTTTTGTTGTTGTTCTTGTTTTGGGAGTTAATAGTCGGGCCAAAGCATCTGCTTGGAACTTCTAAGCAAAGATGGATAAAGTCTAGTCAAATCTAAGATGTTAAACATGGCCAAATCGTATGTGGTCTAGACATACAGGATACAGGCAACTCTATGAAAGAACTGGGAAACAGATTTGCTCTCAAGGAGTTAATACAACAAGGGATTTTATCTGGGGTGATGTTTTCTCTTCTCCATACCTCAAACAGTCTTTCCCAACCCACTGCCCTCCAGATGAGTTAGACTATGATTCCACTCACTTCTAAACAGCATGGCCACAACATATCTGGAGAGCACTACCTTGAAGATGATTGGCCCAAAGCTACTTGATGTGGGTTTTGGCTGCAGGGCGGTAGATGGTTTATGGATCAATATTAATTTGTATCGGGCACCATTGGTGTACATGATGCTATACAAAGCAGAAAAGAGGAGGGAAACCCTTTCCTGAGGAGCCTAAATTTCAGCAAAGTGTAGGAAAAGGAGGGGGAAGAGAAAAAAGGGGAAATACACATCAGTTCATTCAGGCTTATAGATCAGAGACATTAATTCTGAACATCAATGATATAGTACTGGTGATGGTCAATGGAAGGAGATGAGTTGAAGGGAAGTGGCATGAAGTGTGTGCTCGTGGTTATCTAGTGTGAATTAATAACACAGTTGTGACTTTTAAAAAATGAAAATGATTTTTAAAAAGTGATTTCCCCATCTCCCATCTTCATTGCTGACACATGGTTAAAAATATCTTATTTGCTTTGAAGATTCGGATCCAGGCTGTATCTAGTCTAGCTTTCTGTCTCTATCAGAGGCCAAGGCAGATGCTTCTGAGGAACATTATGGGATGGCTGCCCCTTCTTGTTCTTTGCCCATTGCATTTGATACTGCCTTTGAAATGGAGAGCACCCTGCTGGGTCCTGCCAAAGCTCTTTTCAGTCCAGTACCTTCTGTCCCATAGTGTCCACCCAAGTACCTCTGGGAAGCCCATTGGAGGACAACATAGCATCCGGCCACTCATATTTCCAAGCAACTGATATACACTGAGGCATTTTGCATTTGATCCCAGTAGTACCATGCACTCATCACCAGTCGGGACTCACAGATTTACCCTTCAGTTTATCTAATCTCATCTTAAAGCCCTTTAAGTTATTGCTGGGGAACCTGTGGTCTTCTAAATGTTGTTGAATTTTGGTTCCCATCAGACAAAAGTGAGGTGTGATGAAAGTAGCAGATCATCTGGAGGCTATGGCTTAAGTTGATGGACATTGTTACATCTTGTGATAATGTATTCCATAGTTTAAGTGCTTCCTTTTGTCCTGTCTATCACATGCAGTTTAGAGAAAGATTTTCGGGGTTCTTCAAAATCCCTTTTTGTGTTTCTAGCTTGAATAAATTGGTATTGATGGCAATAAACTTGGTCACTTCACTGGTACAGGAACTTCGTTTTTAGCTATCACAGTTCATTGGTCATTGGAAGACCTAGGTCCAGGATCTTGTCTAATCTCTTATAAATAGTGATTACCACCATTGCATAACAGGGAAAGTGGGAGTGAGACAGAAGAATGAGGTAAGATTGTGATACATAGGGCTGGAGGGGATAATATTTGGCACTTTAGATATTTTGAACTTCAAATACCAGAAGCCCCATCAAGAACAACCAAAAGGGAAGAGTGGGCGTTTGAGTCCAAATTATCTAGAGGGCCAAAATGTCTCCATTGATTCCCCAATGTGCCTACTTGACAGTGGCGGGACTCAATGATCCATAGGGTTCCTTCCAGCTCTGCAGTTCTAGGATTATTATTGTTATCCCTTCAGAACTTGGGAAAATTAGGTTTCCTGGACAGTAACTCTGAGAATCCCTGGCTCACAGAATCCTGTGAGTTGTACCTCCACCTCCAAAGTCTGTCCGTGGTGTATGTCTTTCAAGGTCAGGGGAGCAGCCTATTAAATTGGGATATCTTGCACAATTAATTTATAATTAGGTATCTGTTCCCTTTCCCACAGCTGTTCTAGGTCTGAAGTAGACAAACGGCGCAAAGAAACCTACCACCAGCAACAGGAGGCCCGAGTTATTGTGCAACGGTCACCATGGGGCATTCTCCGCCTGGGCATGCTGGGTGAACCCTTTGTCTCCTACCATCTGCCCTATCAGCGGTCTTTGCCCTTGCCCATGTTCACCCCAGCTAAGCTAACCAAAGTGGAGCGGGAATTTACACCAACTCCCTCAGAGTCTGTAGAGTCACTGCCCGTTACGGGTGTGTGCCTTGATAAGACACCTTTGGCTGAGATCACCAAGGAATTGCCCCCGGTTGTCCAGCCCAGCTGTCCCGACTTCAGGAAAGCAGGCGTACCTCGCTCATTGTCCCGTTCCATGTCTCAGGAGGCCCAGAGAGGTTGAGGCCTTGGGGACACTTGCACCAGCAATGTTCCTTCGTGGAACTTTGGCCTTCGCATCTCTTGCTGCATGAGGACAGTCAAAAGAGGCCCAGACTTGTAGAAAATACTTGGTAGGATTGAATCCATCATGATGAACTCCTCTGAGAAGAGGACAGGATTGTTCCTTCATCCGTGTGTGTTTATATGATTAGATGTATATGCAGATCTGTCAGCATTGCTTATATTTTTGCACAGTGTATTTTAAATGACCAGATTCTGGGGGCATAAGAATAGTCTGTTGGATGAAATGAAGGAAAAGCCCCTGTTCCTTTAAAGTGTGAATACCCTGAGGTTAGGTAGTGTGAAATAAATTTACAGATAAAAGAGTTAAAGTATAGAATGATGGGAGACAGGAACCCTGAGTTTAGCAAGAGAGAGTGAGAGACAGAACTATTTCTAAGATCTAGCATGGAAAGGGAAGTAAGTTCTAGTGTTTAGAAGCAAGTTAGAAAATGAGAAAGAAGCAGAGGAACTTCTTGGGTTTCATTACTATGACTCTGTTACAGTGAGGGACTAGGAGGAGGGAGAGAAGATTCTAAGACTAGGTTTTGCAATGGACTGTTAAGGTCCTATTCTGCTACCTCTCTCCCCAGCTCTATGACTTCAGTCATGCGACCTCATGATTAGATATCCCACTTAATGAATATGTATCATGTCAAATAAGGAACCTCTGCGTTTTGGGGAAATGATCATTTAGAGATGAATCAAAGGATTTATTGAAATAGAAAGGAAGAAACTTTAGGTTGGAAAGCACAGCACAAGAATGTTGATGTGGTTTTATATCCTTATTCCTTCTCCACCCCTGTAGACAAGTAGTTGAGAATGCTGGAGAATTCCATTGTGAATAAAAGTCAAATCCTTATATTCCTTGTCCTGTTTTTCTTTTAAAAGAAAAGATCCATTGTAATGAAATAATGTCTTTTTTGTTATTGTGCTCTCATGGGTTAATAAAAAAAAAAGGAACTAACAGAATGTGCTTTCCCTTCATTTCTACAGCTGTACATTTTTAACAAAGTTATGCATCTCTTCTGTATCTGGTGTACATATTTAAGGGCTACCCTGAACCCCATCAGACATGAAGGGAAGAGGAAAGTCATATGAATGTCTTGTTTAAAAATGATGAACCGTTGTGTGGTGTGGTTTTTACTTAACATGGATATGATAACAGCTCTCCTCAAACTTTCTCTGAGTAGTGGCTACCATTCAGTTCCAGTGACACTGGATCAGTTCTTTTTAGCAAGACCTTGTGGCAGATGGTCCTAGAGGCAATATTTTTGTGCCATCTTCTTATTGTGCCTTGTCTCTGCAGTCCCTTTGCAGCTAGGTCCTACTGAAGGAGCCAACAAGCATCACTGGAATGTAATGTTACAACACAGAATCAGGTTGCAAAGCTTGGGCTTCTTTGAGTGGCATGCAGGGCTCTGCACATGATGGAGAGTTGTGTGGTGATCTTGCAATGCCTTATCCCCCCTCATGCAACCTTGTGCTGCCCTTGCCCAAATGGTCTGGCTATATGTTTCTATGAATATCCAATACAAACATAAGCTACAGTGATTCCTGATATGAAAGGTTACACAGGAGTGCTGTGAGGAGTGCATGCTATTGGCAGGGAGGGGAGCAGGGGGAAGATGCATTGGATGCATGCTGAGATATTATATATTAACCCCCACGAACCCCAAGTCCATAAAGTAACCTCAGGTAGGTCCCTTTCTCTTGGACTGTGTAAAACTGGACATAGATGAAATAAGATTAATTAAAAAAAACACCAGAAAATACCACCAGGGAACTGTTAGGTCCATACTGATGTGCTTGGGATACCAGACCCCTGCTTAAGTAAGCACTAGAATCACCAGAAATGAAAAAAAGAAACCACAAAGAAGCTATATAGTAAAAACAACCACACTCTCCTTGTTTGTTTGTTTGTTTGTTTGTTGTATTTTTATCCTGCCCATTTAGTGACAGAGTACTGTACTACTGCAATAAAATAAATAACAACCCACTCACCACACATGGACCCTATTAAAACAACAACAAAAAGACTATGGAGGCAACAGCAAACAAAACTCACTTATGGACTAATTCTGATAGCAAAGATTATGTCATTGTGGGAAAATGAAGGCTGACTTTTGATTCACCTTGCATGTTTTTGTTGACATATACTACATAAGCTTCAAAGAAAGTACTGTACTGTTCTCTCCTGACCACTTAGAAGAAAGGAAATCCAATTAATAAGATACAGCCAGATGTGGGGTAACACCAGCTGAGGGGTGAAGTTTGAGACCTTTATATTGCCAAAGCAACACCATCAAAGTGGTATTAATATACTCTGGAGAGGCTGACGACTGGCAGAAGTGAGGCCACCATTGGAAAATAAATGAACAGGGCAGAAACCCCTTCAAAAGAACTCTACAAAGGGAAAGGCAGGGGGAACATGAAACAAAATGAATTGGACACACTCAGATGTCATGGCATGTAGAGTGACTGTTGCACAGGCCAGAAGAGAGATGGAATGGAATATCATGAAATCGAGGGCAAAGCTGGCCAGCTGGTTGGCCCTCTGAATAGAAGCATTCTCTACTAAAACATACACGGGGGGAGGGGGGTCTGTTCGATGATCTGCTTGAAACTACAGAGATTTTGTTGTCGTTTAGTCGTGTCCGACTCTTCATGACCCCATGGACCAGAGCACGCCAAGCCCTTCTGTCTTTTCTAACATCAGGGTCTTTTCCAGGGAGTCTTCTCTTCTCATGAGATGGCTAAAGTATTGGAGCTTCAGCTTCAGGATCTGTCCTTCCAGTGAGCACTCAGGGTTGATTTCCTTTATACAACATACAAGGAGGTAAGACAAAGACTACAAGGCCTAAAGCCTTGTATGTTGTATATTGATTGCAGTCCACTATGAAACTGCGGACTCTGATCCTGTGGATATGAGGGGCCTACTATCCCGCAGTTTTCACTGGTAATCAAGTAGTAGAGCATCTCTCTCCGTGCACAAACACACACTGTGGATCACTCCAACTGCCCCCTCTTAGCAACCCCTTTCCTAGCAATCTCTGAGGCAAACTCTTGGAAATAGCAACGACAGGCTGAGACAGCAACAAGGAGCCCCAAAGATAGCCCAAGAAGCAAAGTTCAGACCCAACCTAGGCCCCTGCAGTCCAGCCTTCACGTGTCCCTGCATGTGCGTAATCCAAGGTCGCTAGGATGATGATTGAAATAGGGCTGGCTGGCTGGGTGCTTAGGGAGGTGGGCAAGATTTCGCAGCCAGAGGAGGAAGGTTTGGGACAGCTAATCCAAGCCTTTGGGCCCCACTCATGATGCCAAGGCAGGGCCCTGAGGATTTGGTACCAATGCAAAGTATGGAGCTGGCCAGTAGCGAGTTGAATTATATAATTTAGACAGGCAAGGCTGCCAGATCGGACCCCTCTCCAGTGCTTCAGCTGGGAGGACAGTGTGATCCGCCAGGCTGAAAGCCAGGCCTCAGGAAAGCTATTTATAATTTGGAGATGGAAGGAGCAGGAGGGAGTGGATGGCTTCAGTGAAGAGGGATGCTTGTCAGCTTCGGACCCCTCTCAGAGGTTGTTCTATAGCCCAGACATCCAGCTGAAGAGGGAATTTGCCAAGTGTTGCCCTTGTTAGAAGGGCAGTTAAAGGTAGCAACGAGAGAGTGAGAAAGAGAGAGAGAGAGAGAGAGAGAGTCCCATGAGGAGATTTTTTATCCTCCTGGGAATTATTTCCCATGTTAATCAGCAGATGCCATTCTGAGTTATTTGGTCCTTTTAATGTTTGTTTGTTGGGGCTGACCTTGAGTAGAGCAGCCACCTTGCTTTTAACTGAGGTGAAATTCAAACCCAATTTCAACATTGTGGATCTCTTCCGAGATTCATTCTGCTTCCTTAAAGTTTCTGAGGCATTTTTTTTTTTTTTGGCCTGAGTATGAACCACATTCAAAACCAGCTAAGAGATATACCGAGATAATTTTTTTAATATTTTCTGGGAAATTAAGTGTGGGGGGCGGGAGGAATCAAGGCACTGCGGACAATTTGCCTGCTGACACTGGGTGGGAGGGGTTGTTTTCCCCTGGACAGCTCCAGAAGACTCTTATCCAGAATCTGGGAAAGTTATGGATTGCGACAGTTGGTTGGTGACTGTTCTGTAGTGCAAAAACAAACAAATCAACAAATAACCTTCCCAGCTCTTATCACTACCAGTCAAAAGAAAATATGCAGCTACATATTTAATTTTCCCTACGAAATAGATTTTTTTCCTGATAAGAAAAATGACAAAAACCAGTGGGAAAATACTAAGAGTTTCAAATAGAAAATAATGTTTTCTTGATATGCAGTAAAAAAGCATATGTGAAGCACACTGACAATAGGATTAAAAAAAATCAAGTAAGTTCATGCTGGATGGCAAACCTATAGAAGAAGACAGGAGTGCCCCCCTTGTTCTCCAGTTTTCAATTAAACACTGATCTTCACACAAAGCCTCTTAATATATCAAGGCCTAGTCCTCAGTGACTGAACACTACTGCTCTACACAGAAGCAGGGAGTCAAGCAATGAAATTGCCCTCTAGAAACCCCCCAAATTCCCTACACTATATTTTATATCTTATCGCATATTTTTGCTACACTTCTGCATTTGCTTCTTTAATTTTGCCTTTCCTCCACTGAGGTTGAGATATTGTAGTATATATGGCTTTCCTCCTACACATCATCCTCAAAACAGTCTTGTGAAGCAGGTGAGACTGTGACTGAACCAAAGTTACCGGTACCCAGTGAGTCTCCTAACTGAGGGGGATATGGACTCAGGTCTCTTGAATCCTAGGGGAACCTTCTAACCACTCCGCCATATTGGCTCTTAGGAAACTGAACATTTTTCTTGCTTGCTTTGTTTGCTTTCTTCTTTCTTTCTTTTTCCTTTTTTTGTATGAGGAAGAATTCATCACATGAACAAACATACACCTACCTCAAGTGGCACAGTTTGTTTGTTTACTTGTTTATTTATTAAACTTATATACCGTCCATCTAGAACTTGTCTACTCTGGATGGTTTACACAAAATATATTTAAAAAATTAAAATAAACTAAAAAGGTATAAATGAACTAAAGAACTCAAATGTAACATCTCAGTAAGGATTTTGTATATTTGTTAGTATAATACTATATCCTCTGGGGATTGGTTCCAAGCTCCACTGTGGATATTGAAAACAGCAGATATTTTAACATACATTACTAGACTGGGCCATTAGAGGGCACCAGAGACCATGGTATGTATTCATAGCATGGTATCTGGCGCACTCTAGTGATCGGTTCTGGTAATACCTGTGAAAATAGTTTTTTTCTGGATTTTTTTTCTTTTAATATTTTTAATATTTTCAGACACGGATAGGTGAAATTGTGGATGCTGATCCCGTGGATATGGGGGCCCTACTGCAAAAAAAATTTCCTCCTCTTTTTGCACCCCAGTACTTTCCTACTCAGCCAGTATGCACTTCCATTCGCATAGAAATGGAACTCCCTATTTTGAAGTTGGTGATTCCACCATTCTTTTCATCCCATTCTTTCAGTTAAAATCAACTCTCTTAAAACCAAGCCAACTTACAGTTAAAACCAACTTTCAGCCTATATTGTTTATAAGTCCCCCCCACATCATGGCACCATCACTCAAAACATTTTTTGGACACATTATTGCAATACAAATTTTGAGTAATAAAATAAGAGAGCTGACAGAAGCCTTGTGAGGAATAAATGAGAATTAATCTGTAGCCACAGGGAAAAGAATTCAGAGCGGCAGTCTTTTTGACATGCTTAACAGAAAAATCTACCGAGTGCCTAATGCTACTAAAAGCTAATTATCAGTAGACCTTTAGGAGGCTCTGGGGAAAACAGTTTTGAGATATAGGCAATGCAGGTATATTTGCTAGGCAGTCAGTAGGATCTGTGCAAATCTGTATGTTTCTATCATTTGGAAGACTCTTAGGGATGAACAGATTTTCAATAATATTTATATTTATATTTACCTAACTTGTAGCCAGAGGGAAAGCATCTTGTGCCTAATATTATTCTGAGAGGGTTTAATCAGGAAATACTAAAAGCTATTTATGTGTTGGTCCAACGGGGGCTTGGGAAGAGCTGATTTCAGGATATGAATTATCGGCTTATTTGAACATCAGCTGTATTTTGTCTTTCTACCTGTTACCATTTAAAAATTTTTTGGGGGATAACCAACCAAGCACATGTTCAAACAGATTTATAATACAATTTGCAGTTAAAGACATTTGCACATTGTGATGTTAATGCGTATGTCTTTATGTTGATGGTTAGCTGGCCTGAGCTTCTGTGAGAGATCATGGCATACAAATTCAACATATAAATAAATAATATATGAATATTTGCCTCCAGTAACTGGAGGAGGGTCCTCTTCAGCACATAGAGTTCTCGGCTTTCCTTATACTGAAAAGAGTTGCTTCTCTATCTGTGTTTGGGAGGGAGAAGCAAGTTCTCTTTTCTCTCTCTCTCTTTAAAAGGGATTCAGCTTTAAAAATAGAAGGAGGACCTGGTATGGAAGCACCCACCAGCGTGCCAGTTTCTAGACGGAAAAGCAAGCAGCATCTGTGTTTGTTTGGGTAACAGGGTGCAGAAGGTAGAGACAGTTCTCAGAGGTACTGGGAGGGAGTATAAAAGGGTAATGCTGGCCGATTAACACCACCTCCTCCCGAAAGCATCCACGTTGTAAGAGATAATGCCCCTGTTTACTTGCTGTTATTTTTAAAGAGCTCATTCCCTCCATGGGGGACTGCTACCTAACATAACAGCACAAACTTCCCAACGTGACCAAAGGTCAGAGCATCCATATAGCAGAGGGAACATGAAGCTTCAGGAGAAGGCAGACCTGTTGATCCGGCTTCTCCAGATCCCAACTGCCCGCGCTGTCTCCCAAGCACAATGGGGAATAAAGGCTTGAAATTAGAGCAACCTTAACAGGGAGTTGCCCTCAAACCTGCCAGTCAGGGACAAAGGGAGAGTGACCCCATTTCTTTCCTTTTTGTTTGTTTGTTTTTACACTCCTCTATCTGAAGATAAAGCCAAGGCACAGTCTTTTTAAAATTTGACATTTACTGGCACAGTGCAGAGCCTAGCTGTCATATTTGGAAGCACTAGAGAGAAGAGTAAATGCTCAGGAAATCCTTTTAGGAATAGTGCAGAAGGATAAGATCTGTAAAACAGGTGTCAGAAAGCTGACTTCCATGCTTGCAGACCTACTTCTCTTGCTAAAACATAGAGGCAAGAGAAAGAAAAGTGATCTGAGGGACAGGAAGAAGAAAATATTACCAATCTACATGTAGATCTAGAAAAGGGGGAAACACACCTAGCTATATTTTTTTCTAGCTTCTCTCCCAGTGCAAATCATTTGCTACGTGCATTGGTGAATTGTTATTTTTCCTTTTAAAAATATATCTCCTATCTAAATGGTTGTCCAGTCCAAATCTGATTTAAAAATAAAGAATAAGGAGAATGATGTTGAGGGAACTTGGTTGCTCATCTATTGTTAGCAGGCATGCACATTAGTCTCAGAAAGGATACAGGTTTATTAAAACATGCTATAATTGTGCTCAAATTACAGTGGTGCCTCACACAACGATGTTAATTGGTTCCAAAAAAAATCAACGTTGTGTGAAACATCGTTCTGTGAAACACCATTTCCCATAGGAATGCATTGAAAACCGGTTAATCCGTTCCAATTGGAACGGATTGCCCTTTTTAAGTGAAAAAACCCATAGGAAACATCGTTGAGTGAAACAATGTTTCCTCCATTGGAATGTATTGAAGCCGACTCAATACATTTCAATGGTTTTGTGAAGTCCGTTTTTGCTCATTTAAAAGTGCCTTACAATGTTTGGAACAGGTTTTAAATGCTTGCAATCATTAGCCCACCTCCTGAACCCTATGCAAACTTAATTTGGTGTTGTTCTGAGTCGTCTTTAATTTTTGGTGATTTTTTGTTTTCCCTGTTTAAATGCATTGAACTGTCCATTCAATTGATTTAAATGGGGAAAATAAAAAATCACCAAAAATTAATGAAGATTCAGAACAAAACCAAATTAAGTTTGCACATGTTTCACAAGGTGCACTATGGAATCCAAGCATTTAAAACAGGTTTCAAACATTTTAAGACACTTTTAAATGAGCAAAAAGGGACATTGTTAAGTGAAATTCCCCCATAGAGAACATTGTTAAACGATGGGGGAAATTCCTCAAAAAAACCCATCGCTGTGTGAATTCATCGTTGTATGAAGCAATCGTTGTGCGAGGCACCACTGTATTTAAAAATCATTTACCGTATTTTTCGCTCCATAAGACGCACCTTTCCATAAGACGCACCAATTTTTTAGGAGAAGAAAACAGGAAAATATAATCTGTTTTCTTCGCTCCATAAGACGCACAGACTTTCCACCCTCCTGTTTTGTGGGGAAAAAGTGTGTCTTATGGTGCGAAAAATACGGTACATTTTGTATATCATTATGTACATATAAATTTGTATAGGCATGCAGATTGGTGCCCTCTTTTTATTTTGGTGATGTAGGAATGGATACTCTGCACAAAAGCAAAAGAAGCAGGACAGAGGAAGAGTCAGTTTGAGGTGACACAACCTGCAGGTGAGGTGGTGGTGGTGGTAAAAGCTCCCAAACCCATCACCTTTTTCTTTGTAGATGGCCAAAGGGAACCAGTTTGGAAATACACTTTTTGGATGACAATTCCCATAAATTCCCTAGTTTCTTCTGAGAATAGTAGCTCCCCACAAAATAAAAAATTTAAGCTCTAGGGACTTGAGATGAAGCTACAGGAAGGGCCACAAATCAACGTGTACAGAGGCAGGAAGGCATCCATATAGATATTTGGGCCCGTTATTCAAAACCCATTTACCCAAGATCATATGAATGCAAATTGCAAGTGCTAAACATCTTTTGACAGCTAGACTAGTCTAAGACATTCTGCTGCCTGAAGTGAAGAACATTATGTTAAGGAGTTATTCCAACCTTACATGGTGTCTGAAGTAAGTGTATCTGGGAGGGACCTGCCTGGGCTGGGGTGATTGTCAATCTATCCAACACTAACCAATTGTTCCTTCCTGCCTCTGAATTTACAGAGAGCCCTGCCTCTCTACTGTGTGCTTCTTACCCCCCCCCCCCCGTTCAGTTGTTTGTTTGCTGATGATCTCTTCACAATAGTAAGTAATAAAATGTCTCAGAATGAGTTACTGAGATTATAAGTGCCAATTAATGAGAAAGAGGTGGACTCGGGAGGACTTGTAGCTATTCTCCTTTGTGGATCTCTGTACTTCTACTGCGTAGCAACAGGAATTCTACCAGAAATTCAAACCTCTGCAACACGTTCTGGGTACAAAAGCTGACTAGGATGGGCAGCAGAATCTCTTTTCAACATTGACAATTGGATGGCAGTGTCCTCTCCAATATCAGAAGGCAGTTGGCTGGTTTGAGGGTACAGATCTCCTTTTTTGGATTGCCAATGCTAGGCTTCAAAATCATCATCATCACCACCATCACAAGGGGAAGGATTTCTATGACATTTCACATTTTCTCTGCAACCTACATTTGAACCCATAAGCAAGTTAAAACATGTTTATGAGTAATCTGGCATTTCTCACCAGGCTACTCATAAACACGTTCAAACTCACCTTAAAAATATGACATGTCATAGAAATCCTCCTCTTAATAATCACCATCTTGGAACTGCAGAGCTGGAAGGGATACAATGGATCACTGAGTCCCACTCCTGTCAGGGAGGCGTAGTGGGGAATTGAACTCCCAGCCTCTAATTCTGCAATTAGAGACCTCAACCACTGAGCTATCCATCAGTAGTTCTAGTCCCAAAACTGTTTTCCATCTCTTTGCACAGCGCAAACAACGTTGTGCACACATAACGTCCCTCCAGCACTCGACTGCTGCATCCTCATATTAGCTACGTATTTGAGGCAAGTGCTTCAGTTTGCTTAAGGACAGAGCTGACCCTGTTGCTTCATGGGATACTTACCAAAGTAAAGGCAGACATCTTCAACTTAAGCAGCCTTCTGGTCGTTTGAAAGGTGAGGTGGCAGCTCAGAGCTCCTTAAGGGCCTTGCCTGTTCTAAGAGACTAAATCCAAGACACATGTTCATAGCAGCAATATTTTACTAAGGGCTGTCTTGTACCTGCAGCACCAAAGAATATGGAAAGTGGCTCAGAAGGTCTACAGGCAACTTCTGAGAAAGGCTTTTGTTCTGTAAAAGAAACGCTGCTCAAGAGAGGCAGTCTCACTGAAATGCAGAGATGCATATAAGCAGATGCACCCTCAAATGCTAAGGATAGAAATTCTTGATGATGAAGTAAACCCAAGATTCCAAATTTCAATAGTTAATCACTCCTTTAACATCTCATATACCTTGAGGACTCTGTTGGGGTCACCATACACTAGACGTGACTTAACAGCACATAACAAGAAATAGCATAGGCTACTCTAAAGCAAGTGCACAAAACAAAGAGGAGCCTTCTGCAACAGTTTGGAACCCATGATAAAAGCATAGCATGGGGATTACATGTATGCAAGGATCTCCTTAGATTCAGATGGCAACCACTCATTCTATTTTTCCTTAAATTCCTACAGGGGCTTTCTCTTAACTCCCAGATCCCTAAACTCTGGATATTCTCCTTCAATCGTCTTCCACTGTTATCTCTCATCACTGATTAGAAATAAGAACTTATTCAAGGCTGGGAAGCTGCTATATAGAACTATGCTATGCTTTGGAACCCTGGCAGCTGTTATACTGGCGTCTTCTCTGGAGTAGAAATGAATATAACTGAGCAGTGTTTGGTGGGGAAAATGTCCAATTGATAAGAAATACAGATGGACCTGGTGAATCAGCCCAATCCACTGCGGAATGCACCTCCTCACACAACGTTCCCCAAATGCATAGCCACCCTAAGATATTTGGCCACCTGAGCTAGAGAAGCTAATGTCATTTGTTGTCATCGTTTAGTCGTGTCCAACTCTTCGTCATACACTCCCCAGAATCAAAGCACATGGTATCCTAGGCCGTTACAGTTATTCTGGAACATGAGACAGGAATCATCATAAGTGGTAGTAACAAAATAACAACATATTAAACATTTTCTGGCTTTTCATGGTATTCAGAATCAGCTGTGTGCTTCACCAGGCCTCATGGAAGGCTGATTTTGGCTGTGGTGAGATCAGGATCACAGTTCACATTGGGCCCTCTTGCAAGCCACCCCTTGCAAGAGGTTTGGGATCCTTAGGAGAGTGCAAAACCACAGGTACCTTGATAAGGAAGGGAAATGTCAACACAGGGCAAGTTGGGTGAATGTCTTGAAAGGCTGTTAATTGCTTAATGGTTGTTCTCAGTTGCTAGAGAGGATGAGGACAGTAAGGGGGCAGGGTGGCTTCCTCTCTTTCTTGCCAAGTTCTTGGCTAATGCTTGACCTCTGGGGTACAAAAAGTCTCTTAAGGAGAGGAAGAAAGGGAGAAACAGAGGGAAGAATATCCTCATCAGGGTCTTTTGTTCCAAGCAACCAGAGGCTTTGCTATTTAGGAACAGGAGCCAGAAGGATTAGCGGTGGGGCAGAGCAGGAATGTCATCCAGGCTTGGCTGGCTTGTATGACAGGGACAGTTTGTGCACAAGAGATATTGCGAGACAGCAGCAATGACAGGAGAACAGGTGGCCAGGAAGGACAAAACATGAACAGGCACAAGGAGGAAGACAGAAAGCTGACCTTGCTTTCCTAAGGTAGCTTGTTTGTTTTCAGACCTATCTTCGTCTCCTAAACTAAAGGACTAGAAAGCGGAGGACTCTGGAGTGCTCAGTCCTGAACAGAAATAACACATTCTGCTGCGCAACAAAGTTTCAGAACACATCCAGACTTCTGGCAATTAGAAAATCAGTGTATTCTTATTAAGGAATGGAATCTAAATTGTGCACCAAGAGGTAAAAAAATTGAATTTAACAAGAAGTAAATGAATACATAGAAATCAGGGATGTGGAACAGGGAATTGTGAGTTAAGGAAATTTTCCAGTACACCCATATTTCCATAATTATGGCACTAACACCAGAGTCAACTTGTAGCTTATTGTAGCTCTAAATATGTCAACTGCATTTGCTCTTCCATCCAAAGGTTGAGTTGGTTTTCCTCCATGGTACTTTCCTCATTGTTCTCCATCTTTATGGTTCATCCTTTTCTTCAGTTTATTCCACATCTGGTTCCTCCTCCTCCTCCTCTTCCTCCTCTTCCTCTTCTTCCTCCATCACCCCCTCCTCCTCTTCTTCCACCTCAGCCTCTTCTGAAGCTTCACTGTCCAACTTGACTAAGACGGGACCCGGAGTAGAAGGACCTCCATCACTGGAAGATGTGTTGCCTTCTTCTGCTTCCTCCAGAGGATAAAAGTGTCGAGCTGCTGAGAAGAAGTCCTCTCCTACGTCGAGGAGAAGAAGCCTGTCCTGGGATTGGATTATGGGAAAAAGCAGGGGGAAAAAGTATAGTAGTAGTAGTAGTAGTAGTAGTAGTAGTAGTAGTAGTAGTAGTAGTAGTAGAAGAAGAAGAAGAAGAAGAAGAAGAAGAAGAAGAAGAAGAAGAAGAAGAAGAATACTTGTTTTGCAGGGTATTTCATGCTGGAGTAACTCCTGTGTGAGAAATAAGGGAGGAAATGGGTATGGGGACCCTGGGCCTCCATCATGGGTAAAGGCCTGCAATAGTTTCTTTTAGGAGCAGAGAACAGTCATTTTAACCAGTCTGCTTTGAAAATGGCCAAGCAACGCCCTCTTAAGGAAACCCTATGGCCAGGTCCTGTCATTTTAAAAGCATGGTCTTCCACGAGTGTGGAGTTACCCTCTTAGACATGAGCAATTGCTAATTAAAAAACCCATTATATTTTTAATGGAAATCCAAGCCTATGAGCTTTCAAAAGAAGGGGACCAAGTCAAGCCCACTCTTCCCTAACTTAAATTCTACCTGCTGCCATCATATTATTTCTAGGCCAGGACTATAGCTTAAGAAAAGTCACCTTTTTGGGAGGGCAACCCACAGAATCCCCCAGCCAAAGTGTGGCTGTGCAAACTGTGGGCCACCCCCACAACTTACACATGTGGAATTTTGAGAGTTGCACTCCCCAAAATTTAACTTTTCCTCAGCTATGGTCCTGGTCTGGACAGAACAAGATTTCAGCTGTAATCTAAAAGAGTGTTTTCTTGAAACTCTAAACAGGAAAACAGTGATTACAATGGGGCTGGATACAAATATATTTTAAAAAATCTTTTCTTCTCCCATTGAAGAGCAACCCTTACTATTATGGCTTTCCTGCCTGCTACTAGTAGTACAGGGCTTCTCAACTTTAGGTCTCCAGATGTTCTTGGACTAAAACTCCCAGAAGCCTTCACCACTAGCTCTGCTGGCAAAGATTTCTGGGAGCTGTAGTCCAAGAACATCTGGGCCCCCAATATTGGGAGCCATTATGGTAGTGGAAAGAGTAATCTCAAAAGCTAAGGAACATTAGTGGGCAAGTAGGGCTTTACAGGGAGCAACTGAGGGCCCGTGTCTGGCAACTCTCTGTCCCACCAAGAGCTTCCTCCTTTACTCACAAGTACAAAAAGGTATCTCTCTGGGGGACCACCACGGTGATGGCCAAAAATGCTTGTCTGCTGAGCCAGTGCATTGTGGAGCCTGCGGGCCTCTTGAGGATTGTGAAGGGATTCGTAGGTGGTGCTGGATGTGACCGTGAGAAGTCCATCAGCTTCATCTTTGAATCCTACATTGGGAAATGTTCACATTATCTCCATATCCATTCAGAACACCAACTCACTCAGTTACAAACATTCCCTCTTTTATTGTCTGTGCTGTCTGGGAAACTGGCAGTAGGAAAAAAAACACAACTCAGTCGTTAAAGTCCTCCTTAAAACCTGCACAGAAACCTATGATGCTGAATAAAAATTCCAGCAACAAAGAATCCCAGCCCATAAAGACTCTAAAAGGGGGGCGGGGGGGATTGGCTTCTGCACATTCAAGACTCTAGAAGTATACAAACTTAACAGGTCATCCATCTCCTGGCATCAGGGGAGCCTCTCTAAGAAGAGCACTCTATAAACAGGATGCCATCAAGGAAAAGTGTGTGTCTTCAGTACAAAGCTTGGAAAAAGGACTCCCAGAATCCTGATTAGTGTGGCTGTTTGTGGTTCAAAAAAGTAAGTTTTCCATGTCCAGTGGCAAAGGTCACTGTGGGAATGTGTAAGGCAAAGTTCAAGTTACCATATTTTTCCGTGTATAAGACTATAATTTTGTCTAAAAACTTTAGACTAAAAATTGGCGGTCGTATTATACACGGAAGTAAGCTGAGGAGAGAACAAAAACAAGTGGAGGGAAAAGCAGGGATCAAAGAGATCCTGCACACCTTGATCCCTTTCCCCCTCCACTTGCTATGCTCCACTTAGATTTCTCAATTTTGGATTAGAAAAGTGGGGGGCATTTTATACATGGGGCGTCTTATACACGGAAAAATATGGTAACATCTTTTCCAAGCACTAGCCCAGTACTGCGTCTCCTGAGGTGGGAGAACCCTGAGAGAAGGAAACTACCGTAAGGTGATCCCAGGATCTGGTTGGGCACATGTGGGAAGAGGTGATCTTTCATGTCCCCTGCCCAAACCTGTTTTGGATCTTAAGGTCAAAATCAGGAATTTGAATTTGGTCTGAAAAAGGACTTGAAGACAGTACGCATAAAACATAGTTACATGGCCATAGCTTAGAAAATATATTGCTTGGCCTACAGCTGACCGTGCTTGCTAGTGGATTCTAGGAGCTGTACACGAAAGTAATTCTAAGCTCTGAATATGCTCAAATCACCCAGTCCATTTGATAGTCTTGTCCCATTTTGACTATGTCTTTCCATACTGTTTTCAAAAACTACGCCATCTACAAAGCACTGCACTAATCCGGACAGACAGTGATCAGAGAACAGGGAACTGATTACGCTGTTACACAGAGCCCCTGGCGGTAACGATTCAAACGCATAAGCCTGGAACCTGATATGAAATAGGAAACCTGGGACACTGTCCAGACATAACAAACAACACTGCCACCAAATGTTAAAGCAAGCAAAGGCTTACTTGACAATTAATCACCATCTTGTATGATCAAAGGAGAATCCCATGTGGAGTATGGTAGTCTGGTGTAATTCTTAAGAACTTTGGCTTTTGGTTAATCAAGCTCTGACAGGCAGCAGAAACAGACAAAGTGTCTCCATCACCAGTCCCAAACAGATCTTTCTCTTCATTCGTAACAACTATATAATCAATTAATTGATCTGCATCTGCTTACCTTCCAACATACTGTGTTTCCTTGAAAATAAGACAGGGTCTTATATTGATTTTTATTCAAATGCAGTATTATCTTCTGGTTGCTGCACAATGGTGGAGGGCGGGGTTTCACTTAACTGGGGCTTATTTTGTGGGTAGGGCTTATATTACGAGCATCCTGAAAAATCATACTAGGGCTCATTTTCAGGTTAAGTTTTATTTTTGGGAAAACAGGGTACTACGGGAGATTACTACTCTCATGCTAGAATTCAGTGGCATCGCAGCAGTCCAGGCAATGGAACAAATGTGGACATGCAGCAAATCTCAGCTTGCTTTTGGTATATATGCTGCCAGGAATATCAGAAATGAATTTCTTATATTCTGCTTTTAAATTATAATTTTTTTCTTCCAAACAGTGAAGTCAAAAATTGGATGTCATATATGTGATAGGGCATACACTGATACAATATTTTCCTATTAATATTCTAGTTTAGAGTCCCTTTCTGCTATTTGATATCTTGCAACAACAGATACTATATATGTCTGCTTTACCAGATAATTCTGAGGAACTCTTTGTCTAGGTCAAAAGTCTCCAACATGGGACCCTAGAGGGGGTCACAAAGTGTTTTCTGAGGGTTGTCAGGCTTAAACAAACTAAGGGTTTCTAGCCGTAAGCCACTGATGAAGCTAACAAGTTATTAATTGCTTTGCTTTCTCAGCAAGGGTTAAAGGCACTGAGTTGGATTCCTAGAGAGAAAGGGAGCTGTGGATCATGGGATAAAGTGTGCAGTCCAAAAGAAGTCCCTTCTTCTTTCTCCTTTCTTCCCCAGAGAGAAGTGTGAAGTTTCTCTTCCCCAAAGGGCTGCTTTTCTCTTTCAGGATCTGGAGAATCCCCTCCCACTTATGCCTGGGAATGATGTTGGCAGATCCGTCCCAGCTAGGCTGGAGGAGACGCTAAGAAAAGCTTGGTGGGGCCTGGGAGCAGCCAGAACCAAAATTGCAAGCCCAGCTAAGCCAAGGGGGGAAGGACCCTCTTATCAGGCAGCAGATATTTGGTGGCAGTGTTATGTGCTGTCAGATTGCTGCTGCTTTTGGGGTCCCCTATGAATTAATGTTTCCCCTCTCTCCTAAAAACCTCACTGTTGCAGTCTTGTAAAAGACTCAATATTTATTAAGTCACTCACTCTCGAGTTCTATCTTCCTCTTTTCCTAACATTATTGTCTTTTCCGGGGAAGTTTGTCTTCTCACAATCGTTTTTCCTATCAAAAATGCCTTTTAATGCAAATATGGTGGAGGGTTTTTCACAGGTTACTTGGCTGTTAAAAAGTGGTTAACAACTCAAAAAAGGTTGGGAAACACTGGTCTAGGTGTTTTGCTATAAAATGAATCTGCAAATATAACAGCAAACTGAAAAACATATGTTTTTTAAATGATCTATTTGACAGACAAATAAGACAATTTCCTTCACACTCCCAGAAAGCAATGTCCTAATGTGTATGGCAGGCAGAATTGGTACAAAGAAAAAACAGTAAGGACTTCAAAGTTGACCTTCATTGGAAGTACTTGGTCTGCAAACTAAGGATACTGTACCTAAAACCTCCAGGATTTGCCTCCATCGGTCGTTCATCTTCCTACGGATTTGTCGATGGGCGATGATGTCAAAACTCAGCCGTCGGTAGCCCTTTGTCAGGATACAGAAGAATATAAAAACAATGATCCACTGAGCTACTAGCACAATACTCATCATTTTGATGAACAAAATGTGTTTGAAGAAGAAATCTGTGTACTAAAGGAAGCCCTAAAGGGATGCTATGTACTGTATACCTGTTTGCACATATACACATACCCAATACACTGGTCTAAAGTGGTGGTCCCAGCCTCACATCTACAGATGTTCTTGGATGACAACACCCAGAAACCCAGGCCAGCACAGATAGTGGTGATGGCTTCTGGGAGTTTTAGTCCCAGAATATCTGGGGACCCAGGATTGGGAATCCTTGTCTAACGAGATCCCTTTTTATAGTAAGACAAGCTACCGTATTTTTCGCACCATAAGATACACTTTTTCCCCACAAAACAGGAGGGTGGAAAGTCTGTGCGTCTTATGGAGCGAAGGAAACAGATTATATTTTCCTGTTCTCTTCTCCTAAAAAATTGGTGAGTCTTATGGAAAGGTGCGTCTTATGGAGCGAAAAATACGGTATTTCTTCCCATTGAATTAAGTCTGACGCTGCAAATCTGCCAATGGGAGACCATTTCAAAGTGTGTGAGAAATAGCAGTGTCCCCTGCTGTGGTTCCTGACCCTGCATAGAGTCATTTAGCATAAAATTTAGTCTCCTGGGAATCAAATTCTATTTACAAACACTTGGTGTTTCTAGCCCTTATGACTATAGAGGTAAGCTTGAGAATACATGGGCAAAGCAGTTCAGCAATGACATCTGGACTCTGGAGAATTAGATAAAGTAACAAACTGTCCCAGAAGCATTCAAAGAAGATCAGTTCCAGAGCTTGGGCATGCCTTTCAGGTCTACAACTCACCAAATCTTCTAGCCACCGGGGCCAATGGCTAGTGACAAAAGATAATTGAAATCAACTTCTCTAAACTCTGGTCAGTTCACACATTTATATCTTGCATTTCCTTTTGGCTCAAGGCACTGCTAACATCCTGTACCCACATTCATATGGAAGAAGAAACAAACAACTAGAGGCATATGCTTTACTAGTTTGCTTTATCTCGGTTTAACTTCACCCAATTAAATTCTGTTCCTGTAAAAATGTTCTGTGTGGGTAGATTACAGACCTCGGATCCTCGGCGCATTTTTGACCTCTTCTTCAGCAACTTGTGCAACTCATGGTCATCGTCCCGTTCCATGTGGGTCCTGTCCACAGGCTCATTCCACAGGTTTGCTGCCTCCGATTGCCGACGTTTCTGCAGCTTGTTGAAATACTCTAGTGTGTCCCTGCAAAACAAAGATGATGATGCTCTTCTCCAAATGGAACAGCAAACCCTGGCATAGTTTTGAGATAGTGACTAGCCTGAGGGGCTGGAGCTACTTTGAGCCATAAGAGTAGGCACATGGGGGGGGGGGAATACTCATCTCTACAGAAATTATTCCTGCAAAAAAGAACACGTGTTTTGAGAAGAGGCTCAGCCAAGACTTCACCCTGACATGCTACAGGAGGAGCCTCATGGTGCAGTGATAAATCTGCAGTACTGCAGTCAAGACTCTGCTTATGTCCTGAGTTCAATCTTGATGAATTTAGGTAGCTGGCTCGAGGTTAATTCAGATTTCCATCCTTCTGTGGTCGGTTAATTGAAGACTCAGCTTGCTGGGGTGGGAAGTAATATGTACTTTGCATAATTAAACCACAGTATTAACTGTCCCGAGAGAGCTTTAAGTGCTACGGAACAGTGTATAAGAAGCACACTTTGCTTTATATTTTTTGTCTGGAGGAATAACATTTCGTGATCTCAGTTTAAGATTCCCCGCGAGGCCTCTCCACTCCAGTATATCTTAGGTCAGTGTTTCCCAAACTGTACACTGTGGCTCTGTGAGCCCTGGGAAACCCACCCAAGGGTGCCGCTGTATCCTCTCATCCTTCCCCCCTCCCTTCTCCTCCCCCTCACCTTAAGTGTCCTACAGCACTAACTTGCAGTTTCTCTTGTATCTGTGCATAGTAGAGAGAGGGAACCCTGACCCAGTCCCCAGTCTAGTAAATGGACTGGGTTTTCTGCCCTCTCCTTCCCAAGGCAGCCTTCTTTGACCCCCTCTTCCCACACGTGGCTTCTCCATTGCCTTTCCTCAGAGAAGTGAGGCCATGAGTGTATTTCCATTACACCCCCTGTATACACCACAGTCTCTGGTTCCATCTAGTGGGCCATCCTGATAGTACACCTTCGGAGGGTATCTTTTTCCCCCCTTTTTTTCTTTTCTTTTTTTTTTATTATATAAATCCATCCATACTTATTTAACATCGTGTCCCCAGGGTATAGCTTATAATCATTTGTAAAACAATTACTACACACATTACGCTCCTAATATACAACATCCTTCTAACCATTGATAGAATAAGTCCCATGTTTGATAGGAGGGTATCTTCATGTATTTTATTTTATTTTTTTCAACAGTGTATAAGTGAAACCACAGGTACTGATCCTGCAGATACAGCAATTCTACTGTATTGGGGAGCCACGGCCAGTGGCCAGTAGGTAAAGGGAGCCACGAGTCAAAAAATTTTGGGGAACAATTGCAGTAGGTAATAATGTTTGGGCTAAGCTTCAGAGGGCTGACCTGAAGCAGTAGTGGGTAAAATGTGACGGACCAAATAAGGCCCTCAGAGGCTGTTTTCGCAGTCAAGAGGCCTTCCCCAACCTGCCTTTTTTTTCAGCCAAAAGAGGTGAATTTCAGGAATATCTATTAATGTTCAAACAGGTCACAGCTTTCCTACACCATGTTTTGGCATTTGGGGCAGTCTTGGAAGCCTTTAGTGGTTCCCAGGAACAGCAAAGTGGCCTCCAGAACTGCCTAAGTTGACCACCTTTCATCTAGTACTTGAAAAGGTACAATGCTCTCCAGCCAGCATTGTCTATGCCAATGAGAAAACTAGCGCAGATATTCTAATAGAGAACATATTTCTAAAAGTTTGCTGAAACACATTAACTTAATGATATTTTATGTTGATATTCCGTTTGATATTTCATACCCATGAAGCTGTTCACAAATGAGCTGCAAGGTCATGCAAGAAAATCCTAAGTTTCCATGCTGTGCTGATTTTTGGTTTGCTTTGATCAGCATTGTCTCTCATTGTATGGTCCTTCCTAGTCCTTCTAAGTGAGATTCTGAAGATGGAACCTGGGGTAACCTGGAATGATTGAACATTAACACTAATTCTTAGAGTGAAACCAACAGGTTATCCACCTGTAGCTGTAGTTCTTTGAGTGGACCTCTGTGATTCACACCCTGGGTGATCCGCGCCTGCATGAAGCCTCATCAGAAAGTTCTAGAGCTTCTGTGGTGGCAAAAACCACATTAGAATAAGGCGCCAAGGCTCCCCTCTCAGTTGTGTCAAAGCAAAAAAGAAAAAAAGAAAAAGAAAAAGAAAAAAAAAAGAAAAAAGAAAGAAAAAAAGAAAAAAGAAAAAAAAAGCAAAAAAAAAAGCAAAGCGTGCTGCTTATATACCACCCCATAGCGCTTCAAGCACTCTCTGGGCGGTTTACAATTTAATTATGCAGGCTACACATTGCCCCCCCAGCAAGCTGGGTACTCATTTTACTGACCTCAGAAGGATAGAAGGCTGAGTCAACCTTGAGCCGGCTACCTGGGATTTGAACCCCAGGTCATGAGCATAGTTTTAGCTGCAGTACAGCGGTTTAACCACTGCGCCACCGCTGCTATATTAAGCAGAATGGCGTGACAGTGGGGAGGATGGGTGGGATGTGTGAATCACAGAGGTCCACTCGAAGAACTACAATTATAGGTGGGTAACCTGTCATTCTTCTTCATGGCCTCTGTGAATCACACCCTGGGTGACTAAAAAGCTGTCTTACCTGGTGGCAGGGTGTCACACCAAGGTAGAGTCTAGAACAGCACGTCCAAAGGCCGCATCAGACTTCTGCCGGAGATCAAGTCTATAATGCTGGATGAAACTGGATGGCTGTGCCCAGGTGGCAGAGGTGCAGACATCTGGAAGAGGTACGCCACGTAGGAGTGGCATAGAGGTTGCCACTGCTCTGGTGGAGTGACAGCGAATCACCTTTGGGACTGGTTTGTGTGGCAGCTGATACGCGAGGTGAATGGTTGAAGCGACCCATCTAGATATAGTTTGAGACATCACCTGGCAACCTTTAGTAGGTGGTTGGTGACTTATGAAAAGTTGAGGTGAACGCCTGAAAGGTTGGGTGCGTTGGACGTAAAAGGCAAGAGCTCGCCTAACATCTAAAGTATGGAGGAGTCGTTCTTGAGTTGTGGACGACTTTGAGGAGGAAAGAAATATCCATGGATAGTTCGACTTTGTCCGGAAAAAAACTGTAAATAACTATAAGAAAGGCCGCTAACTCACTAGCTCAAGCTGAGATGATGGCAATGAGGAAAACTGTTTTAAAGGTAAGTAGCCATAAAACAGTTGAAGCTAAAGGTTCGAAAGGAGCGTTCGTAAGTTGTTGCAGTACTAGTGTTAGTGACCATTGCGGAGAAGGGGGGGCGGATATCTGGGTAGATATGAGATAGACCTTTAAGAAAATGTTTCAGTGTTGGATGTTTGAAGAAATTAGCTGCCAGAGAGTTAGGGGCTGATAAGAAACTCTGGCGGAGGGGTAAACTCTCAAGGAAGAGAGGGAAAGGCCACTAGACAAATAAAGCAAAAAAAGCAAGACAGTAGCAAGTGATGGGTTGATAGAAGGCAATGAAGAAGCTTCAGTGAAACATTTGAATCTGTTCCATTTATACAGGCAAGCCTTTCTAGTGGAGGGTGATATTGAAATAGAGGTTGTTGACGAGCTGGTAAAGCAGTGGAGTACATAGACACTGGAGATGCCGAGCGAGAAGAATGATTTCCCTCGTCTGGATTAGCGGGAAAATATTGGGAGGCTGGAGCTGTAAAAGCCTCATGTGTAGAAGCAAATTGCTTGACCATCCCGGATCTTTTAGGTGCCAGGTAGGGAGCAGGTTGGAATCCATGTGGGTCATGGTGATATGGGTGTTTTGACACCAATGGCTGTCGAGATCAAGACCCGCCATGAGAAGGTATGGCCGAGCTGGATAGAGCAACTGGCTGATTGGTGGTTGCAGTTTGTCCGATCGAGCACTGGTCGGGGCAAATAGCAACCTGATCAGAGTGCTGATCAGAGTTTGAGCCACATGTAATGAAATAGACGGCTCCAGGGACTGTTGGGACCGATGTCTCTGAGGAGGTCATGGTGGACGATCAGATGTTACCAAATAAGGTATGGTCTCTAGTTGTTGTTCGGAGTCGACCCTGTCAGGTGAAGCAACTATGGAAGGGCTGCTTGAAAGAACAGAGCGTTGAGGACTGAGAGGAGAAGATGTTAATCGATCAACTCTGTCATCCCATTCTGGTGACTGGGAGCAGGGTTGATGAGAGGGGATTCCGTCATTGTCAGAAGGTGAACCAATAGAGAGTGATTTGGCAGTTTGTTGAGACTACTGAGAGATGATTGCAGCTTTAGATTTATGCTGTTTAGGTCTTTTAAGCGGAGAAGGTTCCAGGATCGAAAAGGCTTTGGTGGACATTTGACATTTAGTGAGGGCTTTGATATTGAGGATTTTAGAGCGTTTCAATTTATGGATTTCTGAAGTTTTAGGCAAAGTGGATGGAGCGTCAGAGTGGGATGGTGTGGTTGATGGATGTTGTTTTGAGGCTTCCGAAAGAGCCTTCTCCATTGCTTTGGTTTGTGAGGTGGCCTTACAAGGAGGTTGGGCCATTTTGGTTGGTTGACGAGATTGTTCCCAAAAACGGAGTTTTAATCTGGATAAGTGAGAACAAAGGACTCCACACTTGAAGTTCTTGCAGTGCTGGCAGGAGAACGTCTGGTGCACCTGTCCCAAGCAAAAAAGACACTTGCTGTGGCCGTCGGAGAGTGGTATTTTGTTATCACAGACCACACAGTGTTTAAATGGGTCCAAAGGGGCCATGAATAGGAGAAAATGTGAGGAGAAAATGGATGATTGAGGTGGGTGGGTGCTGTGGCCGGAGGCCGAGCGCAGGAGAAAGGAAAAAAAAATCTCTGATGATAATGAATTTGATCTAAGTTAAAAGGAAAAAAAGATTGATAACAGGAAGGAATAAAGAAAAAACTCTTTTTTACTCATAGAAGCAAAACTACAAGGCTCTCAACACAGTGGTTGAAAGCTGAAAGGGGAGCTGTGGCGCCAAGGTACTTTTATGAGGGGGAGGGGCCTTATTCTAATGTGTTTTTTGCTACCACAGAAGCTCTAGAACTTTCTGATGAGGCTCTGCGCAGGCGCGGATCACCCAGGGTGTGATTCACAGAGGCCACAAAAAAGAACCAATCTTTAATATTTTCTTCAACACTATCACACTGAGACAACAAAACATGCAACAGCTGCAGCTTAAAAAAACCACAACAACAGTTCTTTTCAAGTGCAGCCCTCAAAGTACCTAAAGTCCACTCATCAATTTAAGTAGAATCCTAATAGCCCTTGAATTAGAGTTGTTTACATATATCAGCTAAAGTCTGCAGCCCTAAAATAACAGCAGCTATACTTTAAGTGAGGCAAAGGCATGAAGGCAAACACAAAGGAAAGGAGTTGAAAGCAAGCTGATGGACAAAACGCAGTACTCAAAGCAGTGAAAGAAAGAAAGTCAGAATCACTTTCTATATATACTAACAGAGGTTTATTCTGCAGCTGTCAATCCTTATACTGTATAGCCCAAAATGTACCATCCATGCAGGAGGGGGTTGGGGTCTCCAGACATGGAGGAATCCCAAGATCTGCAGAAGGAAACACATCTTTTGAAACAAACCCAGAGAGGGAGGAAAGAACTGCGAGACACTGCAATCATGCTTGACCTGCTGGATCTAGGGTTGGAATGGAGTATTCTGGAAAATGACACAGCCAGATGCTGGCAAGCATCCTCAAAAAGAGCACTCGATATTGCAGTGTTTTGTTACAGGTCCTACTTGGTTCGACTACAGTGGTGGCAGGTTTCTAGAACCTGCACAAGGATGGATTTTAGTATTGCCAGTATCCTCACTTCACTACTTTGAAAACAATATATATATGAGAATATCCACTAAATGCATAGTACTGTGTAACATATTTACAGAATCTAGTTCAACTTAGGGTCTGACAAATGCAAAGAGATGCTCGTTTGCTGAATCACATACCCAACGACCAGTGGATTCTTCTCCAGTTCTTCTTCTCTGTGGCAACAGCAACAGCAAACTTTGTACCAGAAATCCATTTCTTGCTCTGTTTTGCACCTATTGGCAGGTATTATGATATGCCTGTGACAAGCATATCAAGATGTAATAAAATGAAGATAGGGAAAATAGCATTGGGGCGGATGTTAGTCCATGCAGCAAAAGCACTTTGTTTGAAAAGAGGCAAAAGAGTTCAAAAAATTCTTTTATGATCTGCAAGTCATAAGTAGCTATCATGTGAGATCCTGCTCGCATAACCCAAGGCTTTTAAACAAAGTACACGGCGTCTAAAATAGTGTACTGGCTCTGTGGTGTTAACATGAAATGAAAAATAGGTTTGTTTTTGGTATCTTCATCAAGAACAAGACTATAGAGTTAGAAGCAAAGTCGCGAGGTACTGCGTAACCTCATGAAGGCAAAAGGACTGTGTTTGCTGAATGGCAAGGAGCTGGAAAAACCAAGAAACACACATTTAAAAAAATGTATTAACTACTGCGAGGGCTCGGTCACATTGCCCATTTGAATCAATTTCTGTTTGGATTTTTATATATATACAGTGGTGCCTCACAAGATGATTGCCTCGCAGGACGATTAATCCGCACGATGATGGGTTTTTTGTGCTCGCTGTTGCGCTTCGCAAGACGGTTTTTCCTATGGACGATTTTTGCAAGACGATGTTTGGGTCTATGCTTCGCAAGATGGTGTTTTTTTTAGACCAATGCTTCGCAAGACTTTTCCCCCCATTGGAACGCATTAAATAGATTTCAATGCATTCCAATGGGGAATCGCGTTTTGCAAGACAGTTTTTGTTTTTAACCGATGCTTCGCAAGATAGGTTTCCCCCCCCCATTGGAACGCATTAAATAGATTTCAATGCATTCCAATGGGGAACCGTGTTTCGCAAGACAACAATTTTCACGGAACAAATTAACATCATCTTGCGAGGCACCACTGTAAAGTCAAATGGTATATAAATACGTACTCGTATTAACTTTGACTTAAATTACTTCAATTTATTTCTGGTATTTAAAGGTAGTTTGGGGGACTACATGGAAATCAACTCATTTTCCTTCTGTTTTAGGAGCATTTTATTCTTAAAGATTTTGATTCCTCGCCTAAAAGCAATACATCACTAAATTGAGTGTCTATGAGGTGCCACCTGCTGGCATAATAGCTGTTAGAAACCATGGAGGAAACACCAGAGAGGGGACCCCAGCCAATTAATGATAGAAAAATAGGAATGGGGGGGGAAGGGAAGGCTTCCAGCGAGTTCAGCAGAAAGGGAGCCGATGCTGGAGCCTCCGTCCCTGCATGACTCTCTTGAATGCTTCTTTTCCTAGCATGTTAGCTGTCCTCTGAGTCTTGGTGTGCTTGCTTTCTGCCTGCCAGTGCAGTGCTGAGCTGCTGGGTGGGCTGAAGCAGCTTCCTGAATCAGCAGGCTGGCCAGCTGCTTTGCGGAGTGATGTTCCTGGCATGTAGACCGTCTTCTGTGTCCCAGTGGTTATCTGCTGCTCCGTCAGCTACTTCATTGGCCAAATAGAGAAGATGGGGTAGGTGGTTGCACTAGTGAATGTATTGATGAAGTGCTGCAGCAATAAACATTTTAAGATTTTTTTTTAAATTACAAGGAAAAACCGTGATGCACCTGCCACCCAAAATCCACATAGGGACACCCCACCCACAAAATCATATTGAGAATCCATCACACCATTTTGGGGTCTGAGGCAGAAAATTCCTCATTTCTCATCAGTAAAAATCCCAAATAATGTTAACTAACCAATTGATGCCCTTTCACAACACCCTAAACTGGCTGAGGAAGCTGCCTCACTCTGCCTAGGTTTAACTAAATAATCACACAGCCATTGTATAATTTGCCTCCTACCCTTTTCAGGTTAGGCTCAACCCCGCTACCATTATATATTCATGGTGTGCCTTCAGGCAATTCAGAGGGTAGTTTTCTCATCCTCATACTTTATCCTTTCTGTGCTGCAACAGCTCAGTGTGTTGGCATGTCTGACTGTAGAGACAGGGGCTAAGAGTCTGAATCCCCGCTGTGCCTTCCGGGAGAGTTTGTGTGGCTGATGGGGTTACATGCCTGGCAGGCGGAAAGGTTCCAGAATGCCATTTTTAGAAGGGGCTGGTAAACCACTTTTGAAATATTTTACACCTAGAAAATCCGATTAGGTGATTATTAAGTTGGAATTTACCTGACGGCAAAGAATTATACTTGGGTGGGTATGGTGGTCCTATCTGTTGGATGGAGATTTGAAAATGAAGGAAAATCCATTCCAGACCAAAAGAAACACTGAATCACATTATCTTTTTCTAAGATTTTATTAGATTAGTCATAAAGACTTGATGCAAAAGGCATGTGTGTTATTCAAGTGGCTTTTTTAATGAGCTGTGGAAATCCACCCCTCTCACACACACACAATCAAAGCAAACAATTATGTGTATTAGGGTCACAACGTCCGCAGGCTTCTTTCCACAGTCCACATCGAAGGCTTACAAAGTACCCAAGGCGCTTTAACATGATTAATGGCTGATACTTGGAAAATGGGAACTCCTTTCAGTCTCTCACGGTGGCAGACCATATAAAAAGTACTGAAACCTAAAAGTAATCTGGAGGGAATTTCTCTGAATGGCAAGTCTCTTTTTTTTACTGTCGTTCACACTGCTGGCAGTCCAGCATCATGTCTGAGTAGACGGCACAGCTTTTGCTGCAGCGAGCGAGGCATCTTGCAAGCTCCCATCATTCTGGCAAAGATCTCACATATAGAGGGGATTGCATTTCCTGTGAGCTTCACCATTACATGGGATGAAAGGACAGTGATGCAGACATAAAAATGGAAAAGGAAGGGAGTGGCATTCCATGACGGGAGGAGAGAAAGGTTCGTGCGGAGTGGAAGGCCTTAAGGCCTGAAAGGGACAGGCCCTAAAGGCTGCAAAACAAAATAAAATAAAATGTGGGAACCACGCTAGCTATTTTGTTCTTGAGGAAGCTCAGCATCTATATGACAACTCAAGAATTCTGACATAGTACATTTATGTCCTCTCTCTCCTTTATAACCTTCTGATTTGGAAGCTTGCCTCAGGGTTTTCACATGCATCGAGAGCACAAAGAGAATGTATGAGAAGTTAGACTTTCCAATTCAGATGCTGATACCTTAAAAAAATGCATGTTTCTCTTAAGGAGTCTTCTCCTCAATGCAAAGTCATGAGAATGAGCAGCAAATGTTATGCAGTGTTTGTCCAATATAATCTGAGGGCTGCACTAAAAGAACCAGGGAGGGATGTGGCGGAGCAGGAAGACGCTCATTACAGTAAATGGAAACTCTTCAAAGCCAATGTACCTTAAAACAAATTATCTTCACTACAGTAGAAAGAGATCAAGAATTTCAGAGACTTCTCTATCCCACATTTTAGAGGCCCAATCTGGTGAGGGTGACTGGATGCAGGTGTGTCACTTAAAATGAGATACAAGGAATAATTTCATCTGCTATAGCCATTTTTGTCATCATATCTTTCAGAGGAAAAACTACAAGCTGGCTGAATTTTCCATTTCTATATGGAGCCTTTACAGGACAAGAGTCCTGTCAGAGTGAAAAGCTACCAACCCTAAGTCAGCCTCCTCTACTCCATTCCCCCAAAATCTTCTCCTCCACCCAATCACTGCCTTTGCTTGCATGTAGACCCAGTTAGGTTAGCTCTGTGCATCAAAGATATTATGTTTCTGTGAAGTACAGGCATCTCACTTCTGCCTGAATTTCTTCCTTCCCTCCTGCCTCAAGCTAAACCACGTATCCCAAAGCTGACCCTTTTAAAGATTTGAAATGTTGATTCTGAAAATGGCAGGTTCAGACAACTCCTCGTCAAGTTTTCTATTCAGAAGACAGATACTATGGAAAAGAAGAGCATATGCAACACTACAGGAACTCAAGTTGTTGAATGTGCACATTTGTCCGTGGGAATTCTAGGTTTTTACCTGGAGAACAATCACATCCATATTGGATGCAGGAGAGCTGATGAAGCCAGCAATTAAGGGCTAATCTTTTTTCTCAACACTTGTTCTGCTGATCTGTCCTAAATCAGAGCCTAAATGAAAAACCTCTCCCTCCACCAAATACCAGGTGCCTTGCTCTCCTCTAATATATCCACTAGCCTTCATATGAAAAGTTTCAATGCTCATGAATGAATGGGCAAATGCAACAGCAGGGAAGAAACAATCCTTCAATTCTGACAACAGATGATGGACAAGAAGGTTCTAAGGAGATATAGGTACTCATGTGAGTGCACATGTAGACATAGACACACACACACCTCTTTCATCACTGCTGGAAAGGGCCTTCTGTTCTCTACTTCTGAAGAATAAACTGAAATAACCTAGGTGTCCATGAATTATGGATCCCGGTCTGTTTCCAGCCTACTTCAATAGAATAGAAGATCATAATGAAATCCAGGAAATGTCAGTCACAACAGAAGCTTGTCTAGAATATCACTTCCAGTTTAGTCGGCAGAGACACTTATTTCACAGCCCTTGCTGCCCACAGGAAGGAGAAATTAGAGGGAACACGACAGAATGGAGATAGCAGCATGATCAGGAAAGATGTCAGCTTAGTGCTTCACTGAAGTCCAGGTGGATTTGACTGATAGCTGGTTTCTTTTCCCCTAGTTGTCATCTCTTCCAAGATATGATGGGCATATGTTTGGGAAGCTGAACCTCCAAAATGCACAGGAAGCCAGTGGACCATACAGCTCTTGAGTAAAAATAATCTTGACACAGTAGTGGCCAGAAAACTGCCTGGGAGAGCCTACTGCACTTGGGCCATATCACTGCATATGCAGGATGACAGTGTGGCACTTCTACTCTGTCATGGAAGGCGTTATGAGTTCACAGCAGTCGGCATAATGCGGTCATGCCCAGGGAAGGAGCAAGAGTACATAAGACAAAAATTAGTTAAGCACTTAGCAGATTCTGGAAGCATGTTTATAAAGGAATTTGGCACATCCTAATGCAGAAATGGCTCTAGTTCCAGTAGCCCTGTTAGCCTTCATCTCCAGTGCAAATCACTTCGATGCTTCTCTCATTTGTAGGAATTTGGACCATATGCTATCTTGTCTTAAGCCTGCCAGGTAATCGTCTTCTTCAGTCCTTTAATTTCTTGCCCTCCCGAAGACACCGCAAAAGGTTTTTGTCCTTGAGGTCAGCTGCAAGATATGACTCCAAACACGGGTAGGAAGAAAAGACACCCCAGTTCTTTGGACCTTGCTTTTTTTTTTTTTTGAGCACGCTCAAAAGGCAACATCAGGAAAAGAAGTTCTGTGAACTTAAGACTTTGCGGTGACCTCCATAACCCGTTTGCGCAGGTGGAACACAAACTCTGTCATGGTGGCACCCAAACTTTGGTTGATGAGGTATCGGGGAAGTCGGCCCTACAAGAAAAAACAGTGAACAGAAAATCAAGTTAATGTTTCTGTCTCTCTCTCTGAGATGCGCTGGTCCATTAACTCATGGACTGCATATCTGAGAGGCAGTGATTTTTTCCAGGCACAGCTTAGAACTTAAATTCTTGGGCTACATTTTTCATAGAACATATTACTCAGCAAGATTTCCAGCTATGCTGGCTATGGGATTCTAGGAACTGTCATCCAAAAAAGCAGCTTTTCCAAGCTTTAATCTTAACCCCTTCCATTGTAAGTTAGACGAGTAGTCCTACATTGCTAGTTGGAGCAGGTGGGTTGGACAAAGACTGCTGACAGCCAAGTGTGTGATATTTTACAGTTCCACGGCCTAATATTCAGCCAAAGAGCTGGAAGCAAGACCAAATTTGCACAGCTTATATTTTTTTAAAAAATCAAACACTTGAAGTTTTTTCGTCAGTTATCTGGATTCTTCTATAAATACTGCCTTCATGTTTTAACACACTGCTGGGAGGCCCGGAAAGAAAAGTAATTTGTTACTGTAGTTTCTTTTACAAAGTATACATGAATGTATTTGTATGAAAATACAAATTTCTGGACAGTGTAAAGTTGCCCAGAAAGGTTCCTGTAAAGTATTTTATTTGTCAGGGCAATTTGCATCCCTCAAACTGGGCACACTCAAAAGCAAATAGTTTCTTGTGTTTGACTCTGGCTTCTGAAAAAGAAAGAACTCTTTCAGACTTGTTCTGTGAAACCAAGAAAATGTCTTTTTCCTCCTCTTTTGGGAAGAACAGAAACATTTTGCCCTAACAGTCTGCCAGGCACTTGTGTGCTATGGGAGGGCATTCTTCTGCCTGACAAAAAGCCACCACACTTGCTGCTGAACCTCAATCTTCAGGAGGGTGCCAGAAAGGCAGGCTCCTTAGAAGCTGCTTTTATTTGTCTGTAGTACTTCTGCTGCCCTTCTGTTGGGGAGTTACATTCTAACCAGCCAAGTCCTTTGAGAAGCCAGGACAAAAAGAGAGCAGGACAGAAATGAGTGAAGTCTGTTTCCAACCAAAATGTCAGTCCTTTACCTTCAGGTCTGTATTCAGGATCCAGAACAAGGTGCAGAGGTTCGGATTACTGGGACATCTCAGCGCCACAAAACCACCAGGACCATTCTCCGCTCTTGGAAAAGTGAAAAGCAGAGGAAAGAGTGTCACAACAGAGGCAGCAGGTGAGGAGAAGTGGTTTACTGTGGGCTAAGGGAAATGTGGTTTCTTAGCTGCTTAAGCAAGCATACATTAAAATCATGAAAACATCACATATACAAACTATTCCCTGCCTCTTCCATCTAAGCATTTGAAAACTGTTCCAACGATACAGGTTCTGAAACCAAGAGACACAACTGGTGGGTCTCCCTAAGTACTCCATAAATGGGGTGTCATTCCAAAGAGGACAACACACAAAGCAGGGTTTTATGCGCAGATCAGTTTAAGCACAAGAAAAGGATTCTCACAAATGTACTGTAAAGCTTGGAAAAACATTCTTATCTGCAAACCTCTGAGTAAGCACAACAGAGAGGAGGCTCTGCCTAACATTGCCCACCACTTTTATCATAACACCCACTGTAACTCTGGTTACCATCAGGCCCTGCATGAAACTCCTCTCCAAGAAGAGTTGGAGACCATAAAGATGCTCACCAAAAGCTGGAGGAGAACATGATGAATCCTTTCCAAGAAGCAATGTGGAAGGAAGAGAAACAAAAGAACCAATGGCAGGTCTGCCCACCCTTCGTTTTGTTCTCTTGATGCTGAACAAAGCCTATTCTCAAAAACTGCTCAAGTATTTCAAATGTTAGCTATTGCATTTTCCCCAAACAGAAAGGCATGAGGAACTGTACTGCATAATGTACTCTGACATGTGAAAAGGACACTGCCCTCTTCATAAATTGTCTCACAAGCTACTCAGACATTGAGCTAAAGGCCAATGACTTTTTAATGATATTACTCAGTAAAAATGAGCATAGGGAGCAAAGCCACCCTGGCTGGTCACCTGAGGCAGAGGCTCCACTAACAACAAAGAGGCCTTGTTGGGTGATGCTCAGACAGGGTTTTTGTTCATCACAAGACAGCAGCTGGGAGCCAAAGATTGAACAAATGCTTGGGAAGTGCAGCTGAAGAAAGATCACACTGAAAAGCCACAGTGCAGATACACTGACACTTATTTTATTTAAAACATTTATAGCCCACCTTTCTCTTAAAAAAATCCCAAGGTCGCTTACATCATTAAAAAGAGACAATATTAAAAGCTAAAAAAAATTATTACAATATTAACAAATTAAACAAATATATTATGTTTTTTAAAAAGCACACTGAAAACACATTTAAAAACAACAAGGCACAACAATCTTATTTTAAAAAGCCCTCTGACAGCCAGTCCCTACGGGACAGCCTGCTTAGCCTCAAGGCTTATTGACTGCTTGTCCTGTCAGAATGAGGGCAAGCACATGTATGTTTGCACACATGAACACGTATTGATGGGTCACTGACTAGCATTTTGAAACAAGCCAAACTGGGGGCATTCGATTTATTGTGCAATGAATAGGTTCTGAACACTGACACACAATATAAAAGAACATCAACTTTCAAATCAACCACTTCAAGGTTGTAGAGAACTCAAGATCTGGCCTCTTGCCCACAGTCTAATAACATTCTCTTGAGCAATTTAAGCTTGACACACATATGGGCCATGACATGCACATAGAAAGCTATTCTCGGTAGCCACCTCATGATCTTGAAAAACTTTTCTTCCCATGGAGGATCACCAAAATATAAGCCTGGTCTTTCTCAAAAGTACAGCGAGGTTTTCACAATACCAGACTACAGCTGAGGTACACCTTTTAAGCATTTGAGAGGAAGAATTTATTTCAAAGTTTTCAAGGTAAACCATTTGCAATCTGAATGTACACAAGATAAATCACTGTGAAACAGGAGGAAGCAACTTTCCTCTAACTAGGAGCCTCCACTATTGCTAGCTTGGGGAATACAGCAGAGTCCAACAGACCTGAAGAGCAGCAGGAGGCAAAACCAGATTTAACATCTGAGGTAGCCTACTGTCAACCAAGTGTTAATAGCCAATAGTTTCTTTAGCTTTATAGACATGCTATATTTTAAGTAATATGAGAATAAAGCAGGCTAGAGCCCCATTCAGCCATTGAATGTATGGGTCAGCTAAACATACTAGGAAAAAAAGCTAGCCAGCCTACCCCTCCATCACCATTTTCCTCACAGGAACTGACAGATCTGATGAGGGAAGTCTAGTTAATACCCACAAAGACTCTCCGCATGAGAGGCAGAACAATGAAACCAAGATTCTAGCTTGCATGGGGAACTCTGACAGATCAATGAGTCTCCTCTCACGAGCAAAGCAATAATTGAGGACACTCTTCATACATTTAGTCCATCTAGTTCCTGAATGAATGAATAGGATTAGATCAGCCTAATGTGGCTCTTGTATAGGCACTTATCATGTTCGTTGCTCACAAATGTTGCACCTGTGTCACATGATGTTAAAAGGGAAGCAGGATTGCTTCCACTTTATCTCCCCGCAGATAGCCCAAGTTCATTACTGGAACTAAGGCAGGCAAGGAGGTAAATGCCTGAAACAATGGCATGTGGGCAGGTAAAATGAGGATACAGAAGCATTCACACAAAGCTCTTGTTAGGATCTGACCCCATCACATCTTTTCTTATATGGGAACAGGGCAGACACAAACCTAAAACACAGCATCCCCATAATAGCTAGCTTGGCCTTTATATATTATACAATACCAGAACAAAAGTTAACTAAACATGAACCATTGAAAGAATTCAAATTGAGAGGATTTTATTGGAAACTGAGAGGGGGGTGCCCTTCTCACAAGCAGAAGCCACTGCCTTAATAATTCTAAGTGTTTTCATTTCACACAATTGTTGGAGCACATGTTTATGAATTTCATACTTCCTTCCCATTATTGGAAGCTGACACGTCTGATGCAGGGTGTAGAATGCTACAGGTATTTTAGTCTGGCCAAGATGGATTGTCACTGGAAATCATTAACCAAAGCAATTTTCCAATTATGCAGTGCCTATAACCATTCTACATCAAGGCAGCCACAATCAGACATTTACATTGGATGGCTGATAGTTCAGACTACAGTCATTTTCCTTCTTGCCTTTTTGGGTTGTGGGTGTCCCTGTTCAATTGTTGCCATTGGCTTTTAATTCATTGTCATGTCTGTTATTTGCACCCGGCATTCTAATGCAAAGATGCCCATAGTGATGGCTTGCATTGTTTAAAAAAAAGTACAGACATACCGGACATATCTGGAAATAGGAGGTCGTGAATTGTGGGTCGTTGCCATCCCTGATGAAATGTATCGGTCTCTTCTTCTCTCAATCCGGCGCACATTTACAAAATCCCTGTCAGTGGCAATAAGAAGTTAAACACTTATTCAAAAAGAAAAAAATATATATAAATGTTTGGATTTAAACCAAATCAGGACTCACCTGGGTGACACCACGCCGCCTGCGGCTCCAGCTGCCACATCATACGATATTAATGTGTTATCATCCACACGTTGCAAGATCTGTTAAAAAACAACAACACAATCCCTGCTGACACAAAGCCATCTAAATTACTTTCTGGTATAGGTTTCTCCTCCATTCAAGGCAAGACAGGGATAACCTGAGAAATTACCTATGCCACAGGCATTCAAGAAATAGGCAAACTATGGAAGAACTGGCCTCTGGAGGGAGGAGAAATATTAGGGTGTCACCAGAGGTCATAAATGCCAGAGATTACTTTAAGGAGTAAGATATTAGTAACTGGCAGTTGCCAAAAGCATTAGTTTCAAAATGCTTACCTGACATGCTAACAAGGTTTTATTCCAGAGGGCCATCTTATCTGGCTGGAGAATCATCTCCTGATAGATTATCTCAGGAGGACACTGGAGAACAGCCTGCAAGCAAAAGACAAGTTTTTTCACCTTGGCCAAAGCTCTCTCTGAGGTTCATTTGTAGCAGTGTTCCTTCAACTTGGCCCCTTCCAGGAGGGCTGGACTGCAACTCCCACAATTCCTAGCTACCTAAACAGGGATGATGAGAACTGCAGCTTAATGCACCTAGACAATTGTGGGTAGAACAAGGTTAATTTTCAGCCTCATTTGAAAACTGAGCAGCCAAGTTCTCAAAGTCTTGTAATTTTTATGATTTTATACATGCCATATTGTCTTGTTTTTATCTATGTAAGCTGCCCCGAGTAGACATTGTCTAACAAACAAACAAACAAACAAACAAGGAAGTCAGGACAAAAACAACCGATGTTGATGGTGAATTTTGAGTGGGAAGGATAAACACCAGTAATCTATTATTTTCACTGAGCTGCAAAAGAGCCACTCTCCTGCCAATTACAGAGAGCCTCAACACCAAGGTCAGAAGGAACACCAAAGGGAGTGGACTGAACATGCTTTCAACTGTGCTTCCCGTCATGGGCAAAGTTAGGAGAAAGGAACTAGCAGGCACAAGCAAACTAACTGCCTAGAACAGACGTACACACAATCAGACCAGAAAAGGAAGCCTTGAGCAACCTCAATTCCAGGCCTCCAAAACACTCGCCCGCCCCTGAAGTTGGCGCTTTCTGCCAATTCCTACTCCCTATTCTTTCCATTCAAAGCACAGAAGGGAGAGAGAGAAAGAGTCTCAAGAAGGAAGCTGAACACCATTCATGCCTCTTACCTTGAGGATGAAAACCTTGCCATAGTACGGCATTTCCAGGGAGTGGATGGTGTCACCAAACTCCTGCGCAAGAGGTGTTGAAGGTGGATGAGTTCCACAGTCAAAAGGGCAAAGGCACATTCTCTGCAGCATTTCAAAGCTTTATGTGTCCATTTTAAACCTGCATCTTATTTACCTTTACCATGACTCTATGAAAGCTTTCAGATCATGTAAGCGTATGCTAATGGTTCTACACTAGAGATGTGCAGATATGTTTTCAGACTGCAACTCCCAGAATTCCCCAGGCCAATTATCCCCCTGCCCCACTTCCAAATTACTGTTGAAAAAACCCAACGTCTTAGGATGCTTCCAGAAGATGTTCAGCCCCAGTCTTTCATGAGAGTCCTGGATAGGCTCTTCCATAGATGAGATGGAAGGCACCAAGGACATCTCTCAGCAGGTCCCTGCAAACTTAATTTGACCTGTAGATGACAGGACTTAAGAGGGTTTTTCCAGATGACATGAGAGGTAGCAGTGGAAAGCATGAGGCAGAAGAAGATCTGAGTGCAGCTACTTAAGACTATAATTATCTTAGAGCTCAAAAATAACATAGTTTTGGATGTAGAATCCCAAAACCAGCTTGGTCTGGCTGAACTGACTACAGATTCCATAAGCTGAAGTCCAAACATGTAACTTTTTCCAAGCTCCTCTTAATTTAGAGACCCTTAGGAGGACCTGCCTGGAAGCAGTATCCAGAAGGCTTCAATTTCTGATTCGACATGGGGGTTGGGGAAAAATACAAGGCAATGTCAAGAAAACTGCTCAGATGATCTTTGCTTCATATAGAAATCAGATTGCACCAACACCGGAGCCCGTCTTCAATGTTATCTTTTTCCTATGGCACCCAAAAGGGAGGCAGAATGAATCACACACCTGGAACACTACTTCTTTAGCCTTTTCCTACAGCTGGTACCTCTCTTCCGCCTTGTGAGGGAAGCATCTACAAAGAACCACTCTGAAGGAATCATGCTGAGGTTTCCCAGCTTTTTGTTTAGTTTCTTTTTAAGGTAAAACTCAACTTAAGTTGCATCCTGCAGGGCTGGAAGAGCACTTCCTTTTCTGTCTCTTAAGGAGGGTCGCACATAGCCTAGGAATACTTGGTAAATTCTCATCTGTGAGACTGATATTTCCAATTGTTTAGGAACCATAAACTTACAGTGCATCTCTCAAAGACCCAGTTCTCCTCTTGGGCTAAGATCTGTTCCATCACCTCCATCGCCACTTTGCCTTGCCGGACATATTCTCTCTCCTAGGACAAACGATGACACACTTCTGAGTGACACACAACCAGTCCCACATCCAATTGAGTTCCACTTCTCCAGTCTGTTGGGATGAGTAAGTGTGTGTGGAAGTGGCTTTCTAAAACAAAACTTGTTTTCATTTAAAGCAAACATTTGAAGGCGATGTAAAGGATTATATTGAGAAAAATTAATTATCTGGCTAAAGAAACATTAGCCAATCATATGATTATATTAATTACAGTGTTCATTATTAAATTAGTTAAAATCTGCAAAATAAAGGATAATGATTCTATTTATATAAAAATCCATACTAGGGTTATTAGGCCAAGCAAAAAAGGCACATAATATATGTAAGCTTCTTGAAAATACTGGCTAGTACCCTTTAATATATGTACATCAGGTAAGTTAAAAAGTACATAATGAAAAAATCAACAACAGTTTCTCAAGCAGTACAATTTGCTGCCATGACTTATTCCATTTAACTTATGCTGACACAGAAGTAATAGGATTAGGGCTGACAAGATATCTGTGGAGATTCTCAGTCATCTTGGTGAGGTTCTCTGGAAGTTGAGTCATGGCAACTGGACTTCTTTCTTATTAGGTTAAAATGTTTTGCTACTCATCCAAGTACAGTAGTTTCTTCAATCTGAGGTGAGTTGGTAGGAGATCCCTGATATATCTATCCTCCATGTTGGTTTCACCTCCCCTTGGTCTGAATAGGCTAAATGATTTTTTTTTTGTAAACACCACATACCTGTGCACTTTAAATCTACAAACACACTAAGGAAGAGACTTGTCCACCCAAAAGACTGGATGCCAAAACACAACAGGGAGCAATACAGTAGGTATATGTGGTCCAATGCAAAGAGGAGTGTTCGGAGCTCTACATTGGAGAAACCAAACAGCCACTAAACAGGAGAACAGCCCAGCACAGGAGGGGCAACGGCTCAGCAGTGTTCCTTCATCTGAAGGACAAAAGGCATTCATTTGATGACCAAGATGTACTCACTTTGGACTGAAAAGATAGGCGTTTGAGAGAGGGGTCAGGGAAATCATATATGTGTATATAGAAAATCCCTCACTCAACAGAGGTGGAGGCCTTAGATACCTATAACCTGTCTCCTATTTATCATGCTGCCCTCTCATCCATCTCCAGAAAGATCAGGACCACACACACCATAAAGACCACTATTAACAACCCTCAACGACCCATGACAATGGGTGGAGAAGGACTGCAGAAGTGGGATTATCCCTCCCCCATCCTTTGTCCATCTAACGAGCCTATTCAGACCAGAGGGAAGTGAAATCAACATGGAGGATATGTCAGGGGTCTCCTCAGACTGAGGCACCATGGGAGAAGGAAAAGAAAGGGAAGTTGGACCTCAAGTTCTTATTGTCTACATGTTGTTTCAGGATATAACAGGGCAAAATAACAACAACATGTTTTTTCAAGATGCACAGATGTATTAGACCAAGCATCATTACACGAGGCTGTCTCTCACTCAGAAAATAGCAAAGTAATACTTTTGTTAAAGTATTAGTTTAGCACTTCTAGTACCTATATTAAAGTTCTTATATTAAAGTATTTGATATAGGCCTAACACTTCAGTTAAATATAATTACATGTTTTTAAAATCTGAAGCCCAATTAACTGAGAACTCTTCTTTGGAATAATACTGCCCCCTAGTGGCCGAAAGAGGATGAATGCAACTCAAAACACTGAAAAAAAATTGTGCCCTTTTTGTTGGTGTAATCTAGGTATTATACCAAACTTTGTTTTGGTACATTTCTCCTTTATCTAAAAGGCCAAAGGCCCACGTAGGTAGGTAGATATGTAGGTAGGTAGGCAGGCAGGCAGGCTTAATTTTGAGGCATTCCCACAGACACAGGTGGGTGACACTTTTATCAGACCACCAAAATATCACCATGGCACCAGTCTGGTGAAGGGCCATGCAGGGTCAAAAGCTGGCTTGTGGTTGTTTTTTTTTCAAGGGGGGGATGGTATCACTCCCCTTATCCTTGGATTGCATACCAGAACCACACCATTTTTTTTCTTTTTGATTTCCTGTGGAATTTCAAATGCTCCATAAGCTTTATCAAATTAATTCTGGTTACAATCAGACAGTTATCTTAAAGCTGCACAGTAGTTAAATGAAACCATGAAGATTTTTCCCAGAAGACATCTGAACCAGAAGATAATGAAGAATGTCATCTTTTGTGCACAAGGAAAGGAATGGATCCATAATTTGAGCCTCTGCTTCCCTGATACCTTGGCCACTGAATACATATACATGCAGGCACAAACAGCAGGAACCAGTTGCATGCTCTTGTGATGTCATCTTTGTAACCTGGTGGGCTGTAAATCCTTTTGTGCTAGAGAGAATTTTGTTACCTATAGTTCTGTAGCTTGACTGGAAGCAAGCCCCAAAGGATCACCAGATTGCTACTAAATGTATGACAGACATACCTCATCTGTTAGTGCTCTCTTCCCTAAAAGCTCATCATCTGAATCGTCTGATCCTACAGATGGAGAGAAAAAGGAAAATGTTTACAAGTCAAGAGATATGGATTCTGGGAGAGCAAAATGCAGGACAATAACAGACAGCTCAATATTCCTACAATTCCTAATATCACCTTTTGTACTCTGGGCAACAACTGTTCATTCACTGACATCAGAACAACAGTTATCAAATCATCAAGCTTGCTTTTAGAGTCTATCAGGACAAAAGTTACCCGGCCGCTCACAGGAGTCAGCTCTTCTATACAGTGGAACCTCAACTTGCGAACGTCCCTACCAACGAACATTTCGGCTTTGTTCACAAAAATTTGCATAGACTTGCGAATGGAGCCTCGATCTACGAACGAAAAAAAAGGCAGGGGAAAAGGGCCGGAAATTCAAACTTCCCCTGCCTTTTTTTCATTCCATTCAAACCGTTGGTGGTGAAGAGGCTGCTCTTTCACCCCAACGGTTAGGAAAAGGGACCCCCCCAGGTCATCTCCGATGGCAGTGGGGGACCCTGGGAGGTCTCCCAGGGTTTCCCCGCCACCACTGGAGAGCTCCTAGGGGTCCCCGGCTACTGCAATCGCCGCCTTTGGAGGTCTCCGGAGGCCTCCTGGGGGTCCGATGGCAGCGGTGGGGGAGCAATTTTAAATTTCCCACCCTTTTCCGCCACTGTGATTGGATTCCCAGGAGGTCTTCCAGGGCTTCCCTGCCACCATTGGAGACCTCCTGGGGGTCCCCCCGTCACCACAGTTGGCGCCTTCAGGCTTTCCTGGGGGGGGGTAGACCGGGCCTACCAGGGGAAGCCCTCTCTGGATTCCCCTGGTAGGTCCATTCTACTCCCCCCCGGGAAAGCCTGAAGGCGCCGACTGCAGTGACGGGGGACCCCCAGGAGATCTCCAATGGTGTCAGGGAAGCCCTGGAAGACCTCCTGGGAATCCAATCGCAGTGGCGGAAAAGGATAGGAAATTTGAAATTGCTGCCCCGCCGCCGCGATTGGACCCCCAGGAGGTGGCGGGAAAGCCTTGGGAGGTGGTGGGGAAGCCACAATCAGAGGCAGCGGTCACCCAGTGCCAGGAGGCTTGAGCTGGCCGGGTTTTTTGGCTGCTTCCCTCCTGGCTTGCCTCCCGCTCACTCCTTGCTGCCCTCCGCCATTTGAATTTGCCGCCATGGGCCATGGAGGGTGGCGCAGAGCAAGCAGGAGGCGAGCCGGGAGGCAAGCGGCCGAAACCCGGGCAGCTCAAGTCTCTCGCCACTGGGCGACCGCTGCCTCCGCAGCGGCCAGGGGTGAAGCGTCCTGGCCAAGCTCAAGCCTCACTGAGGTGGCGGTCACAGCGGCGGGGGACCACCAGGAGGCTTTGGATGGGTAAGTGCTAGTTTTTTTCTTTTTAAAAAGTTGTTCTGGGTGGGCTTTGGAGGGTAGGTTTGGGCTGAGGGGGTATGTTTCTGTGTTGTTTTGTCGTTTTGTGATTTTTTTTTTGCAGTCCCAGCGTGGGACCTGCAGTGTTTTATTTTTATTTTTTGGGTATTTTTTTCTTCCCCTGGAACGCATTAATCAGTTTTCAATGCATTCCTATGGGAAATGGTGCCTCGACCTACGAACTTTTCAACTTGCGAACACTGTTCCATTACGGATTAAGTTCGTAAGTCGAGGTACCACTGTATTTCAGCCATGAGTCATCAGTCTGAGCAGAGGCTGGGAAAATTATTTTTCAGACTGCAACATCCTGAACCTGCGTGCTCACCACATAAACCTTTCTGAGCTCTGGCATATAGACTGTGCCCTTGTCTCTTTTTCACTCGTTTCATTAAGACAGGAGGGAAAGAGTGGGGTCATGCTAACATGAGCAATTAAACAAGAGGTTTCTGCTGAAGAAGAACACAATGTTATGTGAGTCTGCTGCTTCTGTATTATCTTCTCACATTCGAGAGCTGATAGAAGACATTCTCTCTCTCTCTCTCTCTCTCTCTCTCTCTCTCTCTCTCTCTCTCCTACTCAACAATGCTTGAATCTGAGGACTGACTGTCATAATACATCTTAAATATGTCAAAGTTGCCCCCAAAGAGGAAGAAACATCCCTCACCTGCAGCAGATTCTGGAGGGGAATAGAACTGCCCATCAGAAAGCGCCCCTGAATACAGAAGGGGTCCACGGGCCGCAGCAGACTGAGCTGCCAAGTACCCTGAAGAAAGAAAAAGCAATTAGGTTCATTCATAATCATATTACCTCCCACGTACATTCTGTGCAACAGCACATGAAGTGGGAAAGTTCAGTAAAGGGCAAACTGATGCTTGAAGAAAATGGGAAATCTCAGAAATTCTACTTCCATATAGAAAAACAGAGGCCAGCAGGCTACACTGGAGAAAGACTAAGACCCAGTCCAGATATCTGAGAGTTGTGCAGCAGAGACCGAAAAGGGGCTCACAGAATTCCTTTCTCTCATCAACGCAGGTGATCTCAGCACAAGACACTTCCACTATACATTTGAAGGTCCTGCTAGATTCCTCATTTCCAACCAAGAGTGGAGCAAAAACCTCTTTTCCTCACATCAAGATCTTTACCGCTTTGTGTAAAGATGTTTCTAGTATTCTTTTCTTTTGAGGAGCAAAGAATGTACACACACCACAAATGGAAAAGCACACTTAGCTAAATTGTGGGGTTTTGCAAAGAATGATCTCTCTTTTTTTTGTACAAAAAGCAGTTTTTGCTAAAGTTGAAATGCTATCAAAAGTCTCATGTAATTTGTTCCCATCCGCATTGGGAAAGAAAAAAACAATGCCATTTCTTATCCTTGCATGATGTTTATATCTCACAAGAGATAGTTTGCATCTCTCACAGAGAGCACACTGTGACTGGTCTGGCATTCTTATTTGGAGGATTTCAGCTGAAGATCTATCAGTGTGAAGGGGAAGAGCCAAGGGCAGAGAGAGAGAGAGAGAGAGAGAGAGAGAGAGAGAGAGAGAGAGAGAGAGAGAGAGAGAGAGAGAGAGAGAGAATGAGCAAACACAGACACTTGGAAGCATTTTATTCCCATAAACGCAGCCAGGAATTTCTTAACAAAGAAGAGTTTGTATTAAATTGTTGGTCTGACATTCTGGAGACTTAGGACTTGTAATCTAGCATCTGGCTGGACTGCACAGAAGCAGAGTGGGATATGTTTGGGATGCCTCCCCAATAATTATACACACACTAAATTTATTGTGAAGGTAAGATGTGTTATTAATGCTTTTATCCTGTCCTTCCTGTTGGGTAGAAGATATCCCCTTTCATCCAGTGTATACAAATATCCCTGTGAGGGGTGTCAGGTCAAGTAATCTAGTGAGAAGTCCATGAAGATTCAATTTAGAGTCTTTCAAGTTCTAGTTTGGCATTCTATGTATGACACCCACACTGACTAGCTCACTCTAGATCCAACATGAGAGTGTATATTTTGGAGGTAGAAGAGAACATGGGATGCTCAGGTATGAATGAGAAGCTCATGTTTGGTACAAATGCATGCAGCAATCTATAACCTTCTAGTCTTCAAGTTCCTAGATGAAGGACTGGCTTTTCCTTCTTCTCATCCACTCCCTTTTGTGTTTCAAATGGAAATTAAGATGTGATAAATTCGAACACGTATCTTGGAGACTGAAGGATGCCTATGATGATTATCTTGGACACACATTTGGGCACAACAAGAATGTCCCCCATAGCTTAACATGCACACGGAGAGACACTTTTGCTTAGAAAGGCAGGCTTATCTCTACCCTGGTATGAGCAATGGCCTCTTTGCCTATCATATCTATAAAGTGATTAAGCATCTAATGCAGCAGAGTGCTTTTCTCCTCGAACTAATCTGGAGTGTGTGGCTTTATACTTAGTGTTTGTTCATTTCTGTTATCTTTAACCCTCCCCTTTTTTTCAGAAAGGAAAAAAAGAACAAAACAGAAAATGATCTCCCCTAGGTATTCTGCTTTTCTGTTCTCCCCCAATACAGGAACAATTAGACATATAAAACAAGCCTGAGGCTGCAGAATGCTGGATCTTTTAAGTTACCTATCGTAGATCAGCAAGATGCCAACTTAAAATACTCTCCAGTTGCCTGTCTTAGAACAGGGATGGGTAACAAAGAGCTCCCTAAAGCCATTTTATAGCCCTTCCTTTAAAAACCAACCAACCAACTATATTTGATGCAAAATTGTGTGTGTTACACAAATTTAGACAACACCCTATTTAAAAGCAAAATATATATTTTGAAGGGGTTTTTATGGTGTGCCACTGATATTCAGTGGCACAGTGAGCATGGGTGCAGCATGTTCGAAGTCTGTGGAATAGGATGAAAACTGCTTAAAGTTTCCCATTCTTATTTTACAATGTTTCCCTTAGGAGGAAACAGCTCAAAGTCTTCAAACTACGTATTTGCGAAGGTTTTCACGGCTGGGATCTAATGGTTGTTGTGGGTTTTTCGGGCTCTTTAGCCGTGTTCTGAAGGTTGTTCTTCCTAACGTTTCGCCAGTCTCTGTGGCCGGCATCTTCAGAGGACAGCACTCTGCGTCTTCCAACTACCCCTGCCTTGCTTAACTATCAGATGCCTTGCTTAACTATCAGATCAAGGCTTAATAAAGGTATTACCAAAGTATGGATCTGTAATATATCATGCTACACTATCAGGGATCTTGATTTCATTACTGGGTGTGGTTACATTACATTCATTCATTATCATTCAACTCAGGGACTCACATTGTTCTTCCTCGGCCTCCTGAGGTAAGACTTTAAAGTCCAGAAACCATGTTTCTAGCCAGGCAAGGACAAAGGAAACAATGGGCAGAAGATAGCCAAAAGCCCCTTTGCTCAACAGCTGTTGGGAAAGAAGAAGGTTCATATCACTTACTGGATATCACTTAATAGGAACCAGACAATTCTTTTCGAAATTAATTGATGAGGATTAGGTATGCCTTAAAGCACGTAGAACCACCCTTTTGCATCTCTAAACCAATGAATATTTTTTATATGGTAAATGAATTAAATCTGGCTAGTTTTTCAGATTACAATATGAAAGATGACCCAACAATTGCTGGACATTCTTATCAGCAGCTTACCTGTGAGAAGATTACTTTCATTACCAGAAAGATACTGGAAACAAACGTACTGATCTTGAGAAAAAGGGAGCAGGGGAGAAGAAGAGAGAGAGAAAGTGAGAGTGATCCATGAATAAACAATACCAGAACTATTTCTCCAGAAGCTACAAAATGTGTATGTACAGAAGATCATACCAAAAATAAATAGCCTCTTACCGCTATAACCCACCAGTGTCGGATCCTTAAGACAGCATACCCTAGAAGCAGCACCGAGAACCGGAAAAAAGCCAAGACCTTTTATAGAAAGAAATATACAGGACATGATTGTACATTACTGAAGTACTCAGAGATACAGGGCAATAGAAACTGTCTATGAATCATGCTGAATTGGCATAAGAATATGCAGCCTTTCTGAATTCAGTGTACAAGAATATGCAGACTTACTGAGTTCTGCAGAACTTTGACTCAATTAGGAAGAGGCCTGTGAAATGCTAATGCCTGCAATACTTCCGGGGTCATCCATATTGATCCTTTAAGCCAGGGGTCCCCAACCCCCAGTCCGCAGACTAGTACCGGTCTGTGGCCTTGGAAGGACTGGGCCGCCAAGGTGCACTCCTGCCCACCCGCATGCCTGCCCCCCCACGCAGATACCCACCCGCCCACCCCTACGTGTATGGATGGATGCCCATCCGCCTCCCACATGCACGCATGCATCCCCCACACTCCTGTACACAGGCACAAATGCATGCATGCCCCCCGCACCCACATCCAGATGGACGCCAGCCACCACCACCCACAGTCCTTGGGAGAATGGTTTTCAACTAAACCAGTCCCTGCTGTCAAAACAGTTGTGACCCACTGCTTTAAGCAACCCTGTGCTTCCTTTTTAGCAACATTATTACTCCTGGCAAAAAAAGAGAGTTCCTCTTAGCTACTGTATCAAGTCACTTCATCATTGGAATACTTACAAATATGTCAAAAAATGATGTTTTAAAGTCATAGTCAACAATTTCTTCTCTTAAACTCTTCTTGAGATTTTGAGAGGTCTGCACATAAGCAAAATTAGAGAAAGAGAAAATAAGAAATGCTAAGAGTGTGAAGAGTAATGCTAATCTTGGATCTTCTCTAATAGCAAGCTGTGTGAAAGAGTCCCAGTTCATTCTATCCACATCTCCAGGACCAACTTTCCTTGATCTTAGTATCCTCCAGAGATACTGGATCATGAGTCTCATCACCATGATCAAGCAAAACCAGTGACTGCCAGTCAGGGATGATGACAGCTATAGCTCAAAACACATTAAACATATTAAAGCAGTGGTCCCCAACCTTGGGCCTCCAGATGCTCTTGGACTTCAATTCCCAGAAATCATGGCCAGCAGAGGTGGTGGTGAAGGCTTCTGGGATTTGTAGTCCAATAACATATGGAGGCCCAAAGTTGGGGACCACTGCATTAAAGGATAGATAGCTTAAGCTATATTCTCTTCTTTCTAAACTTTGACCAAAAGCATCTAGATGGTTAGGGACATACAAGTAGGCCATGAGGAACAAACACATTGACCATAAAGATTTCATTGCAGGAGTCCAAAAACTCATCCTTGCAGAGAGCCTGTTATTATACTATTATGTCATCACTTGATTATTTTTATTTTTTCCCCATCTTGAACCATATTACTATTGTTGCTTTTAATTTTATTGTACTGTTTTTATTCCACTTTTATTGTTAGCCGCCCAGAGTAGACTTGTTTCCAGATGGACGGGGTACAAATTTAATAAATAAATAAAATAAATATTGCACCTCTGAAGCAGGTACTCCTTGGTCCCCTTTTGGTGACCAATAACTTATACAGAAAAAAGTAGTTTAACAGAAGGTAAGCAATTTTTACTTTCTGTTAAAATGTATTTCTTTGTCAAGGAACAATGGAAATGGACAACAGAAAAATTAATTTCAAATTTATTAACAGGAGCAAGATTAGTGGTAGCAAGAAATTGGAAAGCAAAGCATGGTTTTCAGTTAAATAATTGGTATAAAGAAGTCTGGAATATAGCTACTAAAGAAAAATTAACATGTAATATTAAACTAAAGAAAGGTTTGATAAATAAGAATGTCTTTATTGATAGCTGGCGAAACTTTATTGATTTTGTATTAATAGAGGGTTCTGCACCTTTGCAAGACAATGCAGGTAGGGAAGGGGAATGGGTTCCTCCATAAAAGGAGGAAAATATATGTTTATATTTCCAAATAGTCTCCAGTCCAGGAGAGCACGTTTTGTTAATTTGCACCCTCCTACCACCAATGTTAGTCTGAAGATCAGTGGGTCAAGATCGCTCCATGATTACATGGGAACACCATCAAATTCTTCTCCTCACCGAGCAGTACCTGCCTGCCCAGCAATAAAACCAAGTGTATAAAAAGCCACATATGTCGAGCAGTACATAAATGGAGACAAGCCAACATTTGGCATGGCAGTCAGGAAATCTTAAACCACATGTGACAAGGAGACTATAGCATCAGACTGAACTTCTCCATAACAAGTTTACAGGCCCTCCAAACTCACTATAAAGATAATTTCTGACACAAAGACAGTTAGGTAGCAGGTAGGGTGGGTACTAAATCAACAGGATCTCACCCCTCCTCTGTTAGTATGTACACATTTGAATCTGGCAAACAGCTGGACATAGGTCCTGAACAAAGGAAGGCAAGTAACATTAGAGATCTGCACAGACCTCTTCCCTTCCTCCTAAGTAGCAGCTTCCTCTTTACCCACAAATACCTCCTCCTTGTTTGGTGAACTCATCCAGGATTGAGTCCTAGAGGGTTGAATCCCCACCCCATTTGACACTCTAGCATTCATCAACAGTGTCTTAAAGCAGTGGTTTCCAGCCTGGGGTACCCAGATATTCTCAGACTACAGCAGCTAGAAGCTTTCACCGCTAGTTGTGTTGGCCAGGATTTCTGTGGGTTGTTGACCAAGATAATCTGGGGACCCAAGGTTGGAAAACACTGGCTTAAAGCACTGATGAGCTGCTGAAATGATCACAATTCCCAAAACTGAAAGAAGAAGTGGTATGGAAGACAGAGCACAAATGCCTAACAGAGCCTTCCCCCGTATGGTGCTCCCCAGACGTGTTGAACTGTAACTCCAGGAAACCCTTAGCTAGGCTGAGATATTTCAGGAAACAAACTGGAGAAGGAAAGCCTAAAAAGAAAGAGTTCCCTTCCCTGTCTGTTTTACCTCCAAATCACACTTGCCTGTAATTAAGACCTGCCCAATAATGGTGCTAGGCTTCTACCGTGTTCCCCCCAAAATAAGACAGGGTCTTATATTAATTTTTGCTTCAAAAAACACATTAGGGCTTATTTAGGGATGTTTTAATTTTTTCCATGTACAACAATCTAGATTTATTCAAACAGTCATGTCATCTTCTTCTGGTTGCTGCACAATGGTAGAGGGTGGGGTTTCACTTAACTGGGGCTTATTTTTGGGGTAGGGCTCACATTACGGGCATTCTGAAAAATCATACTAGGGCTTATTTTCAGATTAGGTCTTATTTTCGGGGAAACAGAGTATCCACCTTATAAATCTGTGCTTGCCTAGCCTCCTAAAGATAATCAAATATGGCAAGCAATCAAACAGAAACCCAGTGGTCAATAAAATAAACACCAGAAGTATGAGATGCAAACAATAAAATCCCATCATAAAATGCAAACAGTAACACACTTCTGCGTTATAAAATGCAACAGGAAATAGCAGCACATGTTAAAAAATCCAATTATATAACATCACAGAGAAGCTAAGGGGCACAACTAACCCCTGCTGCCATATTAAAGCAAGAACTGTACCACCTCAAAAGACTCACATTCTCTGTGACAACACATGATCAGTGGCTATCTTTTACCTCCCAATCTTTTAGAAAAGTTATTTTTTTTAAAATTGCAGCTCCCAGAATCCCCCCAGCCAGCATGATTAGCAAGGGAACTATGAGACTTGTAGCCCCAAAATATACCTTTCCAATCTCTGCAGTGTAGCTATGCAGAAATGTAAACACAAATGAATAACAAGCAGCAGGCAGCAACCATCAACTGGATCAGCACATAAGATATATAGAGAGCACAGAGGTTCAGCCATTAGCAGAAGAGGCCTTCTTTATGTCACATTTCACTTGGCCATGGCACTGAATTTTCCAAGGTGCCCGGAGGAAGCAGCTCCATTGGGAGATCTTGTCCAAGATTCAAAAAGGAGGCTCTATGTAATGAAATGTGTGTTGTTCCACTGCCATCTATCTAGTGAGGTGGACAACTGATGGTCCTCTAGCTGCTGTTGGACTGAAACCTTTGGCTATGCTGTTTAAGGCTAATAGAAGTTGCAATGTCCAGTTGGTATACCACAAGTCCACACCTGACCTGTACCTTCCTCAGCTCTGGGATCTGCATCTGGGTTTATGGCCTGGGTCTTTGACTGATACAAATACTCCATGAAGTGTCTCCCCCCTACTGCCCCACATCCATGCTGTTATAGTACTCCCTCCTTGGCTGGGATATCCTGGGTTCTACTCCAGATCCCTCCACATAAGACAGTGCACATGCTGAAGTAGTGCTGGCTTATAGGCTATTTTTATAAGAAAAAAAGAGACCCCCATCAGCTGGGAGTCCTTGAATGTGTCAGTTATTAAGTTCTGAACTACAAGTTCCTTAATCCCCAACAACTGGTCATGCTGACTTGAGAATTACGACATAGAGAAAGATGTCTTATAACAAAAGCTCAAGGGACAACAAAAATGGCATTTAGTCTACATGAGCTTCACCCTGACCTATCTTACGCTGTCACTAGAAGTGGATGGTAGAGAAGAGGGAGGGCAGAGGGTAGATTTTCCTGATACTCATGAAGAGCCAGCCATGATGACGACGAAGGAGTTTTCCATCTGAGGTCAGACTGGCTCTTCTCCTCATACCCTGCAGGCTGGGTCACTCAGCTGAGTCATTAGTTCACCCACTGCCATCAGCCTGTGGCACACATTGGTCTCGATTTGTGTGGGTGTGAAGACAAATGTGCATAGGCTTACTCTCTTTTTTCAGCCCGGCAATTAAAACCATTCTAAGAAATGAGTCAGCCTTGTTTATCATTTCTGCTGGGATAAACAACTTGACTAAATTCAGTTCTGCCTCTGACGTTGGAGCCTCAAAGATGTTGACGGGAAGAACTCATAATAATGAAACAAAGAGTTCTTCTCTTCTGTTCTAAGATGAGCAATTGTGCAGAAAGCAACTGGCAACTAGCAAAGTGTGGGATTTCTGACAGCCTTGGAAGCCTCCTTTGTAGAAAAGAAGAGCAGCAGTGGCAGGCTTTTGGGCTGTAGCTGACCCAACCAGAGTCACTGTTCTGACCAGACATGCCTGGAAAGCAATCCTGTCCAGGCCAAGATACAGAATTCTGGACTATCATGTAAGTCACACACTTAGACCAGGTAGTGAGAGAGTGAACTAGCCAGCCATCAGCACAAAGGAATCGCATGCCTGCTTTCAACCTGGACAACATTGTTGCCTGTATAATCTCTGCTCAGGAAGCAGCACTTTATGGGCATTTCTCAGTTCTGTTTTGTACCAAGCCCTATGAACTATAATGTTGAGAGATAGCTATTCCTGACTTGCTGGCTTGTGAAAATCCAAACTGCCTGGTGGATTTTTAGGAGCTGTGGTTCAAAACAAACAAAGAAACAAAATGTAAACTTTCTAACCCTGGACCAGAACCCTTTATTTATCAAGGTTGGATTCTGAACTCACATTCAGCTCAATGATCCAGAGGAGTGAAACGAAGAGGAGATCAAAAGTCACAAAGAGGCAGAAGGTCCGCCGGACATCAGAGATGGCTCTTCTCCTTTCAGGAGAGTGGTAGTAGTGTGGAGAAAAACCCTGAGTATATGAAAGCGAGGACGCAATGGTGGGAAGGCTTTGCTCCAAGTCACTGTTCTGTAAGCTCAATGGCTTGGTCATCCTCAGACAGACCGGTGAAACGGCTGCAAAGCATGTGCAAAGTTGACATCCGTGACTCCGTCAGTGGCTCATCTCTGGGGAGGGAGGCAGGGAGAGAGAAAGAGAGAAGGAAAAATAGAGATATAAAATCTTTCAGATGTGTAAAGGCTTGGAGTTCAAGATACCATATTATATTTCTTTGATTTATATCTCCCCTTTCTCCTAAAAAGTAGTATCAAAGGCAGTTTACTTATTTTATTTATAGGCCACCTTTCTCCCAATAAGAGGACCCAGTTAGAAGACATGTGCAATAAAAACATTATAAATAAATCAAATTTATGCTGTATGCATAAACAGAAATCAAATGATTCTTTAAAAAATACAGTAGTTGACAATATAAATAATATAAACAATGAGAAAAATATGAAATAATAAAATAAGCATTCTCACGCAAGTATCAAGGTGTAATATCAACATGTAGAAAATGTGAAGCAGGCAATGAATTCCGCCTTTCCACTGCTTGTTTAGCAAATGTAGCACTCCTATGGGATATAGAGTAGTCTGTACCAAGTAGCAGAAGTAAAACATACATAAAGGGAGTTATTCTTGATCTCAGCTGCTAAAAGTTTAAGATACTGTATTGTATATTCAAGCTCCTGGTCTTAACCATCAATCGGTTGCTGGGATCCTTCCTAAAATAGGGAGATTTTTATGCAGTGGCAAAAGGGCATCAGGATGGTGAGCATTCTAATGTCCTGTAGTAGGGATTCCATAGTCTGGGAGCAGCTACCGAAAAGGCTTTCTCAGGTGTCCTCACAAAAGATGCTCCTGAGAAGGACCTTTCCTGTAGATCTCAAAACCCAGGGACACTTGCAGGGGAGAATGTAGAATTCTAGATATATGAAAGGAACCTTGCTTTATTTTCAACGTACAAAGGGTGTCTGTATTTACCTTCAACAATGAGACACTTCAGGTTGATTGAGGCTACTGAGATATGGTCACCCTGTGAGAGGAGTAGTGATGGGAACTGCCATCCCATTATAGAAAGAGGGAAAGGATGCGAGCATGATTCTAAAGCATTATGGTGTACTGTTTTGAGTGCTGGAGTAGGACTCAGGAGATATAGGTTCTTGTCTTCACTTGGCCATGGCACTCATTAGGTGACCCTGGATCAGTCTCCCTCCCTCCCGCTCGCTCCCAGATTTACCTGAATGAGTTATAGCTGGAAGAAAGTAGCAAAGGGCTGTGATAATTACCACATGGAGAAAAGTCAGGAAACAAAAACACAAAAAAAACAAAACAAACACCACCGCCTGTGATACACCCGAGTACAAATTGCTCACTCTCATCCTTGCTTTGCCTGAAGGAAGACAGCAGCTCCGTATCACTGCTTTTTTCTGCCCTTTCTTGAGAGAAAGCTGATGAGGCGAAAAGAGGAGAGCAGAAGCACACCAAGGCCCCCAAGCAGGATTTTGAACATGAAATACAGTACAGGCAACGCTTTGGAGCAACAAACAGTGACCAAGAGATTGTGAGAACCGTATCTAGGCCTTTCCAATCGATGGTGCTTCACAAGTATCCACAGGACTTTCAGGCCAAACCAAAGCCAAGTGTGAGAATACTGAGCCACTTTGTCCTGGCTTCTGTCGCTTGAAGCCACCCAGATGGGAATTGAGAGAACAGTGCCCCCCTCCCAAAGCGCTCCAACTGTTCCATCAGATGGTGGTTCACAGATTTGGAAGGAACCAAAGGTCATCTAATCCAAGTCCTTATCCAAGGACAGCAGGGCTGGGAAGACCACCGCTCCTCCACCCTCCACTAGCTAGACTCCAGCAACAGATTAGATGTATCCAAGCTGCTGGTGCCACCCCCCCCCCCCACACACACACACACACCTTCCAGCAATTTGTGAAAAGAACAGTTCTTCCCTCAAAGCACACGCTGATGCCCCAACTAGAGTCTCAAAACACCACAAGGCTCCTTGCTCGCTTAAAACTAGGCTCTACTCTTGCCTGTTGAAACTCTAGACGTGAAGACGCCTGAAGTTCCTCATGAATATTCTCATGAAGAAAGGGTGTGAATAATCTGGAAACTCACTCACACATGTGTGACTGCTACAACAGCAGTAGCCTTTTTGGCTACTGATTAGAGGAAGCTGCAGAAGCTTCTGGTAGTCAAAGGGGCAGTGGTTAGACAGCTGGACCGGGAGAACAAAGTATCCGTTCCCCTCCCTGTGAGCCCCGAAAGTCACTGGTTCATCTCACTCCCTCTCAAAATAAGTGGGAGACAGGTGACAAACATGTTTGCTGTGAGGGACACGTTCCTTCCCCTCACACCAAGCCTCTCTATAATTACTCTCTGCTCTTTGATGCCAATCTGCACCCCACACCCAGAACATAAACTTTCCATTTATTACCTTCCTTCCTCTTACAGATCTATGATTTCCAGAAATGTTGATGCCACTGGAAAAGACAGCACTCTTCCTTTATATTCCCTCTGGAAAACCATGTAAAATATGTGCCACTTATTTTTGTTTCTAATATCCTTTACAAATTTAAAACCATTTTGTCGCATGAGGGATGTGGAAGTATTACTTGTTTATATGTAAAAACATAAATGCATGGGAAAGAAGTTCACTTTATAAATAATCATGTTTCACATATTAAACAATAGTTTGTTCAGATAGAAATTATAAATGTATTAAATGAAATTAACAGCACTAAATTGAAATTACTTTGTTTGGAATCCTGTCTAGAAACTGAGTGAAAAATAGGTGGATACTAAGAGATCTAACATATTACATTTTGGAAATTTATAAAAAGCCATCTAGGAGCAGTATCCAACAGTAACTAAATAGCAGGAGTTTGCAGGGAGCTGAAAAGGAGGGGAAACTCCCAAGTGTGAATACAATAACAAAATAGAACAAGGTTATTTATTTTGAATGTTAGCCTTTCAGAAGAGGAGCCTGATCAGTTCCATGATGTCAAAAAAGGAAGTACTGATTAATTTCAGAAAAGAAATGGAGAAAAAAAGAGGATACCTTCTCTCCCAGTCTCACTGAATATTAATGTTGTGAAATGAAACTTTGCTTAATCATTCTTATTTTCTAAGTGACCAGCAGCAGCTTGTGCTTCCCTTTTTTTTTATCACCCTCCTAAATTTCCCCAAACTGGTAAGCTCCTTTTTGCAGATAGGTTTATTTAGTTCGACCGTGTCAGAAAGCTGACTAGTTTCTTCCACATGTTGCAGAAAGCAGAGGAACTCAAAGTGGACAAAAAAAGAACCAAATCAGAACCTGTGACTTGTACATGTCTTTTCATCTCATTTCAACTCCAATACATGTGGCAAAATCCTGGATTGCATTTCTCAAGCAAATACCTGAAGATATTCTCTGTTTTTCAATATTTTAAGTCTCTTTCCAGCAAGTCCTAAATGTGCTTACAACTCATTATTGGGAGAATTAATAGCCTAGTACCAAATTACTGTGTTCCTGGAGGAGACTCTTGAGAGTCTGCTGGACTGCAAGGAGATTAAACCTATCCATTCTGAAGGAAATCAACCCTGAGTGCTCACTGGGAGGACAGATCCTGAAGCTGAGGCTCCAATACTTTGGCCATCTCCTGAGAAGAGAAGACTGCCTGGAAAAATCCTGATGTTTGGAAAGAGTGAAAGCAAGAGGAGAAGGGGATGACAGAGAACAAGATGGTTGGACAGTGTCACCAAAGCTACCAATATGAATTTGACCAAACTCCAGGACGCAGTGGCAGACAGGAGGGCCTGGTGTGCTCTGGTCCATGGGGTCACAAAGAGTTGGACACGACTTAAACAAAGCCAAATTAGAAGCATCTTGTCTTAAACATTTTATACATCATCACATTAAAATACTTCATAATCCAGTCTTTCTCCCTCTTTTATGCTAAACCTTCATCTCAAAACATGGAGGGGTGGAGAAACTGTGTTTTTTCCTTCAGACTTTCGCATCTCCTCCCTCATGTGTTTTCTGGCATCAACAGTGACCCTAGATAGCTGGATACTTGTACTTTAGTAGAGAAAAGGGGTCATGAAGAATGAAGGGAAAGATTTCTACATGCTCACAGGAAACCCTGGCTTTGGAATTATTATGAAAATACCATACAAAAGGTCCATAAACATCTGTGGGTTTTTGAACTTTCAGGATTTTGACAGAAGAGAAACTTTCACAGCAAGACATTTCTTTGTCTTAATAAGGAATTTTGGGGTGGGGCAGGATGTACTGTACTATGTCTCCTTGGAAGTGAGATCCACTGAGTTCAGGGGACTAACTTCCAGAAGTAGATATAGGACTGCAGCCTGAAAGAACCAGGTGTTTGAAAGACTTTCACAAATCTGTCAACGAATTATTCTTAAGAACAGTTAAACCAATGAAAATGAAAAGATCATTTGACAGTTGGGGGAAGAAAAAGAAGAAAACCGAAGGCAAAAGAGAGATCAAATTAGCTGCTCAAAGCTCCTGCATATCCCTTCTGCACTAGGGAGAATCTCATAACTGTGGCGATGAATGGCATAAAGAACACGGTTTGCACTCATACTCCACAGTCATCACCCCTACTATAAAGGAAGAAAATCCTCATTGTGGATGAGCAACCATCCTCAAACATAAATCTCATAGAACTACGCAGCATGTCAGAGATCTGTCTTGAGATGAGGAAGAAAGCATGTCCCTAGAAAGGTGGATTTGATTTAAATCCAAAAATTTGGATTTTTTAATAGTTTAAATTTTAAAAATCATTTTTAAAATTTAAATCATGATTTAAACTGTGGTTTAAATCAATTTTATATTTAGCAATCCCTCCCCTCCCCACAACCCAAGCAACGCTACACAATTCCTGTTCCAAGGCAACAGGAACCTTGAAAAACAGCACTAATGTGGAGGGGGGGGGGAATATGGCAGACCACTTTGTTGCAGCTGGGATCCTTGTTGGGCTGATCACAAAGTGAGTTCTAAACCAGAACACTGCCCAAACTGCCTTCTGAAGACATCCCCATGCCAAATATTTTGGATGAAACAGGTCACTGCCATAAGTCACTGAGCTAAGACAATACTAAGCAATTTAAGTGGGCAGTTCCCATTGTGGAGCACAATACAAATGTCACTCTTGCTCTAGACACGGCAAAGAAATGAAGGCAACCGCAACCTTCCCTAAACCTTGTGGCTTACAAAGATTATGGATGGCAACTCCCACCATCTTCAGCCAGCAAGTTTCTGTGTGCTATGATTTGCCAAGTGTTGCTAGGGGGCTGGAAATGGTCCAGGTTCCACCCCAACAGCTCTCATATCATAGGTGTGCCTGGAGTTTCCTAGCAGGTACGTGTTCCAAGAAAGGTTTACAGACATAGGAGGAAGTTTAAACTGTTCAAACAGAATGGCATACCTTTAAACTCTGGCCAAATATGAAGCATCGTTTCAGCCTGGCCCCTTGCCCAAACTTCAAAGGTTATTTCCAGCCCCAAAGACTGCTTTCAAGCACCTGAGAGTTGTACTTTGTATTCAAGATCTACAATACCAGGCAGAAAGCTCCTTTTGGCCAAAAATGTAACAACACCACAAAGGTGCATGAGCAGAATCAAAGCGTATTTGGACACTGCATTCACAGTTGTGCCTTTAAACTGATCCATGCTGGTCTGCTTTAGAAGTGGGGTGGAATATATTTTTTTAAGGATTGGACAAGAAGGGATATAGCAGCAAGAAGCATTAAATGGGCTATGAATTATTTGTTCTTTGGAAACAGAAATGGGATTTATGCAGTGAGCTTGCCATCACTAATCCTGACCCCATGGGGTAAGTCAGCCAAAAATAAAAACTAGGAACAAAACAAAGTGAAGCTGAAAAGGGATGCTAAGGCCCGAGTGGAACCACAGTGAGCATAAGTCACAGCTCTCTGCAGACTGGAAGTCACCAATGGCCATCTTCCATTTCCTAAATATGTTTTAGGGCATGATTTCAGGAGAGAAATATCTAGTCACATGCAAGGGTAGAAAGATAGTTTGAGGACAAGGCTTGCGGAGAAGAGACAACTGATCCCTTTGGTTGCTAAAGAAAGCCACTTCATTCTTCAGGCCTGGACTGCAAGACAGACGCCTGGACCAAAAAAATGAAATAAGGATGTAGTAATGAAGAGAGATTAACTATCATGGCACCCCAAGTTAAAATTCCAATCTCAGAGACAATGCGATGCTCCAAGCAGAGCTGGCTCATTATCTTGGCTAGCACCATTTCAATCATCTGTATGAAGTGTTTGCCTGTATTCTTGATCACCATCACAACTGCCAAAGTTACAGATCCAGTTGCTCTGTGCCACTCAAGAAACAAAAGGGACTCCAGTGAATTAGCCTGTCAAAACATGAGTGGTGGTGATTTATGGTTGAGGAAACCTGTGCTAAAAGGGAGCCATTAACTAACTTTCTCTGTCTTTTCAAAATCCTCACATCCATTTTCCCCGTCCACTCAGAAATTCCCCTCTACTTCAGAGGAAGTAACTATAAGGAGTAAGTGATAAGGGCTAGATTTTACAAAATGTCTTGGAACCATGACACCCATAGATCACAGGACACACTCTTAGACTAACATGCTTCCTGAAGAACCACTCATCGATCTACTGAAAATATTTCCACAAAGAGGAAGAGCTTTCTTTAATTTTCCAAGTTTTTCTCCTCAGCTCTAAATTTCAGTTTGGAAATCTTAAATCTCCTTTGGAAATCACAACAAAAAGAAGGACATGTGGGGGGGCCCTTAAAGAAAGCATTTTTAAAAAATTATAACTTGTTAGTAGTATAGCTGTCACAAGGCCCTTCCTTCCTTCTTTAGTTATGTTGAAACAGACTAACAGTGCCATCCAAACTCAAAGACTGGCCAGTTGTAGTGGATTTAAAATGGTTAAAAACCACCTGCATGCATGGCACAGCTGGATCTGCTGAGGAGTTCGATTATGCCAGATCCAAACTCTTCTCAGCTCGGACTCAACAATCACTATATGGAAGTCCTAAATAATTTCCAGTGTATCCACGATGGGAGGTATTTGGATTCAGCACAGTCTCAATTGGCTTAGTGTCAGCTCGGCTCTTGGCTAGTTAAGACTGTGCCCTAAAACGGCTCCATCCTTGAAACTCCTCTGAAGCTATCAAGCCATCACCTAGAAAGCTAGAAACTCAGTTATTTTGATGAATGCCAGAAGTTAATCAAAGGACATTACAGACGGCTCTAGAGTGCATTTTCCAAAGGTTGCAATTATTTTTCTTTTTAAAAAGGAAGAGGGAAATAATTGCAGGTGACCAGAGGAAAAAAGCATTGGGACAATATCTTCTGTCAAACTTCTGCTTCTGAGGGTATGGAGACAGGCAAGTGTAGCTCTCATCTTCACAGGCGTTGCCGGTACAGCTACTATACCCTTGCTGTTACATTTCTGTAGTTCTCATTTGCACCTGTTCACACAGTTTATATCAGCACTCATCTTATTGTTCCCATGGGGTAGCTAGTACTATACAATGAGGATTGAAAAGACAGGGACAGTAACTCATTAGGCACATATTTATCAATTAAATTTAGCAAAAAGAGTTCCCTTCCCTAAAATGCTCCACATTTTCTAAAAAAAAATGCTTTGTAGCTATTCTATATTAGGCCTTCAGGGCAATTTACAAAGAGGCAACCAATACGGTGTAGAGATCAGAGCACTGGATTGTGATTTGAGCTGTGAAATCACTGGATGACCTTACGACAGTCACTCTCAAACAATCTAACATACTTCACAGGCTAACTGTTAGGGCAAAGCGGAGAGGACCATGTAAAGCAAAGTGTGCTGCTTAAAGCACTCTTTGGATGGTTTGCAGCGTAAATATGCAAACAACACTTTGCCCTCCAACAAGCTAGGTACTCATGTTACCAACCTAGGAAGGATGGAAGGCCGAGTCATGGCTACACAAATCCATTGGAATCAATGTACTCTCTAATTTTCAAGCCTGCTGGATGGGGCTCCACCTCTCTCATGCACAACTTCACCCCTGCATGTGTGTGCAACTCAGCTCCCCCATGTGCAGGGTTCAGTTGCAACCAAAACCAAAGAGGTTGAATATGATCATTGCACAGAGGAGGAAGAAAGCTGCATGGAATGAGGCAGAGTCACACATGTGCATGGCTTAGAGGGAATCTTGATCTAACTAGGGTCATGATCAGAGACTTGACATCAGTACTGCAGTTCAACCACTGCACCACAAGGCTTCTTGCACAATGTCCTGAGCTCATAGAAGGAGAGGGATAATATAAATGTAACTAATAAATAACTAATAAACAATGATAATTTATCAGTCCAAGCCTGAGAATTTCCTACAGCCCAATTTTCATGAATGGTTGCTTTCTCCAGCCCTAACTCAAAAATTCAAGATACTTTCTGAGATCCTATTACTTCCATTCTCATTAATTAAAAATATAGCTTTTTAAAGTGATTACACCACATATTATCACTAACTGATGTCCTATCCACTCTTTTTTTGTTTTACTGTTACACATTGTAAAATAATTGCTTAAGTGTACTTTCATTATTGTCACTGTATGGCTGCTATATGAAGAAAGGCATCTAGGTACACAATAATATAATAATTGTCTGCCGTCAAGTCAATTCTGACTTATGGCAATCCTTTTCAGGGTTTTCTAAGTAGAGACTACTCAGAAGTGCTTTAGTACTCCCTTCCTCTGGGGGCATCATTGGGCAGCTTGCCCAAGACCACAGAGGCTGGCTTTTCTAGGATGCCCAGTGGGGAACAGAACTCCCAACTGCTTTGCAGCCAGAAATCTAACTAACTAAGCTATCCTTTTTCAGTAACTACAACAATTCTTAGGTCCCCTAAGGTTCAGACTGAAATATCAAGATGAAGAGCTCAGGGATGGAACTTAGTGGTATCTGTGGACTTCTGTTTTTACGAGGTATCTCAAACTTCTAACCTCTAACCAAGTTCAGGATTACAACTCTCTTCTGTATATTCTCACTTCCTAAAACATTTTTGCATTCTCTGATCATTATTCATTACACAATATTTGGGGTTATCTCAGTCACATGTTGCTATTAAGAAAATTTATCAGTGCTCCTTTCTCTAGTTCATCTATTCAAGATTCTCCTTTTTTGTTGTTATGTGCTGTCATGTTGTCTCTGACTGATGGTGATCCTTTGAACGAACTGTCTTCAAAATGTCCTGTCCTCAACTGCCCTGCTCAACTCTTGTAAACTCAAGTCTGTGGCTTCCTTTTCTTATATTTGGTTTTCTTTTTCTGCCATCTTCAACTTTTCCCAACTTTATTTGTCACCATGAGAATCCTGTCTTCTCATGATGTGCCCAAAGTAGGATGGCCTCAGTTTCAGCATTTTTGCCTCCAGAGATGGTTCAGGCTTGATTTGATGTACAACTCACTTGTTCATGTTTTTGGCAGCCCAGGGTATCCACAAAGCTCTCCTTCACTATCAGACTTCAAAGGAATCAATTTTTCCCATCAGATTTATTTACTGTCCAGCTTTCACACTCATACATGGTGATTGGAAATGCAAGAGTGTGGATGATCCTGGCCTTGGTCTCCAGTGACAAACCCTTACACTTGATAATCTTTCCAAACTGTTTAATTGTGAGACCACAATTTGTTTTAATTGTGAGAATCCCTTTTCAAATTGCCCCTTCTCCTAAGGTTTGAGATGTTCAGGTTCATAATGGTTTCACCTCTCAGCTGAGAAGCCTTTTTGTAAAAAAAAGACAGCATTTATATGCTTAAAGGCACAATCCTCATCATATAACAGATATCAGTTATGAATTAGAGACTCCCATTTTTTAAAAAAATTACCTGTGGCAGAAAAATAAGCCAGTACAGACCACAACAAATCTTTAAATTTTCCAGATGCCAGAATAATCTTTGTTACTACTGTGGGTAGTCTAACACAGCAATCGCTGTGAAAATTAATGCATAAGAAGGTTCATACAGCGAGGCTGCCAATACAATGTAAGCAAAATACTTAGAGTACGCAAAACCACTAGCAATTACGAGATGCATTAACTCATGAATAAAGCTGGTGCATTCTGAGGTATCCAGTCCAGCCCTCTGTGACTGAACTATGAACCAGGAAGTCTCCCAAAATTTTGTATCTATCATGAACTTCAATCAAGCTATTCTCCTACTCCTACCTAACCCGTATTTACTCCATTTTCTCTACACTCAAATATGTATGCACCTGCCAAGGGCAAACAAAGCTTTAGACATAACACAAAGCCCATGGAAGCTTATGAGATAATACTATTGTACAGTATGTGAAACCAGCCTTTAGGGTACTACAACACTGCTGTTTTAGGTCTGACCCTATCCCCAACAACAATAACATAACAAACAGATGCAGTACAGTGATGAGGAAGCCCAGAATGTTAGGATAGAAAATCATAGAAGAGATAAACCCTTTTTCCTATTCCCCCCTCAGCCCCACATCTGCAACACTAGGCAGCTGTAAAGATTCCTAAACTAGTGAACGTAACTAGCGTTAGGCAATCTTAATAATTATTTGACAACAAAGTATCTGGTCTTGTTACTCATTAATAAGAACAATAAAGATTCATATTTTAGGGTTTGCAAAGTTGCCTTAGCAACCCCTCATCCTCCTGGGCAAAACTAAGTTACACCCACTACTGGACAATTAATTACCTGGCGGGTCAGCAGTTCCCCTATCAGGCGCCCGTCTCCAGTGTCAAGAAGATCCAAGCGAAAAAAGCGGAAGTCCTGGGAAGCGAACCGGACACTACTTCCGGTCACATGATCTGAGCCCGAGCGGACAATGAACGGACAGACAACCGCCCCTTTTCTCCCCCGCCCCTTTTCCCTCTGCTTTTAACTTTGGAAGAGGAAAAAAAGGAGGCGGAGCCAGAGACCAATCTCCGGAGTGGAGTGGGCAGAGCGCGGGAAATAGAAGAAGAAAACGAATTGGCCGACGGAGGAACGGGAGGGAAAGGGTAAAGCGTCCATTGGTTGAAAGGAAACCGGTTAAGTATGTTGTCCTTATTGGCTAGTTCGGGCAAGAGGGGTGGGTTTAGAACGTGAGACGGAACAATCGTGTATCAGGAAGGACGAGTGCGAGAGGCACTCATTGGTCACGGTGACAGGCAAGGCGGCCCAGTAATTGGTTAAGCAGAGAGGAGGAAGAGCCAATAGGAACTCGAAGGGCATCAACCATTGGCAGAAGGGAGAATGGGAGAGCGGGAATTCAGTAGCGGAAAGAAAGAGCATCTGTTTAGTCCTTGCGCAAAGGCGAAGCCTGACAGCTGGTTTGAAGGGCAAAGAGCGGGAGACGGCTGAAACCTGTGCAGATGGGAATTATAATACAGTATAAGTACTGCAAAGCTGGAAGGGACCCTATGGATCATCAGGTCTAGCCCCTGCCAAGGAGGCACTGTGGGGAATTGAACTCCCAACCTCTGGCTCGGCAGCCAGAGACCTCTCTAAAGCACTGAGCTAGAAGGATGGTTAAAAAAGGTTAGAAAGGACGACAGCGGGCACGATTCTGTTTGTCTATGTAAATGAAAAAAAAAAACACGGTGTCTTGAGGATGCTATTCGTTCATCTGGAAGTCTTGTGCGCGCGTGCACAAACACATGCATATTTTTTTTAATAAAATGGGCACACTTGTCTCGGAAAAGTTAAAAGTCCTTTCGCCTTTGAAGCGGCATTATGCTTAAAATAAGGATGGTGCCATTACTTGAAGTCCTCTCTGTTTTGGAGTATGGCTCCCTTTTGAACGCTCCTGGAATCGCCTGCCTGCCCTACGTTAATATGTTATATTCAGATAGTAGGAAACGGGAGGGTAGTTTTGGCTCCCTGACTTTGGAGTGTTTTACTTCTCATTTGGGGACTGTGAGGATTCAGATGTTGCTGGACTCCATTTCTTATTACAGTACTGTACTTCCAGCCTGGCCATTAAGTAGTGAGATTCTTGGAGTTGTAGTTCAGCAACGTCCAGAGGGCTGCAGGTTCCCCACCTTTGTTTTAACCGTTGATGTAACATGACTTTTGTATCTACTGCAAATGAAGAAAACCATTTCTGTTTAAGCTTGGTTAAATTGTCCAATGAACTGTTTCCTTGGGGGGGAGGGTTCATTTAAGTGTACTTTTATTTGTTGGTTGTTTTGAGCACTTTGGGAAAACAGCAAAGCTTTTTAAAATGTAAATTTTCTCAGAAAGTTTTGCCAACTCTCTGGATGTCACATATAAAAACAATGTTAGACATTTGTACAATCAGTACTTAAAAATATAAAGCCTATGATACGTGCTCAGTCTGAAATCCAGCTGTGGTACTCATGAATACATAAACCAGAATTTTCAACTGGGTGACAATGAACTTCCTCTGGAGCAACCCTGTTGCTCTGTCATCATCATCATCATCATCATCATCATCATCATCATCATCATCATCATCATCTATTATTATTATTATTATTATTATTATTATTATTATTATTATTATTATTATTATTATTATTATTATTATTATTATTATTGCTTACTTAAAAATCCTTCTGTAATATACCAATAAAATCACAATTCTGTGACAAGTTGGTTGAGCAAGCAAGTTTTCCATAGGTGCCCCAAACCATCTGGAACATTAGGAGATTATGTAGTCCTTTTTGTATCTTGGTCATGAGTTCAGAGCTTTGTTTAAAAAAGTACCTAGATATGCCAAAACCTTAAGCATCACCTGCTAATACTGTATATAGGTAGCTGATGGGAGTTTCTAAGCAAAAGTGCAGTATATTGGCTCTTTTCACCCAACTGCCTGTTGCATTCTGTACCAACTGCAGCCTGTGGATTAAATCTCTGTGGTGGGCCCACATTACAGCATATTGGAGTAGTCCTGTCTTAAGGTTAAAAGTGCATTGATCACAGTGGTCAAACTGTCTCTGTCCAGGAATGGCTATAATTGCCTTAGCAAAACTCAGGTCAAAGTAATATCCTGTGGCAACCTGTGTTCAATGAGCACTCTTTCAGTGCTGTAGCTCATCAGTTTCTGTATATGCTACTGTAACTCAGAAAAATGGTGCCTCTGATACGGATCCCACAGTCTCAGCAGAAAGACTGCAAAGATACTACTGTATGGGTTATGTCAAAAATAAGGCTTTTTATAAATATTTGCCATGTCTGAAGAAGTGGGCTTGTTCTTGAAAGCTCACATTAAAATACAGTATAGCAGTTAGTTGGATGTGAGGGCAATCTCTCTGTGACATCTGGCACCCTATTGATCACCAGGGTTGATTTGGCTGGCTGGGCGGGTGTCCCATTCCACCCTTACTGCTCCATGTGCATCCCTGTGCACTCGGTGGAAGAGTTTGACCACCCCAGATAGAAAGAGTGTACCATTCTTTGGTCAAGGGTATACAATAGCACTGCTACCCTACTAGAACCTCCAGTTAGCCTTTAAGGTGCCATAACACTTTGCTTTTACTTTTTTTTAATTTTTGTTTTGTTTTTGTCAAAAATAAGGTGAGAGGTCCAGTAAGAGCAATAGGATAATGTTCTGCCCATCTCTCCTTGAGTAAAAATCAGCAGGTGGTCCAAGGCTAATTCAGTCCCAGATCAAATTCTGAAGCCACACTGAAATGGGTCTGCATGTCAATATCATATGCTAATGGAAGCCATTGTTCTGACATGACGCTATTGTGAATCTTCTCCAAAAGGAAGTATATGGGACTGGGTGGTTGAGATTCAGTATTATACTGTCCATGCATCACTGTGTAAATATGAGGCTTAAATTGTAACAGTACAGTACATTGAGTGGAAAATGAAGTGCAAAAAATACAGGTAGTAGCAAATGGTAATGCAATAAATATATTACAATATTACTACAGTCCTTTTGTCCTTCCACCAACTGAGGTAATGCTTAATGCATCTGATGAAGCAAAAATGCCTGTGAAACTTTATACCATAATAAAATGTATTATTCTTTAACATGTAACAAGTCCCTTTGTCAATTTAACTAAGTATCCTCTTCTTTTGTATCAGTCATGGATATACATGTGCATACAGTGGTGCCCCACACCATGACGATAATCCGTTCCCCTGAAATCGCTGTTAAGCGAAAACATCTTCCAGTGAAAACAGTTTCCCCATTGGAATGCAGTTTCCCCATTTAATGCGTTCCAATGGAGAAATTACCTCGTCGTCCAGTGAAGATTGCCCATAGGGGAAGCCATTTTCCGAGCGCCAGTCAGCTGTTAAAATGGCTGCCCCGCGAAGCATGGGTCCAGAAAACACAGGGCAGCCATTTTGCAGAGCTGGAAAACATTGTCGTCTTGCGAACAAATGGTTCACAAAGCACGGACCTAATCGTCGTCAAATGAAAACCCCCCATAGGAAACATCATTTTGCGATTGCAAAAAAGTCACCTACCTGCAGATTTGTCGTACAGCGGGGTCATTGTCTAGCGAGGTACCACTGTATATGCATATGCACACACACAGATAGCATTTCTGTCAAACAAGTTACTGGGGTTTTTTTTCATGAATTTTTCCACGCATGCCCTTTTCTTAAATGACAAATGGTAATCATGTTTGATCAATTTTGTAAGAAATAAAGAAAAAAAATTAAATTTACACTTGACTTAACTTTTGAGAGTTTTCTGTCCTCAATTTATTCCTTGTACTGTATATCTATGTGGGATTTTTTTAAATCAAAGTCTATTGATATCTAGACATGTTGTGGTAGGAAAACAGTGCTGCTTTGGATGCTGTAGTAGTTAGAGCAGTGGTGAATTTGAACTTGGGACACCTGGCCTCAAACCCCTAACTGGACATGAAACTCACCGAATGATCTTGGGCCATTTGGACATTCTCAGCCTGGTCTACCTGGCAGAGCTGTTGTGGGGAGAGTCATGTATAGCGCCTTGAGCTCATTGGAGGAAAGGTGAAATGTACATGCAACAACTAAAATATAATGTAGTCATTTCCTCATACATGGAAATATAGTGTGATATAACACTTTAGTTAAGGAGAATTCAAGAAAGGTGATACTATCATTAAATCTAGTTATTCATGCATCTGAAGCCCTTTGAATCGTGTTTGTTTTGCTTTTTACATGTTGTTTCTCTCATCTTTATTTCCAGCAATCGCCTTTTGCCTTTTTCTGTTTGTTAAATGTTACCAGTCTTCTGAGGAAGATGTGATGTTGTAAATTAACACTGCTTTAGAAAAACGAATACAATGGAACATGTGGGCTGCAGCTGAATTGCTTATCTCGAATCCATGACACTGATCCAAGCAACAAACCATGTACTGTAGCTGACTCTTTATAACTGCAGCGTGATTGCTGACTGGAGAAGAAGTGCAGGTTCTCAGCAACTTGACTTAGTAGTTGGAGTACTGAATATTATTTCCTGGTACAACAGAATCAGTTGCTGGAGAAAAGCTCTATAGAGACTGCTCAAGTTTTCATTCCATGAAATCCATTAAATGAAATTTGCTAGGAAAGTTTTAGAAAATGCCAGAAGCTTCAGGATTCTCAGATATTCAAACACTGGCACCACAAAGGCTGCTTTGAACATTCAGTTTTCCAAGGGAGAAGTGGAACCCTGAGGATCTAACTGTATTCTGAATGTACATTACTGTTTTTTTAAATCTGTTGAAGTATATGGTTCTCTACCACTCTTCTCCTAACAGAAGACTGATGAAAATTGCAGTTTGGTGGGGACAGTTTTAGAATTGTTTTCCCAGTTTCCTAAGAGGAAATGACAGTGAAACCAGTCCTATTTCCAGAGCAAGGTTTTTAGACAGTTTTATGGAATTCTGGGAGTTGTTTTAAAAAAAGTAAAACTCTCCAATTTCTGCATTCCACCCCCCTCCTCCAGACATAATTTCCAGCCATTTATATGGACAAGGAACATGGATTTATTTTCTGGGCAAGTTGAAACACACTCTGCCCTCCACCTGACTTCTAGACTTTATGAGGACAATAAATAAGCTGGCATTTGGGCAACAACTTTGCCACCTTATTCTGTCACATCATGTGCTGACCAAAATGAGAACAAGCTGCTACATGCTTCTTAACTCCCTCAGAAAGGGTCAAGAAACAAGGATTTGATTAAGAGAAGGCAAAGCTAAAGCAGTTAAGACAACATGAAAACAGCCCTTGTCTCCTCAAGTAGGGTGGATGCAAGGAGCCAACCAGCTTTACTCCCTCCCGCGTAGATGGCCAAGTAGCTGGTTACTCTGGCAATAACGCCTCTTGTATATGCATAATTCCAGCTGGAAGCTGGCATGAAAAACCAGCTTCTGTGCTGACACAAGGGTGCCCATTTAAATAGACCAGACTTTTCCTGTGTACTGAGAGCAGAGTCTGGGAAAAGTGCAATGGAGAATGATGTGTGCATTGAGGGGGCCCATCCAGGCTTCCAGTGGATGCTACAAAATCACTAATTTGGTGTTAAAAATCAAGGGTGCTTGTTTCAAGAAAAACAAATGATTTACAGCATGGTTCACCTGTGGGGGCCATAAAAGCAGGAAGGGAAGAAACAAACGGGTGGGGGCAATGGGTAAAAAAACAAACAAACTCAAATAGTCTTATGAAAACAGTATTATGAAAGCAATCAATCCTCAAGAACAATTATACTATCTATTAAATCTCCTCAGGAACAAGATCCAAGATGTGCGAATGGAGAGCTCAGCAGAAGATGAGACCTCAGCGGTGGCAAAAAGAAACTGAGGTGATTGCCAGGACAGGCAGACCACATGTGCTAGGGGGGCAGGTCCTAGCGAAGGCGTGTCTGAGCTCTAGAATATTCTGGAGACTTCTGCGCAAGTGCAGATTAACCCATTAGTGTGCATTCACAGAGACCACAAAGAAGAAACAAATTTTCCTAAAGGCTTGCCTATTTTCACTTTCAAAGAGGTGCAGGATTGTACTCCTTTCTTCTCACCTCACTCTAAACATATTCAAGTGATCAGAATTTGCACCAATTTGTATTAAGTTGTAAAAACCCAGTTCCCAAATGAAACAGACATGGCTGTACTGTACCTGATAGTAGATATAAATACGGAACAAGATTAGGTATAAATCTATTACAGAATTTGTATCATTTGGCTGCTTGCACAGTCATCCAGCTATGCTTCTTACCTCATCAGCTGTTTGAATTTAACACTTCTTAGCATATGTAAGTAGTATACAAGACATGTGAATATCTTGTGGAATGCCTAGATGTTGTGGTGTATCCTCCATTTTCCCTCATCCTCACTTGTGCTAGATACAATTGGGGGGAGTTGCAATCCAACAAAATCTGGAGGGTTACACATTGCCCCTCACAACATACAGTAAAAATAGCTATTAAGCAACTGCAGGTTGAGGAACAAAACTTTAAACAATTAGTATAACATTGTGAACAATGACAATTGACTGTCCTTACAACCAAAGTGATGAAAGTTTTGGTGGTTCCTGGCTAGAGATGCAGGGGGAGAGGAAAATCCTAATCGGGGATCATCGTGGGCCATGACTCTACCCTCAAATACTGTCACAGGCGCTGCCAGTACATCTGGGTTCATGCATTCATGGATAATTTGCAAAGTAAATCCCTCAGAGTTGGGGAAATATTTCTTCTTGTAGTTCTTGGCTGACAGGGTTAGAAAGAGTTGGCTGTTGGCTGCTCCCCTCCTCCATAAAACACTCTTTAAACAACTTTATTTACAAAGCTTTAATAGAGCAGAGAGGCACATGGAAAGGCATTGCTGAATACACAGGAAAAAGGTTGCAGTGGGGGTCAAAGGGCTTAGAAAAAGCTAAAGAGCAGCTTCCACTATACAAATTGATAAGATCTTGATTTCCAGCGTTCAGACAGAGGAATGTATCACTGTGCAGACAGGAAGAGAGGGGAGAAGAAGACTGCTTACCATTAGACCACTGGATTTCCCCTCTAGCTTATAAATACCATGCTAGTTATTGGAACATGTGCACTTTTTCAAATTCCCTCCAACCCCCACAATATCTTCAAAACATAGGTACTTCCAAACAAGCCTTTTCTTCTGCCATCTTCCTGATTTATTCACAGAAATTACTGAAGGCTAAGACAATGATGCCTGCCATTTCTAATCCTTCTGTCTTTCTCCCTTCCCTCACCACAAGTGTCTGTACAGGTGAGAAAGGCAGAATAGTTGCACAATCTCAGAGTCTTCCATCGGGAAGTACCCCACTGTTTGAATCCCTTGAGTAAGATCATCAAAATCCAATACACCACAGGTGCAGAATTTCAGGTATAAGCAAAGCCATTAAAACCTAAGAACTGCCATTCTGGATGACATCAAAGAATAATTTATGACGGTTGTGTCCAGTTGCAGGCAATACCAGGATTGCATGGGTTCCTGACTAAAAGGTGGTGAGGGTACAAAAATCTAGCAACCCAACAGCAGCAGCAACAAACAAAAAAACCAAAATGGCACTTTCCCCTTTAAGACAAAGGTATGTTGGTAGTGTGCATCTTATTTTTAAGCAACATCATACTTATAGGGGTACAATTTGTCTTAAAAATAAGGTGTACAGTCTCTACGCATCATGTTTTAAAATAAAATTTTGGCTTTTGCTGCTACTGCTTTACAGCTCAAATCTTAAGTTTAAAAAGTGTTTTTTTCACCAATGGTACCATGCTTCCAAATGTCAATGGCAAAATCAATGGCAGGGACACAATAGCCGCATGTTACCATTCCTATTCTAGCCCATAAACCACATACAATGACCTAATGCCCTCTCTCCTGACCATTTCACAACCAAGGCACAATAGAGACAGCTACTGCTTATCACTTGTCCCCAACCATTAGAGATAGCCTACCTCTGAACGTGGAGATTTCATTCCTAGATTCAATGCCCGACAACTTTCCTTTCATTTTCCCCACTCCTTTTCTCTATACTAAATAATTCACTGAACACAAACCAAACACTGCCAAAGGGAAGACAAATTTGGAACAGAAAAGAGGATAAAAGATCAAATAGTTGTTAAAGAAATAATCCAGTTTCTTTTGGTGAAAAATGAGCGTTCTCCATCAGTAGGACAGCTCCCAAATCTATTGTTTGCCTCTCTGTGCTAGGTGGTAGTGCGGATTGGGGGTGGGGAGGAACGGTTTTCCAGGTTAACAGCGCGGGGAGGTCTCTCTTCCCAACTGGAATGACTCATTTCCATAACATGATCTGCACAAGGAGAGAAAAAGTGTATTTAGAAAAAAAATCTTCTGCTGTATAACAAATCCACATTTTAAAAACACCCTTTATTTCAACCATCTTAAATATAAAGGTTGCTCCCAACAGAATGCTGGGAACCATATTTTGTGAAGGTGTTGACACTTTCACTTTAGTTTCATAGTTTCTGCAGTCCATTTTGAAAACAGTGTAAACACCTATGTAATCTACACTTGTAGAATTCTACACTGACTTGTCATCCTTCCCAGTATGGACAAAAAACTTTTCCAGCCTTTATTCCCCTGTAGGTCAAATATGGGATTGTATGGATAACATACAGTACAGGTATCTGGCTGTGGAGCCAGAGGTTGGGAGTTGATTCCTCATTGTGCCTCCTGTGAGTAAAGTCAGCCTCTGTGGCCTTGGGCAAGGGGTACAGTCCCAGGGCACCCCCAGAAGAAGGGAATGGTGAAACCACTCCTAAGTGTTCTCTACCTGGAAAACTCTGAAAAGGGTGACTGTAAGTCAGAATTGACTTGACAGCACATAATTCTTATCATTATTTCATGGGATTCTTGTGAGGAAACACCATAATAAAGATGATGAAACCCTTTAGAAAACTAGAAATATAACAAGCTATTAGAGCCAAAGACTAGGCCTAGCAATCTATTGCTAAGCAACCACTTGCAAATAGACATAGAGCGCCATACTTTACCTGTTAGCGGTGGGTCTCCCTGTTCCACCTCCACTGCTCTTTCTTGGTTCTGCTGCTCTTCTTGGCCTTCTCCTCCTTCAGCTCCTTCTGCTTCTTCTGATTCATTGGGGACCTCCTCTACAGATCCAGCAAAGGATACTTTCTGCCCACCTGAGAGTGAGAGACAACCAACGTCACAGAGACATACGTACTTTATCTCCATGACAAGAATTCTTACAGAGCTCAGGCCTACAGGCAGCAGTAATCAATCCAGGGGATTCAGTAGGTGGACCAAAGGATTCTAATTGGGAGCTAATTCTAGACTAAAAAATAAACTAATTGTAGGCTACTAAAACCTTTTGTGTTTTATAAAAAATGAAGCTATTTAAATAATTCATGCATGCATGAAAAAACCCAGAAATTGTACATTAAAGCAGTGGCTTTTGTGTCTCCATATTTTAGCATCTCACACATCAGTATATGAAAAAAGCTGGGCCCCACCATGACAGAAGTATAAAGTCCACTCTTTCTGAGAGGGACATTCATATATTTACAGTATATGTAATATATTAGTATACTTTATCAGTTACATTATATTTGGATTTTATCTTGGATGCACACTGCAATATAATGAGGGGATTCAAGTGATTTTGGGAAGTTGAGAATAAGATCATCAGAAGACAGACTCTGTTCTGAGTTTAAACTTGTAGTATGTCACCCAAGATTGAATGGTAAAAGGTGAGATGGCAGACTAGGATAAACCCATCTTTTTCAGGAATTCATGGCCACACATCAGCAGAAGAGCAGATGATATGAGTGTTCATGGGTCAAAATCCACTTCCTGAGACCCATAGACTGCTCGTACGATGTCCCCTGTATTTATACATATACCCATGGGGTGGGGGCGAGCAAGCATACAAACTAAAGATGAGTGATAAACTCAGGTGATGAGGCCTGACAGGAATAAAGCCAAAACTGGGCCATTTATAAACGAGACAAAATACCAGCATCTTTAATAGAACCTAAAAGCTTGCAAATTTAAAACCCAAGAAGTGGGTTGGAGAGGATTCGAAGAATCCAGTGACAGAAGGGCATGTTCAGTACTCCCAGAAAGCAAAGTGACAGGCAGAAAAGGAAGGAAGGAATTACTAGAACATGAATGTGAGAAATGATGAGAGTGTGCTGCTTTAGAGAGAATAAGCACTTCTTTTAGGTCCTAAAAATTAAGGGAATGGATATACCATAGGTTTTCAGTGCAGATCTGACTTGTTAGAAGAAACAAGAAACAAGAAACTGCAAACTTGTGTGATTGAGCATCATAAAACAGTCAATCTGAACACAAGGTACTGAACTCTGCTTAAAAGACTCAAATTCTGCATACTTAAAGGACTCCTTTGATTTAAATAAGCATTTACACTTGTAAATTGAAAGGGAAATTTAAAATACCATTAAAAAGGTGTGTAAGGGTTTCCATAGCCTATGACATTCCAAACCTATGGGATGTGAATACTCCAGCACCTGCCAAGTGTCAGGCAAGGCCTCTTCAGCCGTGGTTTCCATAACCTCAAGACTCATTGAGCTACTTGACACCAGTCACTTCCCGACCCATCAGTATTTCTGGTGGCCATTTTGCCACAACTATTCTCCCAAGTGGTTCAGTCTCTTCCTGACCCCAAGTTATTTCCACCGGCTGGTGTCCATGTTAATTAGGGAGGCTGGTATTACTGCTGGCTTTTAAATTCGTTGATCAGCAGCACCTTCCTGGGATTTCAGAGGTTCAAAGTTGGAGATGCCAAAAGCTAAGACAGACTATATGCTTTTGATTTTGTTTGTTAAAAGACAAGGTAGGAGCTAAGCCCATGTAAAACATCTTAAAAACAACTGTTCTGTATCTGCCAGTTTTGAAGTGCTTCATCCCCTACTCAGACAGTAAACCCCTCTTAAAACTTATACCATAGAACCCAAATTTACCTTTCCGTTTCTGTGATTTGGAGAGAGCTGATTCTTTGGGCTTATTTTCCAAGACTTCTCAGGAAATTGCAGCAAAGATTGGAAGGCAGGAAGTGGATGGGAAGAGAGATAGAAAGAGAAGGGGGGGGAAATGAAGGCATGCTTTTTCTCAAGCTTACCCTTCCCCCGAAACAATAAAAAAAAACCCCTCCAGTTTTCTAACAAGATGTACCATTGTGCCATTTTTATTCCTTCCTCCCCTGCAACATGTGGTCAGTTCTTTTGAGCCATGTTTCTGCAGGGCCTTTTCAGTACTAAAGTTTTTTTTTCTGACGGTCCAAGTTTAATCTTATGTCTCAGATTGCACAGGAGGGTTTGTACAGAATATGATCAGTATAACATCTTGTACTGTAGTTAAGTCTGTTTTTCATCTTTTTCTAATTAAATTAAAGAAAGTTATTCTACAGCTGACTTAGCTCCATCCCCCATGACTTGTTTTCTGTAGCCTTAATAAAAGCTTCATCTATCTTGATTATTCAAATGGTCAATTATTTTCTTAGAAACTGCTTCCTTCTGAGTGTTCTCCAAGGAAGGGCACTGAATGTCTTGCTTCTCAACCATGTAACCCAGGAATAAGGAACATGTGGCTGTCCAGATGTTGATGGAATGAAACTCCTACTACCTCTGTGAACATTGATCATACTGACTATAGCTGATGAAAATTGGAGTCCAACAACATCTAGAATGGCAGAAGTTCCAACTTAAGTTTTTTCTAAGTAACGACTAAAATGACCAGAAATTACAATAGGGTCCTGTACCTTCTATGGGAATGTACAGTTTGCCATGAGGAGTGAAAAGAAGAGGAATACTGAAATTTGTTCTTCTCTGCAGCTATAAAATGCATAGGAGCTCTATCCTTTGTTTCTGCTATAGTGGAGATTGCTTTAAATATCTAATTTAACGGACACATTGCTATGACATAGTTCTGGGATCAGAAGAAGCCGTTTTCTTACCAGTGCACTGCCTTAGCAAAGGTGACTTGGAAACTGAGCCCAGCTGTTTCTGTCCTTGGGAAACTGCAGGATATAACAAAAATACATGAGCAAGTAAAGGAGACAAAATCAAAATTGTCATTTGGAAATGATATATTGTTGGTGCTCTCTCGTTCTATCTGTCTCTCTGTATTTCAAACATAGTATTGTAGTACCAAGAGCATTAAGGGAAAAAAGGACTGTTCACAGTCATTATTAGAGGCTGTGGGTATGGTACACAAGCCTTCCATTTCTAGCAACATTTGTATGAATGCCAACTGTATTCACATGCAAAATTAGCATCCCTCTTCCTTTAAAAAAATTCAGATTGAAAGAAGGATCATACAGCTAGATTTCATGAGGTTCTTAAAGCCACAAGGTCTACTTTAAAGCACCAAATTTTAGCAACCATTTCAAGTTTCAGACCTTTGCTCTGGAATAGCAAGAAAAACATAAGTACGTGGACAGAGGAGCTGTGGGTGGGAGAGAAGAATGCCTTGTATAGATGCCACCTCTCCCATCTCTGTTGGCTTCCTCCTGCTGGGGAAGAAAGCTGGTTTCCTAGGAGACTGGTAGCTCCCTGTAGTGAGGTAAGGAGCAAGAGTATGTATGTGTTGGGAGGGGAGGAACATTTACAGGTTTCTCCCTGACAGCAGAGGTGCTAAATGAAGGGAAATTTATTCAGTACACGCAGTGCACCCCCAGAGAGTGGGATCCGTGGCTAACAGCGGGAGAAGGCCCTTTAAATAGAAGTGCGTCACCACAGTAACAGCCTACCTGCTGGAGAACTATTTGACCTCAGGAATCAGTTCCCCTATCCCTCAGTACCCTTTTGAGTCGTTACCCTAAGTTTAAGTAAATGTCTGTATTTATCTATTCCATTTATTTACTATTTGAAAATAGGGTGGGATATAAAAACAAAAACCCCAGGAATCATCGATTGATTTTCAATATATTTCTGAATTGAGTGAAATCACTGGAATGATCATGAAAAAAATTTAAAACTCCCCAACACTGTGTATAATTAATTGTAAATGGAGGTCTGGTTACCAGATTAAGAACATAATCCAGCCTTCCAGCAAGTATCTGGTTATCGGAGTCAGCCCAAAACGTTTTGCTGCCTGGGGCAGAGAATAAGATGGCACTCCCTCCCCTTCTGAGCAAATTTTTATTCAACATTGGGGATGGCATTGCGTCCTTCATTTTATCTGAAGGCAGCAGGCTAGTGCAGGAGGCCCAGGATAGCTGGTATGGAAGATGGCATTCATCTCCAAAGCCTTGCTTTTTTTGTACCTGGCCCTGATGTGATTGCCTCACTCTTCCTCAAGGTAGGATGGTCCTGCTTGCCAGCTGGAAACAGGATGCTAGATTTAGATAGATGCAGATGGTCTTCTAATCTTTTATTTTCTTTGAATGAACGTACCGAGCTTAGAAAACTTACTTTTTAGGCTGCAGATCCCGCAGTCTCCTAGCCAGCATGACCACGCTGGGGATTTGAGAGATGATGCCCTAAAAAGTATTTCCATGGCTTGTGAATACCATCTGTACCCTTTCCTACATTATTGTCTAGGATAAGAGATCAAACTGTCCTTTCTAGAAACATTCTTCTTTTGTAGAAAACTGACGGGGTTCCTAGGAAAACTCCTATAGTGGTATATATTCCAACAGAACATGTAAGTACACTTTCATTGATTGTGGACCAAACATTTAATTTTTTTTTATTTCAGTGCAAAATTCACATAAACTAAGAAAGTAGTTCTTTCTTTCTTTCTTTCTTTCCTTCCTTCCCCCCCTCCCCCCCTCCCCCCTTCCTTCCTTCCTTGAAACATATTTGCACCAATAACAGATTAGTCCCAAGGAGAGAGACAGAGGAATGGTCTGGAAACGGGAACACACAGCTACGTATAATAAGCTCTTCGTGCCAGATTTATCAAATGGCGCATGCACGGTAACAGCATCAAGATGCTATTCTGCAAACAGTAACACTAGATTAGTTAACAAATAAACTAATATAAAATCTCCATAGGAGCAATCTTTCTAAACTATAGAAGCTATTCTCTCATGATGACCTGTCTTTGCAATGCCAAATTCAAGATGGAATTTTTTTGCTGCCCCCTGCTGGCTTCACTGGCTCCTTCTCCATTTCTTTTGTCTGTTTGCTACTGTCATTGCTTATATCCAGACTTACACAGCCCAGGCATTTCCCTCACGGTGTCATCTGAATCCTGAGCTTCTTCTTCTTCTTCCTCTTCCTCCTCCTCTTCTTCCTCTTCCTCCTCAACATCCTCAGCATAGTCTTCATTCATCCAGTTGGATTCCAAATGGCTTTGTGCTAGGCGCTGCACAGCTATTGCATTTTAAAAAGAGAGACAAGTGGTTAGAAATATGCAGAGAAAAAATAGATCTTGAAGCTGCAGAACCTTGGCATTATTCTTTTTTTTTTTTAGCATTTTAATGATTTCTGTGAAGTTTCCGACCCCAGAAAGAAAAGAAAACCTATGCAGATGGTATCTTGTGTGACCCTAGACTACAGCTCCCAGAATCACCCAGCAATATTCTCCAATCACAGCTCTAACCATTGCACCTCACTGGCTGATGCAAACAACACACCTTTAGACCTGAATTGCTGTAAGCTAAGATATCTAAGGAGTCAAGAGATAAAAGAAGCAAAGGGTAGGTTTGGCTTTGGAGTTCAAAACGAAGCAAGGCAAAGGCTAATAGAGTTTTCCCAAGAGAACAAGCTGGTCATCACAAACACTCTTTTCCAACAACACAATGGACATCACCAGATGGGCAATACTGAAATCAGATTGATTATATTCTCTGCAGTCAAAGATGGAGAAGCTCTATATAGTCAGCAAAAACAAGACCTGGAGCTGATTGTGGCTCTGATCATCAGCTTCTTATAGCAAAATTCAAGTTATGTCAGGGGGTAGGTTATTCCAGAGGCGAGGAGCCACTGCCCAGAAGGCTCGGTTTCTTGTCTTCTCCTTCCGGGCCTCCCTCGGCGTTAGGCTCCTCAGCCTCATCTCCCGACTCGCCCGAGTGACACGGGTAGATCTTGGTGGGAGTAGGCGTTCCGCCAAGTATCGAGGCCCTAAACCGTTTAGGGCTTTATATATGAGCATCAACACTCTGAAGTCGATGCAGAAATGGATGGGCAGCCAATGCAATGCGGCCAGAGTGGGCGAAATATGTTGGTATTTTTTCACAACACTGAGAAGTCTGGCCGCTGCATTCTGCACCACCTGAAGTCTCCGCAGCAGCCTCAAAGGCAGCCCCACGTAGAGCGCGTTACAGTGGTCTAATCTTGAGATTACAAGCGCATGCACCAAGGTAGTGAGCGGCCCAACATCGAGATAGGGCTGCAGCTGGGCTATCCGCCTGAGATGGTAGAAGGCGGTTTGGACAACTGACGCCACCTGGGATTCCATGGTAAGCGCCGGGTCCAGATGGATCCCCAAACTGCAGACCCCATCCTTGGCAGTAAGGGTCACCCCCCCCAAAAGAGAGGGAGTTTCCCAGACCCCCAACTGTGGGGGCGCCCATCCTCAGTACCCCTGTCTTGTCCGGGTTCAGCCTCAGCCCGTTCTCCTGCATCCATTGCAGTACAGTCCCCAGGCAGCACTGGAGGGACAGAACGGCATCTCCTTTGGATAGAGGCTGGTAACATTGTACAGGAGGCAGCAACAAAACCCATCAAAAAGAAAAGGAAATGCAAGAAAGCAAAGTGGCTGTCCAACGAGGCCTTACAAATAGCAGAGAAGAGAAGGGAAACAAAATGCAAGGGAGATAGGGAAAGTTACAGAAAATTAAATGCAGACTTCCAAAGAATAGCAAGGAGAGACAAGAGGGCCTTCGTAAAGGAACAGTGCAAAGATATAGAGGAAAATAATTGAAAGGGAAAAAACAGAGATCTGTTCAAGAAAACTAGAGATATTAAAGGAACCTTTTGTGTAAAGATGGACATGATAAAGGACAAAAATGGGAGGGACCATACAGAAGCAGAAGACATCAAGAAGAGGTGTCAAGAATACACAGAGGAATTATACTAGAAATATCTAGATGTCCCAGACAAAACCAGATAGTGTGGTTGCTGACCTTAAGCTGGACCTCCTGGAGAGTGAAGTCAAGTGGGCCTTAGAAAGCATGGCTAACAACAAGGCCAGTGGAGGTGATGGCATTCCAGTTGAACTATTTAAAATCTTACACTATTTAAAATCTTACACTCAATATGCCAGCAAGTTTGGAAACCTCAGCAGTGGCCAGAGGATTGGAAAATATCATCATACATCCCAATCCCAAAGAAGGGCAGTGCCAAAGAATGCTCCAACTACTGTACAATTGCACTCATTTTACACGCTAGCAAGGTTCTGCTCAATATCCTACAAGGTAAGCTTCAGCAGTTTGTGGACTGAGAACTCCCAGAAGTACAATCTGGAATTCAAAGGGGCAGAGGAACTAGAGACCAAATTACTAACATGTGCTGGATTATGGAGAAAGCCAGAGAGTTCCAGAAAAACATCTACTTCTGCTTCATTGACTATGCAAAAGCCTTTGACTGTGTGGACTACAACAAACTATGGCAAGTTCTTAAAGAAATGGGAGTGCCTGACCACCTTATCTACCTCCTGAGAAATCTATATGTGGGACAGGAAGCAACAGTTAGAACTGGATATGGAACAACTGATTGGTTCAAAATTGGGAAAAGAGTATGACAAGGCTGTATATTGTCTCCCTGCTTAATTAACTTATATGCAGAATATATCATGCGAAAGGCTGAACTGGATGAATCCCAAGCCAGAATTAAGACTGCTGGAAGAAATATCAACAACCTCCGATATGCAGTTGATACCACTCTGATGGCAGAAAGTGAGGAGGAATTAAAGAACCTCTTAACGAGGGTGAAAGAAGAGAGTGCAAAAAATGGTCTGAAGCTCAACATAAAAACAAACAAATAAATAAACAAACAAAACGTAAGATCATGGCTGCTGGTCCCATCACCTCCTGGAAAATAGAAGGGGAATATTGGAGGCAGTGACAGATTTTACTTTCTTGGGCTCCATGATCACTGCAGATGGTTACAGCAGCCATGAAATTAAAAGATGCCTGCTTCTTGGGAGGAAAGCCATGACATACCTAGACAGCATCTTAAAAAGCAGGGACGTTACCTTGCCAACAAAGGTCTGCATAGTCAAAGCTATGGTTTTTCCAGTAGCAATGTATGGAAGCGAGAGCTGGACATAAAGAAGGCTGACTGCCGAAGAAGTGATGCTTTTGAATTGTTGTGCTGGAGGAGACTCTTGAGAATCCCCTGGTCTGCAAGGAGAACAAACCTATCCATAATGAAGGAAATCAACCCTGAGTGCTCAGTGGAAGGACAGAGGCTGAAGCTGAGGCTCCAATACTTTGTTCATCTCATGAGAAGAGAAGGCTCCCTGGAAATGACCTGATGTTGGGAAAGTGTGAAGGCAAGAGGATAAGGAGACGACAGAGGATGAGATGGTTGGACAGTGTCATTGAAGCTACCAACATGAATTTGACCCAACTCTGGGAGGCAATGGAAGATAGGAGGGCCTGGCATGCTCTGGTCCATGGGGTCATGAAGAGTCAGACATGATTTAACAACTAAACGACAACAATATTAGATGGGTGATTTGTTAAGTTTTGCAGCCACAGGAGCCAGTTTACTTGGAAGCTCTGGTGTAGAACAGATCATCAACTGAAAGACAGTGAGGAGATTCATGAGCAGATGAACTGATAATGAGCAAACGAAGCCGGTACAAAAGGGATGTACACAACTTGAAATGGAATGAGCAACTGCTGGCATTTCATAGTGAAAAGGTTACAAAACAGGTTCTAAAAGTAACCTCTGGAAGATACCTGATGGGAAGTATCTGGTTGAGGAGATCTAGGAAGTCTATCCAGAGAGATTTTGCTGTTTGAGAGGATGGACAAGCTTGCACTTTCCTCCACTCCATATACGAGTGAACAACAAGATATCTCCATAGACATTATCTGTTGCAACTGAGTCACATATTTTGGTAAAGTAAATGTAAAGGTTCCCCTTCACAATTTGTCCAGTTGTGTCTGACTCTAGGGGGTAGTGCTCATTTCCATTTCCAACCCATAGAGCCAGTGTTTGTCCGAAGACAATCTTTCATGGTCATGTGGCCAGCGCGACTAGTACAGAACGCCGTTACCTTCCCACCGTAATGGTACCTATTTATCTACTTGCATTTTTGCATTTTGCATGCTTTCGAACTGCTAGGTTGGCAGGAGCTGTGACAAGTGACGGGGGCTCACTCTGTTGGATGGATTCAAACTTATGACTGCAAGTCTTCTGACCTTGCAGCACAGAGGCTTCTGCGGTTTAACTTACAGCACCATCACGTCCCATGTTGTGTATTTTGGTACACAACAGCTAATATCTATTTGTCATTTAGTTGTTGTGTTCGACTCTTCATGACCCCATGGACCAGAGCACACCAGGCTCTCCTGTCTTCCACTGCCTCCCGGAGTTTGGTCAAAACTAGTGGTGGCGCTGCAGGCTAAACTGCAGAAGCCTGTGCTGCGGGGTCAGAAGACCAGCAGTCGTAAGATCGAGTCCACGTGACGGAGTGAGCTCCCATCGCTTTGTCCCAGCTCCTCGCCAACCAAGCAGTTCGAAAGCATGTAAATGCGAGTCGATAAATAGGTACCACCTCGGTGGGAAGGTAAAACGGAGTTCCCTAGTCACACTGGCCACGTGAACGGAAACTGTCTTCAGACAAGCGCTGGCTCTACGGCTTGAAAAAGGGGATGAGCACCACCCCCTAGAGTCGGATACGACTGGACTTAAAAAATGTCAAGGGGAACCTTTACCTTTACCTAGTGTCTATAGGTATTTCTTAACTTATGGCAACTCAAGTTTGAAAGTTATGCAATTTGCATAACTGCACAACAGAATTTCATTGAATCTCTTGCACATCTATCACTACAGTAGAGAGGGAAGATGCTCTAGAGTCATTCACAACCTTAAATTTGTAGATTGTAGGACCATGAAGTCGTGCAATTACTTTGTCCTTGTGCTTCAAAAGATAGTCCCTTATACATCACCAAAACTGGCAAGAGGCCATAGAGTTGCAGAAATGTGCATATACAAATTTGTATGCTATCAATTTGAAGGTAGAAATGGAAATACAAGACATCTCACGAGAGAAAAAGAAGGAGTATGACTCAGTGGGGTGTGTGTGCATGAATGCACTTACAAAATTGACACCAAAAATAAAAAAAAACAAAGAAAGAGGAGGAGGAAGGAAGCATTCTTTGCAAAATAGCACATTGCCACCCTAAGGCTGCACCTCATTCTTCCTAGTTTGCCAATGGACCTTGGCAGAGTTCCCATTCTCCCACTATCATGTTGACTCCAGGGCCCAAGGATGAGACCTTGAGGCCAGGCAATGAATTTATTAAGGATGTGAGGTCACCGTTCCTGATTGTCTCTGTTTATTTTACAAATCCAGAAAAGTGATGCCCTGCTGTATTCTCCCTCCACTGTAGCCCTTTTGACAACTCTCTTCTCCAGCTTGCTTTTAGGCAACAGAAGAATCCTTTCCTTCAAACTGGCTAGAAAGCAGCATGGGGGTAATGAGAATGGGGGTGGCATTCTCTAAGCAACATTCCCAGCTGCAGATCTGTTAAAAAAAACAAAAAACAAAAAAAAAACTGCAGACATATCTGCTTCCTTGCCTACTCACTGTAACTGTTCTTCTGCTCTCAAGATAATGCTAAAAGCACACCCTTTCCCCTATGTACTGTGTAATGTTTTTCCTAGGCCAAACTGACCTTTCAGTCAACCCACAGATACCACAATAACACTGTTTAGCATCCTATATAGCTAACCCCTTCATCCTGAGCAATTAAAAGGTCATTAAATATTCCATGATATCATGACCTTTGGTATCATGACCACTGATGGGACGTGTGATAAACTGCAAGATTTGAAACATTTGTGACTTGTTGCAATTGCAGAATATCTGCAGGGAATGTTGTTAAACACCCTCTCCCCCTCCCCCAAATAAAATCATCCTAGTATTTGGCAGAAGAAAATCTCCATTGACAGGATGAAAAGAACATTTAATGGAAGTTTATTAAAAACAAGAGATGAGCTGCTTCTAGAAACTACAAATACTATCTTCTCATGGGATGCAACATTTGTACAGGCAAATGGTGCATGTCATGAGAACACAGGATTCTCTGGAAAAGATAATGAAGCTGAGAAAGGTGGAAGGCGGCAGGAAAAGAGGAAGACTGAATATGAGATGGATTGACTCACTAATTCTCCAGCCTTTTCTGAACCACGGACTGGTTGGGGAGTGGGGTCTCTCTGTGTGTGGGCACCCCCATACTCATGGGTGGGCGGGGTGCGCTCGCGCGCATGTGAGTATGGGCTAGGCGTGCTTGTGGGTGGGTGGGGCACACTCGCATGCGCTCACATGTGGGTGAGACGCGATTGCACGCAAACGTGGTTGGGCGGTCCATGCCTGTGGGTGGGCGTGTGTAGGGGGAGTGCGTGGGGTCCCTGGGAGATCTGTCTCCGTGGCCCAGTCCTGCCAAGGCCACGGACTGGCACTGGGCCACAGACCAGGGGTTGGGGACCCCTGCCCTAAAGGAACCCTGAGTTTGCAAAAACTGAGCAGGGCTGTTCAGGACAAGACATTTTGGAGATCGCTCATCCATGGGGTCACCCTAAGTTGGGGGGGACTTGACAGCACATAAGAACATGTACAGGAGGAATTTTCTCACAGTGTCACAGATACTGAAGTGTGCACAAAAGGGAAAATAATGCCATTGTTCAATATACTTGACGCAGATCTCTTCCCCAGCAAAGTATGTGATTAAGCTTATTTGAGGAAGAAAAACAGCCACAAGGGAGAGAAAAGGACAATACCTCTTTTGTAGAGAGAAGGATATTTATTTGGTACTGTCAAGTTAACTTCTCTCCCTAATGCCCTCCGTTGTTGTTTTTTTCAGATACACCTGCTTCAGGTTCTCTTACTCCCATCCTACTCTATTTGCTTGTCAAAGTTCAAACTACTTTAAATCGCTTCTATTGCTATACTTTCAACCTTGTCATTAATCAGCTAAGATTTCAAAGAGTAGGAGGTGTGTGTGTGGGAAATAAAACCAAGTTTTAATGCATTTATTGGAATCTAAAGAAAAGCAACTGGTTATCAACTGTGATAATGATGGCGAGAGTATATGTAAAAGAACAAATAATGACAGACAGAAGCCCTTGCACCTTTGAATGGGTGTATAGAAGAAAAATATTCTGTAGGCAGTTGAGAAAATCTAGTCCTCCTGGTTCTGCATACATAAAAAATATAGTACAGTATCCTGCCCTCCTTTGCTTTTTACCATCATCCTTCCAGCCCAATACATTTTCTGGCCTGAGGCAAAGACTAAAGACACTCCTTCCATTTCACGTACATACCGAAGGTAAATGGGCCACTATGGACTCTTATACCAACAGTGGCCACTGGATAAGATCCTCCATTGCACCTACAGGAAACAGGCTAATTTAGGGGGTGCAGGAAGTCTTTGTGACACATGCAGCTATTTGTCCCAAGAGAATGGAACAGCTGACTGGGGGATCATGAAGAGCTACTGCAGAGCTGCCATTGCTACTCCCAAATTTGCCACTTGAGGCAGCTGCCTCGTTTTGCTGAATGATTGGGCCAACTCTGTAAACAGAATTGAACTGCTTTTCTTAACCACAAAATGAATAGAGCTGGTGGGGTAATGAGAAGATTAGGTTGCACATTCAAATTATTCTGAACTTGGGTTTTAATGATATCATGGGAGACCCACTTCTTTAGACAGCCATGTGTATTTTTCTGCTAACTTCAACATAGAATAAGCCCTGTGATGTTTTGGGGACCCGCCTTTCTACTGGTGGGGTGCTGGACCTCTGCCACCATATCCTGTTCTGATGACACCACTGTCAGTGATTCTAACCAGGAGTTCTAAAAGATTCAAGGAAGAATAGAGCTCCTGAAGGTCCAAATAACTCTGTAGGAAAGGAGGTTCATCAGTTTGGGCTGGTAAAGGATCCCGTCCCCTCCTGGAATTCCCTTTATTTAAAGGTACAAGAGCTTGGCCTTTCTTGTATCTCACCATCCTAATTATACAGCTTCATTAGCCTAAAGTTAAGGCATTTTAAGGCTGCAGCCTTAAAAACATGTACTATGGAGTAAATCACACTGAACACTCAATTTTGAGCAAACAGATTGTGTTGTAAGCTAATTTAAAACAAACCCTGTCTTTTTCAAAATAGCATACAGGGACATTCAAACAGTCTCCTAAATTATGTCAGAACAAAATCTCAACTATCATTGTGGGAGGGGAACAAAGCAGCTACTGCTCTTGGGCTTCTTTTTGGCAAGTAGGAGGACATATGCAAGTGACGTACTACACCATCCAGCTAGTATTAAGAATCCATGCAAAGCTGAGATACACTCATAATAGCAAGCCATGACATCCACTTTACTTTACAGAAGACAGCGCTCTCTTTGAAGGGCTGCCCATTCCAAATTTGGTGTAAAGAGCTTCCTACAAATGGAGAGCAGGGACCTTGATGTTGCACACACACGATCAACAACTGAGCATTACTGAGAATCAGATCACATGGCTATGCATTCAACTTACTTCTTATGGGAAATCTTTCAGTGCTGCTGGGCTTAAGTCATTGGACATAGAAATAAAACTACACTGTCTTCTGGTTGATCAGTTACAAAACAAAAAGCAGACTAATTTGCCAAATGAGAATAGAGGGAAGTTTCCATTAGAATAGACCAGCAGTCTTTTCAAGTTTGCATTGCTTCCAGACAAGGAATCAGCATCTCAGTCAGTTAAGGCATTGTATAGACAATACACAGGTCACCAGATTCTCTCCTATGAAGAAAAATACTCTATTTCAAATAATTATTCCAATATACTCTTTCATCCTCTGTTATGATGATGCATCTGTTGTATTTTGGTGATGTGTAAGTCACAGATTGCTGTCTTGTCATGGCAAAGGGGCTTGAGTAATTCAGAGAAGCTATGGGCTATGCCATACAGGGACATCCAAGATGGACAGGTCATAGTGGGGAGTTCTGACTAAACACAATCCACCTGGAGCAGGAACTGGCAAGCCACTCCAGTATCTTTGCCAAGAACGCCCCATGATCAGAAACAAAAGGCTAAAAGTTATGATGCTGGAAGATGAGCCCCTCAGGTTAGAAGGTGTCCAACATGCTACTGAGGAAGAGCGGAGGACAACTACAAGTACCTCCAGAGCTAAAGAAGTGATTGGGCCAAAGCCGAAAGGATGCTCAGCTGTGGATGTGCCTGGAAGTGAAAGGAAAGTCCGATGCTGCAAAGAAAAATACTTCATAGGAACCTGGAATGTAAGATCTATAAACCTTGGTAAGCTGGATGTGGTCAAAAAGATGGCAAGAGTAAACATTGACATCCTAGATGTCAGTGAACTAAAATGGACGTGAATGGGCAAATTCAATTCAGATGATTATCATATCTACTATTGTGGGCAAGAATCCCATAGAAGAAATTGAGTAGCCAACAAAAGAACGTGAAAAGTCAAAAAAAGAATGTGAAAAACTATACTGGGATACGATCTCATAAATGATAGAATGATTTCAATATGAAGCCAAGGCAGACCTTTCAACATCACAGTAATCCAAGTTTATGCACCAACCACCAATGCTGAAGAGGCTGAAACTGACCAATTCTATGAAGACTTACAACACCTTCTAGAACTGACACCAAAGAAAGATGTTCTTGTCATTATAGGGGACTGGAATGCTAAAGTGGGGATAAAGAGATAAAAGGAACAACACGTAGGTTTGGCTTTGGAGTTCAAAACAAAGCAGGGCAAAAGGTAATAGAGTTTTGTCAAGAGAACAAGCTGGTCATCACAAACACTCTTTTCCAACAACAGAGGAGGCAACTATACACATGGACATCATCAAATGGGCAATAACGAAATCAGATTGATTATATTCTCTGCACCCAAAGATGGAGAAGCTCTATATAGTTAGCAAAAACAAGACCTGGAGCTGATTTTGGCTCTGATCATCAGCTTCTTATAGAAAATTCAAGCTTAAACTGAAGAGAGTAGGAAAAACCACTGGGCTAGTCGGGAATAATCTAAACCAAATCCCTTATGAATACACAGTGGAAGTGAAGAACAGATTTAAGGAACTAGATTTGGTGGACAGAGTTCCTGAGGAACTATGGATGGAGGCTCATAACATTCTACAGGAAGCAGCAACAAAAACTATCAAAAAGAAAAGGAAATGCAAGAAAGCAAAGTGGCTGTCCAACGAGGCCTTACAAATAGCAGAGAAGAGAAGGGAAACAAAATGCAAAGGAGATAGGGAAAGTTACAGAAAACTGAATGCAGACTTCCAAGGAATACCAAGGAGAGACAAGGGGGCATTCTTAAATAAACAGTGCAAAGATATAGAGGAAAATAATAGAAAGGAATAAACCAGAGATGTGTTCAAGAAAACTAGAGATATTAAAAGAACCTTTTGTGCAAAGATGGACATGATAAAGGACAAAAATGGGAGGGACCTCACAGAAGCAGAAGACATCAAGAAGAGGTGTCAAGAAATAGAGGAATTATGCCAGAAATATCTATATGTCCTGGACAACCCAGACAGTGTGGTTGCTGACCTTGAGCCAGATATCCTGGAGAGTGAAGTCAAGTGGGCCTTAGAAAGCATGGCTAACAACAAGTCCAGTGAAGGTGATGGCATTCCAGTTGAAGTATTTAAAATCTTAAAAAATGACGCTGTTAAGTTGCTACACTCAATATATCAGCGAGTTTGGAAAACTCAGCAGTGGCTAGAGGATTGGAAAAGATCATCATACATCCCAATCCCAAAGAAGGGCAGTGCCAATGAATGCTCCATCTACTGTACAATTGCATTCATTTCACACGGTAGCAAGGTTATGCTCAAAATCCTACAAGGCAGGCTTCAGTAGTATATGGACAGAGAAGTTCCAGAAGTACAAGCTGGATTTCAAAGGGGCAGAGGAACTAGAGACCAAATTGCTAACATGTGCTTGATTATGGAGAAAGCCAGAGAGTTCCAGAAGAACATCTATTTCTGCTTCATTGACTACACAAAAGCCTTTGACTGTGTGGACCACAGCAAACTATGGCATGTTCTTAAAGAAATGGGAGTGCCTGACCACCTTATCTACCTCCTGAGAAATCTATATGTGAGACAGGAAGCAACAGTTAGAACTGGATATGGAACAACTGACTGGTTCAAAATTGGGAAAGGAGTATGACAAGGCTGTATATTGTCTTCCTGCTTATTTAACTTATATGCAGAATATATCATGTGAAAGGCAGGACTGGAGGAATCGCAAGCCAGAATTAAGATTGCCAGGAGAAATATCAAAAACCTCAGATGTGCAGATGATACCACTCTGATGGCAGAAAGTGAGGAGGAATTAAAGAACCTCCTAATGAGGGTGAAAGAGAAGAGTGCCAAAAATGGTCTGAAGCTCAATATCGAAAACACTAAGATCATGGCCGCTGGTCCCATCACTTCCTGGGTAGATATGGAGGCAGTGACAGATTTTACTTTCTTGGGCTCCATGATCACTGCAGATGGTTACAGCAGCCACAAAATTAAAAGGCGCCTGCTTCTTGGGAGGAAAGCGATGACAAACCTTGACAGCATCTTAAAAAGCAGAGACATCACCTTGTCGACAAAGTTCCACAACGTCAAAGCTATGGTTTTTCCAGTAGTTATGTATGGAAGTGAGAGCTGGACCATAAAGAAGGCTGACCGCTGAAGAACTGATGCTTTTGAATTGTGGTGCTGGAGGAGACACTTGAGAGTCCCCTGGACTGCAAAGAGAACAAACCTATCCATTCTAAAGGAAATCAACCCTGAGTGCTCTCTGGAAGGACAGATCTTGAAGCTGAGACTCCTATACTTTGGCCATCTCATGAGAAGAGAAGACTCCCTGAAAGAAACCCTGATGTTGGGAAAGTGTGAAGGCAAGAGAAGGGGACAACAGAGTACGAGATGTTTGGACAGTGTCATTGAAGCGACCAACATGAATTTGACCAAATTCCGGGAGACAGTGGAAGACAGGAGGGCCTGGCATGCTCTGGTCCATGGGGTCGCGAAGAGTCGGACACGACTTAACGACTAAACAACAACATAAGCCCAAACCTCCAACTGATATGACAATGTGACAATAAAGCTCATAGTGTAATCAATATGTTCCAAGTCATTGTTCAATCTGCTTTGCAATACAAAATCTGAAGTGCAAGCTAGAACAATCCTACTGCCATTTTGCTCTAGGTCTAAGCTGTTGCCCACAGGTACTCTATCAACATAATAAAGTTTTGGTAATGTAATCCTTGAAGATTGTTTATTGGTGTTTGTGTGTATGTGTGTTTGAGAGAGAGAGAGAGAGAGAGAGAGAGAGAGAGAGAGAGAGAGAGAGAGAGACAGACAGACAGACAGACAGACAGACAGAGAGAGACACACACACAGAGAAAGATGGATAATAATAGGGATACTTGAGGAATTCAATGTTTCTGCACATCAGTATGAACTGTGACGATCCCAGTTTTTAAAAATGTGTTTAAACATGATTGTTTTTTGTGGTTATTGTATTTAAATGTAAATTTATGTCAACAGAAAAAATGAGAGCATGTGAAAGTGATGCAGACCTGTAGGAGATTGATTCTATAGATTGGGAAACTTCCTGTTTTGGACTACAGAATCTTGGTGGCTGACTGCACAATTCTGGCAATTAAAAAAAGTGAGGAATGTTTCTAAGCTTTCATTGATTCAACTACCTCTATGTGAAATTAAATAAGGTTTGTGGATATTTTAAAATAAATGAAACTACTATGGCCTGAAAGGAAAATAACATTAAAACTGAAAAGGACCTGAAAACTGGCCAGGTAGTGAGCAGGTTTTATGGTGGGAAAGTGTGAAGAAGAGATAAGGAAGAGAAGATAAATATTTGCAGGAGGTAAAGAACAAAATAAGAAACAGGAGAGAGTTTGTTTGGGGCAAAAACGTTTGCACTCATTAACAGAAGATCTAAGGAAAACATGCCTTTTGTCTTGTCAACTGTTCCAACCACGCATGCGCACATGTATGTAACTGAGCTTGATTGGATTTTCATTAGGAGCTTAGTCACTGTGGCCCGATTTTTCAAAATGGCATAAAGCCAGTGTTCACCTTGCAAACCACACACAAGCATGAATGCACAAACACAAATACACACACATACAATTCTGACTCAAACACAAAACAAGGGTGAGAATGGTATTGGTCATTATACTGAAGAAGAAAACATGTTTAGTGCAATAGTTTATTAACCCTGACAATGTTGAAATCTGGTTGCTACTTTGGGTATGTTTGATGTCACAGGGTTTTGTTTTGCTTTCAGCGAGATCTATTTATCTCAACCAAAGGGATGTTTGGAAGGTTGGCATTTGAAGTAAGGTAGGAGAATAAGAGCTGTGAGTAAGACAATGTTTGTTTGTGGAATGAATCTGAAATGTAAGTCACATTTCAGGATCCTAACTTTTTTTTCTCAACATGAGAAAAACACACAGAAGTTTATATTGAGATTTTAATTTATGGTCAGGTTCCTAGCAGACTAGTATTTCAAACATCCTAGCCTCAACGTAGAGACTGGTAGTGAATTAAAATAAAACAGTTGCCTATAATGAGTTACGGGAGCAGAAAGATGGGAAAATTGAGTTATTTTTTCAAAAGAAACACAAGAGCAAGATTACTGAAACCTTCCCACCTTTATTTAAGAATGGTATTAGTTAAGTACTCCCACCATTAATGCCACTATATTTTTTTAGTATAGCAATAACATTATTCTAGTTACTTTAAAAACAAATTATTTAAGACCATTTTATAGGTATTTTGACAAGAATTTTTCAAGTTTTATGTAATTTTTTAACACTCCATCATGTTCGAAGGGTGGGTGAATGAATGGTATACATGTTGTGATGAGTAGGTGGGAGTAGAAAAAAGATGAAGCAGATCAGTGGCAAAATTTAATTGTACTGGTTCTTAGATACCATGTTTTAAGATAGCAATTCCTAACATGGTATTTTCCGATATATTAGGCCACAGATCTACATGTATCTGGATGATGCCATATTGGGAAAGGCAGCTTAAATTCCTTTTAAAGAATTTAAGAACCAACAAGCTGCTCCACTTGCAGGCAACAGCAATCAATCAAAGCTATCTTTGCAGGCGAATCTGTCAATCTTACGGCTTCTAACGTCAATGTTAATGACTGACATAAAAATATTTTAGTGCATTTAAAAAAAACCCACACCTGTCCAATATTAATATAAAAAGATTTAATTTTTGAACTCACTAACAGTGAAATGTGTCAAGTAACCATTAACATTTTGTTATCTGTCTCAAACTGTTTAAGGCTTTTACATGTATGAATTAGATTCAGAAATGCCTAACAGGAAGCCAGTGCAACTGAAATAGGTCCATGCATCCTTGGTCCCTAATGAAAAAAGAATATTGGAGACAGACTGAAAATTATCTACAGTTGTAGGGCCTAGTTATTTCCTCCACAACTTCTGTCAAAAGATCAGGAAACAGTCTTCCAGTAAATAAGCATTTTACAGTCTCTAAGCACCTCTCAAGGGACAAAGGGCAGAAAGAGTTAAGATTTCAAGGCCAGATTTTTCCCATAAGATCAAACTCTCGAAAAAGCAAGCAAGCAAGCAAGCAAGCAAGCAAGCAAGCAAGCAAGCAAGCAAGCAAGCAAGCAAGCAAGCAAGCAAGCAAGCAAGCAAGCAAGTAAGTAAGTAAGTAAGTAAGTATGAATGAATGAATGAATGAATGAATGAATAGTATCCCTACAAATGACTACCCATTTGAATATGTTGGTGAGCATGGCCAGAAGATGCACATGCACACTATTGTTGCCATATTTCCCCCCCCCCTTGCTCCTGTGCCCATGTTTTTAGCAGTGGCATGAAACAGGAAGATTAAGCAGTGAAGCTTTCTCCATCAGTCAGCACAACTTCAGTGTCTGATGGAAGGAGGGAGAATTTTATGCTCCCTGTTTCTTGGTTATCTGCACCTCCTGTTGCTCCTGTTGTTGCTGAAAATCCCACTGCCTGTTTGTCGATAAATTCATTTTTTGCAAGTGCTAAAACAAGGTGCCATGGGAATAGACACCTTGCTGTAGAGAAGAATCATGCTCCAGGAAACTTGATTCTTCTCTCAAACAAGAAAGCCCCATGAATGTGTACCTTTTTTGTATAGCCAAAACATAGAGGAATGTTACTGACTTCAGTGAGCTGCAAAAATTGCTTTGGCGGGATATCACCTGCATCCCATCTGCCCCCAATGTTGGTTTATATTACTGCTATGAATGTTTAACCTCAAAATGTTTCTATGGGTCAGGCTGCTTTTCCAAGTACAGTGGTGCCTCGCATAAGGGGCGCACCGTTTAACGACGAATTCGCATCGCGATCTATTTTTTGAGATCGCTAATGCGATCGCATTGCGACGTTTTAATGGGCAAAACATCGCATTGCGATGAATGATAAGTGTTTCGCTTACCGATCTTCGCATTGCGATGTTTCCCCAACAGCTGATCGGCGGTTCCAAAATGGCCAGCAGGTGCCCAAAATGGCCGCCGCAACCATTTTCGCGCGGTTTCCTCACTTACCGAGGGCGCGAAAATGGTGGTGCTATGGAGGAACTTCGCTGAACGGTGAGTTTGGGTCCCATAGGAACGCATTAAACGAAGTTTAATGCGTTCCTATGGCCTTTTTCCGTTCTGTTTAGCAATGTTTCCTCATAGCGACGATTAATCCAGAACGGATTAATGTCGCTATGCGGGGCACCACTGTACAAGGAGCAAGAAAGGTGCCAGTTCTAATGGCTGTGTTCCTGTGCATGCACAATGCATACTCACAATGCATACTCATAGGCTCTCTCTCTCATACTCGAAGTTGGATTTGCTTACAAATAGTCACATTTTTAGTCTATTGCAGGGGTTGGCAATTAATTTCTATAAGGGGGCCCACATGAAAAATCTTAACTGTGTTCAGGGGGTTGAACCAACTTTACTTAAAAATAAAACGAAACAGTGATGTTATGATTGTTTTTATTTTAAACTTGTTAATCTTTGCAAATACTAAAGAGGTTTTTTGTGGTATGTTAAAGATAAGCAACTGATCAACTTTAGACAAAAAGCTATAAATGGTTTTGATGTTCAAAACTGTCCGCAGGCCGGACTGGAGCAGCTCACAGGCTGTATGTGGCCCTCGGGCCACACTTTGCCCAGGTCTGGTCTATTGAAATATGAATCTCAAAATTAATAATATAGCTTGAAGGAGTTTTGCTTTGCTTTGACTACACCTATTCCTCAATTCCAAATTTCAGAAGCAAAATATGAACTTTTTGAAAATGTTGCTTGAAAATGAATTTGAATATTGAAGGAACAGCATAGATTCCCACACCCTGCTGCAAGTAAGCCTGTGGACAAGCCTAATAATAGGTAACCATAAGGAAGGATAGATGCAGCAAATTATTTTTTGCATTCTTTCCCAATTCATCCTTCCCTCTCCTTCCTCTGCTTATTTCCCTTGTGCTGAATTTTAGATTGTAAGCTCCTCGAGGAACTTGTATTCTGTGAAACACCATGCATATTGATGCATACAACCCACTTACAATGTTCTAGCCATTTTTGTGTGGGCTAGGGCTCAGGTGGGACTGGGCTGGGTACACAAAACTGCTCTATTCTGGCAGCTAGGCATGACTGGCTAGTTATATAGTGCAGTGATGGCTAAAGAGTGAGACCATGAAGAGTTTTGATGAATAGGAAGAATTACATCATTTGCCACCCCTTCAGTCCCATCTGTCTCTCTGAAGTTAGTTGAAATCCTCATGGGGGCTGAGATGTGTGATTGTTATTTTCTCTTAGCAACAGTATATCCTTGTGAGTTACCTCTGTTGTAATGCAAAATATTTCAGGGAGACTTGGTCTGAAATGGCCAATAAAGACCCATTAGCTTTATAAAAGAGCTAAATAAAACCACAATTCCCAGAACACTCTAGTCAGCATGGTCAGTGGCCATCCTGGTTGGAATATTCTACAAATTCTAATTCAAAAGAGTAACTTTTCCTATCCCTAGTTACATGCTGGTTGCTTTCACACACCAATTCAAAAACCATGGTACACTCAACAATAACAACATTATGGTTTGTTGTACCAAATGAGGTATTTTTTTGGCTCGTAACCCCTGACTTGTTTGGAGAAATAAATCATTGTCCTAGATTTCAAACAACAACAACAACAACAACTAAACTCTGTGTATCTAGTAATGATTTACTCACTTGCAGAAGTGGAAGGAACGAAACAGGTATGAATGGGCTGTGTGCAGCAGCATTTAGCTTGCACATGGTGTGGTTTAAGAAACCAGGATTCCTGGCTTTAAATCATGTGTAGCCATGGTCAGTGGAAACTATTAGGTGAAAACTGGTGAGAGTTCCTCTAAGCATGTGCAGCATATCCATGACTGCCCTACTAGTACAACCTCTCAATCTTTAGAATTAGGGAACTGAATGTCAGCTTGCATGATGCGATTTCTAGTTACTTGTTTAAGAATTAAAAATTGTGATTTCCCCGCATTTTCCCTATGACTAGTCTTTTTTTTTAAAGGTTTCTGTCGTATCAAGAAAATGGTCAATTCCGGCTGTGCACAAGTATAGATCAATAGCTGCACATTCTAAAGATTCTTCTCAATTCTCCTTTGTCTACACACATGAGAGAAAGGGAGGGAGAGAGGAAGAGAGAACCTTTAAAAGCAGCAGCCATGGAAGAATATAAAAGCTTTAGGCATGTGTGGGAAGGCAAAGTGCCAACGCCCCCTCAAAAGATCAAATAGCTGTAAGAGAAAAAAGAATTACAGAAAGACAGGTGTGAACAATAGGTGCGGGGGGGGGGGGAGGTGGTGATGATGAGAGCAAAGGCTGATGGGAAATGGATGAGTGCGACACTGAGTGTTGCAAACAAATGACAGTGGGTGTTGCAAACAAATGACAGTGGGTGTTCATGCATTAGTGAATTGATTCTCATATTATTTTAAGATCAACCCAACTCCAGCACTAGAGCATGTGCTCCAAAGACTGAAGCACACAGCTGGTTTCTTTGCCCCCAGTTCTGGGTTCATTCAGCTATCCCTCACATAATTCACACTTCTCAAAAACAGCCCTGACAACTGCTTTGCGTTTGGGTAAGAAGTAGTTATCTGATGAAAAAAAGGAGTCAGTTTCTGGGATTTTCTCTTGCTATCACCCTGTGAATGATAGTAAGCACAAGAGGGTATCCGGTAGACCATCTTAGCTGCTTCTATTGATGTTGTCAACATTCAGTCTGCCCTTTGCTATGTAGAGCTTGGCAACCTTTTTCTTGCTGGCAACGTGGACATAATATTGTGCAGCAATATCAGGCCACTTCCTGGCATTTTGCATTGTGGGTACACAAGCACAATGTCCCACATTCATACACAGGAGTGTTTTTTTTTCAAAGAAGTGACTTTAAAAATACTGTATCCAGTAGTAATTTTCTACAGTTACTGTATTTTTCCGTGTATAAGATGACCCAAAGTATAAGACAACTCCCCCCTTTTCTAACCCCAAATTAAAAAAGCAGGGATCAAAGGGCTCCTTTTTTGCTAAGACCTGTGCCTTGGCAAAAGGCAAGGAAGTCGGCTGTCAAAGTGACTGCTGCTTTTCCTTGCCTTTTGAGAAGGAGGTTAGCAAAAGGCACGGCTTTTGCTAACCTCCGTGCCTTCTCAAAAGGGGTGTGGGGCTTTAGAAAAAAAAGGAAAGGGAGCCCTTTTTGCTAACAGGGCAGGAAGAGGTGCCCAAGCATGTGTGAGTGCTTGTTTACCTTCGCCTCTGCCTCCTGCTGCCTCCACCATGGGAGGGGACAAGGCAGCGTGATCGGGCAGGTGGGGGGAGGCAGCAGCAAGAGGTGCCAGAGCACATGTGAATGCTCCTTTGCCTCTGTCTCCTGCTGCCTCCACCCCTGGAGGGGATAAGGCAGCGACTGAACTGAGCCCATCAGTCCCGCTGGAGGTGGTGATGGGGCGGGCGGGGGAAGGCAGCAGCAAGAGGCGCCCCAGCCCATGTGAATGCTCCTTCGACTGTGTCTCCTTCTCCTGCTGCTGCTGCTGCCTTGGCCACCGAAGGGGACAAGCTGTGAGCTCTGGAAGAGGCAATTGGGCAACAGCGGTGGCAGCAAGAGGCACCCAAGCACACATGCGCATGCGCGACTGCTTCCTTCCATGAATAAAACGACCCTCAATTTTTCCTCTAATTATTTTAGGAAAAAGTGTAATTTTATACACTGAAAAATATGGTATCTATTTTAAATGTGTTTTATCACCCTTCACATTATGCCCAAATGAATGAATTATATGCTTTTCTGAACCAGATTGAGCATTTTATTAGACACAGATATTTTGAGAATTTAAGTTCTCTCTTGGTATTGCTTGCTTTCCTGGAAGCAAAATACTCCAAAACTCTCTTGCATATTAAATATATGAAAGATTCTCCTCAGGTATAAGGCACTAAGGCATTGTGCTTTTGGCCCTCCTCCTTACATTGCATTACCTCCTTGCCCAGACTCCCCCTGACATGCAGCTAGTGAACAGGGATGCTGGCATAGACAACAAAACATATCTGCGAACATGTAGTGCTACTTATATAAAAAAGACAGTTCTATTTTAAAGCATCTGGAATAATGCCACCATCTGAGGGTCAAACTAGGTGGTACAGATAGCACACTGTTAGAAGCAAAAATTCCTTAAGTGCATTAGAGGTCTGATGATTGGAGCATACTTTTTATCCTTTCCTGTAGCTTAGCTTACAAATTAGCTTGCTTTGTTTTGTGGTTGGTCACCACAGGTTTTATTTGCAAATCTATTGGCTCTGAAACAAAGCTCTGAAGAAACTGCATTGCTGGAACACTAATTGCTTTCAGCTTCAGATAACATGCTGCTATCCTTATTATCACTGGCTAGATAACTTAGTGAGTTAGGTATTTGGCTGCACAGCCACAGGTTGGGAATTCTGTTTCTCAATGTGGATCCCAGAAGAGACAGCCTATGTGGCCTTGGGCAAGCTGCAGAAATGCCCCCAGAAGAAGGGAATGGTAAACCACTTCTGAGTACCCTTTACCTAGGAAACCCTGAAAAGGTTTCCTTCTCCATGAGTCAGAACTGACCTGACAACACACTGTTGTTGTTTTTAACTTTGACTCTGAATGAAAAATATAAATTCTGCCTCTTCACCTTCTGTTTATGTACATACACAGCAAATGTAGAGCAGGCAGAGCTCCTAAATAATGAAAGTGTGTTGTAAGAATTGTGATATGCAGAGTTTGGGAAGTTACCTTTTAGAAGAATTAATATAATTACATAGCTGAAATAATTCATAAGGGAGCAGTAGTAGGACAGTGTTCTCGTATTCAAAGCATCATAAATTTTCTATTCTTGATGTATTATAAACCACTTTATTATGTCAATATAGTCATTCTTTTTTTAGAAATAACAGTTTATTTTCTGGCTCTATACGTGGCATTTCGTAGGTGGGTCTAGAACTGGGTTGGGACCCCTGAAGCAAAGAGCTGGGCAGACCAGATAATTGCTTAATTTGACCTTGTACCGGCAAGACTCTTAATTTCTGCTCATGGAAGATCCCGATTCCTATTTTCATTGAAATAGTTTTACATTTATTTCAGCTTCTTGAACTCTGAATGTACAAGAAGCCAAAGCCTCAGAGTGCAATGGATACAGTGGTCCTAAGTCTACCTAACTTGAGTCATGTGCAAGGATACTATTTCCAGCTGTTGTGCCACTCCATTATTTCCCCTTAACCAAGCAGTATCAATTCCAATCACAACTGTTGAGTTGAGTCAGAATTAAGAATCCTGCTGTGGCTACTGCCAGCCTCTTTCTCCAAGGATACTTTTTTTCTGTCTGTGGGCTGCGTTCGTCAGGAAACACTCCAATATTTAGCAGTGCTCATGACACAAACAGCAGATTGTGGGAAACGCACATGGCAGGAAGAGGAGGTCTTTAAATAGGGCTTTGTTGTCAAACATGTTTTGTCTCCAACTGCCTTGGTTCTTCCAGTCTCCATTTGGGAAGTTCCAGTCATCACTGGGAAGAAAACAGTGATTGCTTTTATTGCTGACATTGGACAAGCATTAGAATTTGGAAGTTTGTGTACTTATCGTTTGCCCTTCTAATCTACCTTGAATATATTTTTAAGAATAAGCCTTCCTGATCTCTATTCTCTTTCCCATATATGTCTCCCTCTGTGCACATTTGATATTTCACTTTCAGAAATGCTCTATTGAATTATGCCCATTTTCTTGTTCTATGTGTCTTTGCAGTGAAAGGCTGCTGGAGAATGGTAAGCAGAGCACCAAACTAAAAGGGAATAAATGTGTTGTAGGGGACATCTCCAATTTGTATTTATAATCGAGCCCATGAAAGACTGAAATCCAGCCTACTAGAGGTTCCATATTTATTTATTTATTTATTTATTTATTTATTTATTTATTTATTTATTTATTTATTTATTTATTTATTTATTTATTGTATTTATTCCCCGCCTATCTAGTCATTTCGACCACTCTAGGCGGCTTACAACATAAGGATAACAAGTTCTAAAAAATTTATAACAATTAATTAATTAAATGATTCTATAAGATGGGAAAAATAAAAATAAATCAAATAAAGAGAGAGAGAGAAAAAAGGAAAGAGGACAGGAATTAACTGGAAGGGAAGGCCTGCCTATACATCCATGTTTTTAGTTGGTTCTTAAAAGTACCCAGCGAGGGTGCAGCGCGAATCTTCGGAGGTAGGTTATTCCAGAGACAAGGAGCCACCGCCGAGAAAGCCCGGTTTCTAGTTCTTTCTTTCTGGGCCTCCGTCAGCGTCAGGCTCCTCAGCCTCACCTCCTGGCTCGTGTGGGTGACATGGGTAGAACTAGTTGGGAGTAAGCGTTCCGCCAAGTATCGAGGTCCTAAACCGTTTAAGGGCTTTATATGCAAGCATTAACACTTTGAAGTCAATGCGGAAAGGGATGGGCAGCCAGTGCAGCATGGCCAGAGTAGGAGAGATATGTTGGTATTTTCTCACTCCAGTAAGGAGTCTGGCTGCCGCATTCTGCACCACTTGAAGCTTCCGCATCAGCTTCAAAGGAAGCCCCATGTAGAATGCATTACAGTAGTCTAATCTAGAAATTACGGAAACAAAGAGCAAATTGTTTACATTCCTGTTTCATATTCTTTATCCATTTATTCAAAGGTCTTTGTTTTAGGACAGTAGAAACTGGTGGCTCAGCTGTCCTCAATGAGTGTAAAGGGACTATCCATGGTGCTGAACCTAATCTGGATTAGCTCATGCAATGCCCCATAAAGTGCCAGCTGCCCTACTCACTTTGGATTCACCACCTCTCAAGACAAACTGAACACCATTAATTTCCCATTAATTATTCTGTAAATTCCATAAAATTATCAATGGAACTTGACAGATCTGAGGGCATATATGCCCTACCTATGAAACACAAAGATATAGGTAAGATTTATAAAAACATGTCATGTAAATTATTCTTGGTATCAAACTATTCATCTCATTAATAACATGTCATTTCCCTTTCTCTGTACTTTCATTTTTTGTCTGAGGAAGCTGCTCTAATAAAAGAGAGATAAATAGGATAAAACAGTCAACATCTCTAATGGCTTCTGGACATTATTAATCAGTCATTACAGTGATTATAGACATTATGAAAGAAATCACAGACTGCTTTTTATCATTGGATCTCAAAGTGGTGGTACTCTATTGCTTAAAGAAAGCACTGCTTTTGTACTGACGTACAATTGGCGGTAAACATATTGACTGCTGCCAAGATTTATATTGCAGTGTTATTGGAGAATACATAATCCACTGCCACTTTTGAAAATATGGCATATTGTAACCATGCGGTTTAAGACAACTTATTTTTTGAAAGAAGGATTCATGAAGAAGTGGATTTTGCATGGCACCATTTTGGAATAATAAATTTGAAATACTATATAAGTATGTGTGTTTTTACACAGATGTACACACTCTATACTCTTCATTACAGATTGACTGATTTAACCAATTTTGATTGAAATTAATTATTATATATAACCTTTGAATGGTTTATATACTTTCAAAAAACAAAAAAAACAAAAACAGATTGGAGGAAAAGGGAGAAGAAATAAATATTCTAATCCTCTCCGACTTCCATAGTGAACACTCTCAAATAGCTTTCTTAGCCCTATGAAAGGAATGATGGTATCAAAAGCAACTGGGGACAATGATCTGAGGTTGAAAAGGGATGGAAAGAAAAGGAGTAAGATGCCCCTCCCCTAATGGGTTGCAGTGAAAACTTTAGGCTAAGAGTACATACATATCAGGTAAAAAGTAAAGAAAATCAAATGTTGCATCGGGGTCGGGAGGGACTACATGCAGAAAGCAAAATACATGGAATTTGAGCCCTAGAGAGGATGCAGTTTTGTTACAGGAAAACATCATACTTTGTAGGGTGAGACTCAAATAAATGTTGGTCTCACTCTCTCTCTCTCTCTCTCTCTCTCTCTCTCTCTCTCTCTGTGTGTGTGTGTATGTGTGTGTGTGTAAAAGAGAAAGGAGAATGCATCTATTAACATCAGTTATTAGCACTTGTGTTACATGTTAGCCAAACACACATGAGCACCCAAACAGCCAGATTAACGTGCATGGTTGTTGAAACTTAATCAATTAAATGCAGCTTCTTGTTTTGAACTCATTGTATTTGAAATCTTTTTAAAATAAACTGAAACTTCTACATGTTCCATAGTGATTTGGTAAAGTACATATGGAAGCATTCTACTCTCTCTCTCTCTCTCTTTTCTATGAGTCATTCCCTTTCCTTGGAATCTTTTTGTTCTCTAAAACAGATATAGATAATGCTAAGTAATGCAAAGTTTTGTTCATATATGTAGACACCCACACATGTTTGCTCTCCCTATTCCACTTTGTGCCCCAGGGTCACCTTCACTTTTGCAGAACAGCTAGCTTTGAAGCAGATGGAGTTTTCAAAATTATGAAAAATATAAAAATAAAAAAGTAGGGAAAGAAGAGGGGGCCCCCTTACAGATTCAAATTAAATGTAAGAGAAGTCTGTTGCCTTCGAACAGGACGTTCCTGACAGCCTGGTGGGGGGGACTAGCATCAGTAAGAGAGTTTCATGAAAAACACGTTAGAAGAAAATGGCATTTGTGTGAAATCTCTTCCAGAGGAATTAGATATGGTAAGGTTTGGAGGCAGGCTGACCTAAAATGTCACAGTTTGCTAAATTATGAACAATGCAGCAAGAATTCTGCATTTAAAATAAATTAAAATGTTCATAGTTCACCCTGTGGAACGTGTGTGTGTGTGTGTGTGTGAGAGAGAGAGAGAGAGAGAGAGAGAATATTTATAAGGGAGAACCACACTAGTTAGTAGGCTTTGGCAAGGTGCAGATTACAAAGGGATACACACAGTTTTCAGGAAACGAAGAAATGACAGCTTCTGGATTTTGACTCCCTCCTAAGCATAAGCACCCTCAGTCTGGAGGAGGCTGTCATGTTACCTGCCTTCGTGGATTACTTCATATAAAGTAGCCTAAGTTACTCTACTGAAGCAGCAAAGTTTTTTCTGGTCTTTTTCTTTGGGCCCTTGTAAATGACCAGAATCACTGCAGGCTCTCAGATATGATAGGAACAGAATAAATAAGCAGGGGAGAGCTTGGGAAAGTTATATTTTTGGCTAGGAACTCCCAGGATTTCTTGAGCAGGACCAAACCAGGGATATCCTAGATACCATGTATATTATCAATATTTTTTCAACAGGTAATCATAGAATAATTGAATCGGAAGGGGCCTATAAGGCCATCAAGTCCAAACCCCTGCTCAATACAAGAATCCACGTTAAAGTATATCTGATAGATGGCTATCTAACCTTCTCTTGGATGCCTCCAGTGTCAAAGAACTTCCTCTCCCAATGTAACTGGTTCCACTGACACATTGCTCTGTTAGAAAGCTTTTCCTGATATTTAGCTGAAATCTAGCTTCCTAAAAATTGAGCCCATTGTCACATGATGTGCAATCTGGAGTGACTGAGAATAGATCCTGTCCCTCCTCCGTATGACAATTTTTCAGGTATTTGAAGAATGGTATCATATCGTCCCTCAGTCTTCTCTCAGCCTTGGTTTCCAATCCCTCGACCATCCTTTTTGCCCTCCTCTGAACCTGTTCCAGTTTGTTTGCACCCTTCTTAAAGTGCGGTGTTGAGAACTAGACACAGTATTCAAGACGAAGCCTAACCAGTGCCAAAGAGAGGGGAACTAGTGCTTCACATGATTTGGAGACGATATTTCTGTTAATGTAGCCTAAAATAGCATTCGCCTTTTTTGCAGCCACACTGCACTATTGGCTCATATTCAGCTTGTGATCTACAACATAATAATGTACTCAGTTGCATGGTGGGCAAAAGAAATGATTCAAGGATTAGCTAAAGACATCATTGAAAGATTTTAATATTGATCATGTCAATTGGGAAGCTCTCACTCTAATCCTAAATGCCTGATGAAACACTGCAAAACAGAGGGCTAAAAAAATTGAAACAAAAATAACCAAGGATACCGAAAGAGAGAAGTGAGAAATCATGGATGTAATTTCTCGACTTCTGAGACTTTATAGTGGCCATACTTTTATTAGGCCCATCAAAAGGGCACAAAATCTGTGCAAACTTTCAAGGTCAGCCGATCCCTTATAAGGCATGATGTTACAAAAAAGAAGGCAGGGAAAAAAGGGGGGGGGGAATGGTTTGATCTTAAAGTTAGTGTGCCTTTAAGATGAAGTCATCCCCTTTCACCTTTTATGGTACCAAGACCATGGCATTCTCAAATGTTTCTCAGACTTCTGTGTCTTTTTAATTTTGGAATTTGTCTTTTATTTTACCTCTGCTTTTTATATCATGGTCATTATACATGGTCATTTGACATTTCAGGTTTTATCCCATTTTCTAAAGAATCTCAAGTAGAAAGACCTGTATTATCAAAAATTACCCCTAGAGGGAACGAGAGAGTATTTCTTTATATTTTTTTAGCCTGTTGGCAAGACAATGCAAAGAATTAATAACTTGCAGCGCAATGAATTACTTTCAGATTTGGAACTATGATTATGATAACAGCAATCTGCCCCGAAGTAATGAGTAATGCAACAAATCCCTTTCTGGAATGAATGTTCCAAGAACTGTAATCTCTAAAGCTTTACAAACAAAAAGGAGCTTAAGAAAGCATTGCAAACACTCAGTTCTTTAACTTCCCAATAGCTATTTATACTATATAATACAAGGCTGCCACAGTGGATCTAACCTTGAATATTACACTTTTTAGTTCAAAGCTACCTTACCTTTAAGAGAAGGAGGTGTGTAGACACAAGGGGAGTTCCTTTTATTTTTAAGGTGGTAGCCTTCGCCCAAGGCTCTCTGGAGAAAGAGAGGGGAAAAGAGTCAACAGTTCAAAGGCAGCACAATTCCCCAAAGACTTCCCAGTGGAGTGAAATGTAGGGATGTTACTTTAATTATGGGGGAAGGGCAAATGGAAAAAGCAATTACCATAATTTGTTCAATTAAAATATTGGCTTTGATCCAGGGTGATCTATTGTGAGTGCACATGGGTTTGGAGACATGTTTAGCTTACCCTTTTACATTATAATTTTTTTTCTGCAGCTGTTTCCCAGCACCCCAACACAAGGAGCTGCTTCTGAAATGTGGGGTTCTAAACAGGACTCTTAACACCATTAAAGAAATCTGTTAGTTAATTTTATACATTATAACTTATTAATTCTTAAGTAAATCATCATGCATTTGCAGACAAATGTACTATAATTCAGGAGTAAAAAGACACATATGGTATTTCTGAAATAATGTACTTAATACGTTATAGCATGCATAATCTTACAAAATGCATTTACTTTTACTTTTGTAGTTCAATTAAAGGCAAGATTCTTCTAAAAGGAATATAAACTCAATGAAACATAGCAATGTAACTTTCATTGATTCAGTGGGTCTGAATCATGGTGGCTGAGGCTTCAGAGAGGTGAAATCCCAAATACCTTGAGGATCATACTTCATCCTTGTTGTAAGAGAACTAAATAAGTGCCATGCTATTGTTCACATTATCCTAGATGGTGATCATTCTCTGCCTATGAATGAATTTTAAATCTTCGGCCACTTTCTAATTGTTTCTCTGGATTGCATCTTTCTTTAGAGTCTGCCCAATTACCCTTTCCAGCACAAGAAACACACATCTTTTAAGAATCTTACCCACTTGGTATAGATGGAAGAATTAAAAATGTGGATGACAAGAGAAGGTGTGTGTGAAAATAACATATTAGTGGAAAAATGTAAATCCTTATGTGGCTCCTGACAGGTGGGGGGCACCTTTCCCTGAAATTTTGGGATGAGAATCTCCATCTCAGCCCACAAGCTGTCTCAGTGTATAGAAATGCATCATGTTACAGGAAATTGCTTGCAGTTCAAATATATACAAATGGTCATACAAGCTTTTAGAATAAGCATGGACTGATGCCAAAACGAACTGAACTATAAGAAATCGACTAAAACTAAAATTGGTACATTTGTCCATCCCTACCCCTTACTCTGTGCTATAGCAATAGCTGACTTCTATCCTGTAATCTATTTCTATGAGCAGAAACCTTTCAAAACTTGGCTAGCAATAGTATAGCACTGATGGATGACAGCATGATTGCCTGGCATTAAGAAAGGGGCTTTTGTATGGAAGGATAGAAATGTACCCTGAAACTCAGAAAATCAGAACTTGGAAATAAATTTTTTACTCTAACACAATGATTTAAAAAAAAATCATTTTGTGTTTTCAGGGAACCTACTTAAAGAATAACATTTTGAAAGCCACATTTTAATTTTTAAAGGATAACATACATTCTTCCCATTTTTGCATTAATATTTTAAGTGGAGCTCGTTATTACAGGCTGGGAGTAAAATATTCTCACCAATGCTAAACATGGCAACTGGCTAGATGATTGCAAGCAAAACCCATATCTAACACTCCAAAAGAATTTTTTACAGGGACACAAGCTCACTCACTAGGCCATCCTATCTATATGTTCTCATTATCTCAGGTTAAAAAAAAAGAAGCACAAGGAAACTGGTTAGGGAGCTATTTTTAGGTTTCCTTTGAGATGTCTCAATTTATGTTAAGGTTACCCTGATAAATATATCCTTCTTTTGTGTGGTGGTGTTTATTCTGGCCCTGCACCACTAAGAAGTTCTTAACAGGCTCAAAGCCTTCTCTAAACACTGGCACTATGTTACAATAAAATTCACATAGTGCAGAGGGGAAAAAACACATTTGTCTAGAAAATAGTACTCAGCAAAATGGAGGGGGCTTTTTTCTATACAATTCTTCTCACAAGACCCTATCTTTCAATGATAGGAAAGTCTTGTGTGTGGGGGGGAGGGCATTCATCAGCAAGCAAGCTGATATTCTGGTTGGTACACAAACTTAGTCATATTCACAAGAGACACTGTTAAATGGCTTATGTTAGTCATGACCAGAATCTGAACACTTACTTTTTCAAATGTAATATATTCCTGTGTTCATTATAATATTTAAAAATAATTCACCATTGTTATTCATTAGTTATTGCAGAGAAACTTATAGAGTTCTTTGTTGTGTTGCTTGTTGTTTTTTCATTACTTTAAGAAAGGAATTGATACAGAATGGCATAAAATTTGTCCAACTGCCTCAGAAGGTTCCCTAAAATGGGCATTAGCAATAATTTTCAAAAGGAAACCAGAAAACAATTCACCTATAAGATAATTTGAGTCTTTTACAAATACCTATTTTGCTTATTACTTCCAAACCATAGTCAACACTACGATATTTACAGAGCATAAAAATGTTACTTTTTTTGGACAGCAACTCTCATAAACCACCAGCAGTTCATGCTGGCTGGAGCATTTGGAGAATTATAAGCCAAAAAGAGCAACATTTCCAGATTTTGTGGTTTTAGAAAACCAAAATATGGCAAGTACGCTGGCCTTGGTGCCACAGTAGCAGGAGTGCTTTTCCTCACACCTACAATGATGAGGTATTGGGCTTGGGGATCTCCTTCACTTTTTGCTGGAACTCAAAAATCTCCAGTAGGAGATTAATGCCAAAACATACATAATAAATTAGAGAACTGTTGGTACTATTTTTCAGAGTACCAATACTGAACTGACCTCACCATCCTACCAAAAACCCACATTTAATCAAAAGTGCCCCCTGCCACCAACACCTTTCATTTCAGCAGTATATTTCAGGGTTGTGATGTGAGCTTATGGAATCTTGCTATCATCACTAAGCAATCAGGAGTCCAAAATCTTTCCTGCTCTACTTCAAATCACCCAGAAGTCTCTGTTTTACTCAACATGATCCCTATTATGTGATGCGAAGCAATGCAATGCATGATGGCATTGTAACCCACAATCCCTGACTGGTAGGACTGTGTAGTATAAGAGAAAGAAGCTTATGATGAAAAGGAGATTACATCGTTGTAGCAGCAGTTTTGGGGGGAGTTGTGGCTATCAACAAGTGCAAGAAAGGTAACATTTTTTTAGAAGTAAGGAAGTTGAAGGGAGGTCATTTCAATCTCCTCAAAAGCAGAGATATGAACATTTCTTTCTTTTTGTCTACAACCCCCAGAATACCCCTGACAGCTGGAACCTGTAAGCAAAAAAGGTAACTTTTCCCCATTACCACTCAAAAGCATTTCACTTGCAAAATATTCATGAGAGAATATTTGGCACAATGCCATTGAAAAGTCACTGTTGTGTAGTGGGAGTCAGGAGGAATTTGGGGACAACTCCTATCAGCCAGCTCTTAATTTAGGATTACTAAAGGCTGATGGTAGATACCCTGAAGTGAATATACACATTCTGGGAAGAGGAGAGTATGCTTACTACCAACATGAATTGTTAGAAATGAGAGGGTGTTCTCATTAAGGAAGAACATATATTGGCTTCTTCTTCTTCTTCTTCTTTAGCGCATGCAACAGATGTTTTTCTGCCTGAAGTGGCATTCAAGTGCTCCCCCTACCCCAACAATATTATAGTCGAGTCTTGAAACAAGTTAGACACAAGCAATCTTCCAGACACAGCACTTGTTCTACCTTAAGGGCTGGTTATGTGCTGATCATGTCTGAGTTTTCCTTGGTGTCCAAATGACATAGAATAATGAAGTTTGAAGGGGCTTATAAGGGCCATCAGATCCAACCCACTGTTCAGTGCAGGAATCCAAATTAAAGTATGGTATATCTGATAGATGGCTGCCTTACTTTCACTTGAATGCCTCCAGTGTTGGAGTACTCACCACATCCAAAGTGAGTTGATTCCATTGTCATATTGCTATAACAATTAGGAAGTCCCCCCCCCCCCGACATTTAACTGAAATCTGGCTTCCTGTAACTTGAGATCATTATTATGTGTCCTCTGGAATGATTAAGAACAGATTTTGCCCCTCCTCTGTATGACTACCTTTCAAGTATTTGAAAAGTGCTATCACATCTCCCCTTAGTCATCTTTTCTGAAGGTTAAATATGTCCAGATTTTTCTTCTCTTCTCTTCTCTTTTTTCTGATAGGGCTTGATTTCCAGTCCCCTGATCATCCTCGTTTCTCCTGCATCCCTTTGGATATTTTTTCCTAGTGTTCCTATATTATTTTCTCTCTCCTTAACCAAAGGTTTGTTTTTTGTGCTACTTTGTACTAGGGGCAAAGTTTAGTGACATTGCCCTTTCTTGACATTTTAGTGCAAATGCACCTTAAGAACCAGGAAGCAACAGTCAAAAAAAGCACATGGAAGTTCAGCCGTAGCCAATAGCTATGGAAATATGCTGGACCCTGGCAAAGAAGTACTGAAAAAAATCTTACTGCTAGACAATTAACAAGACATGTGTCCCTGTATATCCAGGGATATCACTTCAAATGACAAAACAGAGGCATAACAAGGGGGAAGAAGTTTTGTTTCTGGAAAAACTCAAATCTAAAATCCCTGCCTTCATCGTTTCTCTTTCCCTCCCCAGTGCTGCCTAAACCATGTCCCTTCACAGACTTGTTGATCTCGCAACTCCTGTATTTTGACAAAGAAAGAGTGTTAAGCAGTTAAACAAGATCTGAAGATTAAGGCTGCAAAATTTAATCAGTAAATTGAGCAATGGAAGTGTTAACTGTAGTGATAGAAAAATGTAAAGTTAGGGCTGGAGATTAGGTTCATGCTTTAATTTTTGAGGTTCTCATTCTTACTGCGATACACAAAGATTTTTCTGAAAATGTCATTTCCTTTATTAAATTGTCATTTTTCATGTTTCTAATAATTCTAATATTCAATATTTCTCCAATATTTCAATGTTTCATTTTAAAAAATGCACTATGAAAATTTGGGACTCCCAGACTTTGGAACTCCCTCCCACAGGAGGCCAGACTGGCCCCATCTTTGCTGTCCTTCTGCAAGTAGGCAAAGACCTTTCTCTTCAGGCAAGCCTTCCCTCAATAAACCAGTTATCTGTGTGTGATTTTTAGACGGATTGTTACTGTGTTTTCCATTTTTGAGTTTTCCATTTCTCAGAGTGACATTGTCTTTTCTCTTTTAAAATGTGTATACATATTGTTCCTACCTTTAAGCCTTTTAATAATGTAAGATGCTTCTTTATACTCATTGTTCTTAGCTTCAAATATTGTCCTTTAATGATGCTAACCACCACTGAATACTCATTGTTCTAAACTTTAAATATTGTCTTTCGGTGTTGTAAGCCACTTTGGGTCCTTTTAAAGGAGAAAGGCGGTAAAAATATTCTAAATAAATAAATATAGAGAGATTGTGAGAATACCTGTTAAATTTAATCACTCAGTTCTTTAGCAGATAGTTAAAGGCAGATAGTTAATTTGATTAAAGTATCTTCTAAACAGTTGATTATTTTATAAATTGATCTTCATGATGCTAGCCAATTCTTGCATGGCGACAAGCAAAACCTTTCTGTTGCTTGTTCTTGCCCACCCTACCCTCTTTAGATTGAGAAACTGTTGAAAAAGTTATGCATTCAGTCTGACCTCTGCCAAGGTCTTTACCTTTTCTAAATAAACTGCCAAATGAGGAAAGGGGGTTGGGAAGGCAAGCATACTCAGTGATTAAAGGGATAATCTGATAAAACAACAGACAAGTCATGGGGCGAGCTTGAAAAGCAGCCAGTTTCTTTCAAAGGCACTAAGCTTCTGGCTCCTGACTCTCTGTCCCCAGGATCCCATTACAACCTAGTACTTTGTCTTCTATTAAAGAGGAATTTAATGTGACTGAAAATCAAGAGGAGAAGTCATGGAAAAATGCAGGCAGAAATAAATTTGTTCCACAGGCTTGGGGGCAGTGGTAGGTGGAGTGGGGAGAATAAGGAGCTAACAAGCCAGGCTTTGCAATGGATATTTGCTACCTCAGTGAATGCCAAGACCTCCTCCTAGTGCAGCCGCACTGCTTGCTGGATCTTCATGTTCAGGCAAAGAGCATGCAATGAAAAATGGCAGAGTTACAAAACTGTAATCTGGCCTGGTCCACCCCACCCCCTCCCCCGCTTACTACTGGTGAATGGAAGGAGCAGAGAGCCATTCCAGCCAGCATTGACGCTGTTCTTGCTGGTCTGGGCATTTTGGGATTTGTAGTTAAAAACTGAGTAAAATGTCCAAGCTCTGTGAATGAAGGGGCTTGAACGAATCTCAGTAGATGAGAAAAAAGAAGCTACATTGCCTTCCTTCCTGCCTCTCCCTTTAATCTACCTCTGTTTCTTAAGTGCAGCTCCCCCTTCCATTACTTGAGGTATAGATGTTTCTCCACACAACTACAGTATTTCAAAGTGTGTCTCTTATTGTGTTTCAGTTTTCCTGACCTATATGTCCCCATTCAAATGCAAGAGTCATCATCAAGCCCAAAGACAGAAAATATTTACTTTGTTTTGGAAGTCAGACCAGAAATATTACCTTTTAAAAAAATTTCACCCAGAACAAACCAGTCAGCCACACTGGCTGGGGTTTCTGGGAGTTGTAGGCCACAACGTCAACATTTCCAAGCTCCGACTACCACCACCACCACCACCTTCAGCCACCTACAGGGAAGATTGCTAAAGGCACATTCAGAGTTGTTCATGATTACTGTTTAACCTTGTTACACCACAGCAGAAAAAGGTGAATGGCTTGTGTTTTCCTCCTCCCTCATTTTAAACTGTTCAAGTGATGTGAAATCAATACAACACCAAAATCTTTTCCAAAACTGCTGAAACTATTTCCTCAGAAGGTAATGTCTGTAGGTTGGCAAGTGTGAGGATGGAGCGTGCACGCTATATATAAAATTGATAATGGCTTCTTCATTCTTTGGCTTCTGACTCACTCATCCACATTTCTCCTCCTGAGTTAAAACTGGAGGTAGAGTCAGCTCTGGAATCAACAATGATCCTTTAAAGATTGACTTTTTAATAATGTGTAAGAGTATGATTGAGCTTGCTTCCCAGGCACTCACTTCTTGTGTTCTTGAATGAGTCACTGATCTGAAAACGGTTTCAGATTAGGAAGGGATAAGCCCAGAGCAGGTGGTGCTGACCCAGATGTGGTTGGCACCATCAGTATTAGCAGGATGCACTGTCTATCTTGCCACTGGCCCAATATCCCACCTATTGTACTTGGTCCTATAGTGCTGACACTTGTATGGCTGGTGTTGGCCATTTACACAGAATGCCTCTGGGGCCTCAGCACAAGGGGAATTGAATTGGTGGGCACCAGCAGTGATCCCTTCTGACTCCTCAGGCTTTTATTTTTCCTCTTGCTTTCACACTCACCTGCCACCACTAACATGAAGTATAGCAAAGACATGGCTGCCACCAGGAGTTTGTGTCACACCTGAATGTGCAGCCTTCAGTGAATGTAGGAAATTCTGTTGAAATTCTCTGTTGTGACTGATTTAATGATCCAGAGTAGAGAGATAGGGGATACAGCTGCACAGCAGGAAAACATCTGCTTTGAAATTGCACCCAGAAAGTCAGGTTTCCCTGGGTCAATTTGTTTCAGCCAACCACACAGACGCCAGGAGAGAGAGGAGGAAATCAGCTTTGTTTGCAGCTTGTTAAAATTTGAACCATCTCCTCCCCACACTTGATGCCTGGGTCTGCTTCGTTTCCCTTTGTTACACTTTTCAGGTAAAACATAGTAAGTATTTTTTACTGCGAGTTATCTGAAAACAGTCATGAAACTGCCTGTTTCACACGTCCTATTTTAATGTGAATCCTCACATAAAAGCAAGACATGGGGCAATCCCTGTCTTGCAAGCTGGCCAGTGCTGGGAGGCTTCCTGCTGCTACTGGAAGCACCAGTGTGTGTGTGTGTGTGTGTGTGGGGCAGACTTGTCCACTTGCCATGTGAGGAAAAAAGTTGCTGTCAGAGTTGCCACTACCCTGGCAAGAACAAGAGAGCTAGCCAGCCATTGTTGAGGTGGCCCGAAAGTCTCCACAGCACTAACCAGGTACAGTAGTTCTTGCCCCAGGGGCAGCATCAGTAGCTTTGGTTTTGCCACAATGACAAGACCCAATCCCAACACCATCAGTAGCTGGGACAGAAGGCCTGGTGCAATTTAATAATGGTGCCAATGCACCCTTTTAAAAACCACAAATACATTTAATTCGAAAGAAGTAGAAGCCCCCACAGTGGAGAAAAAGAGTACAAATTATAAAGGAAAAACCCAGGGTTGATTCATACTGACTTCTGCATCATGTGGTCATGATCACATTGTCCCAATCCTAGATAGCCCTGTAAGAACTATGAGGGTGGTACACTATCATGTCTGTTGCAGATACAAGGCAGAACTATCCAGCCAAGCAAAGACTGATATAAAGAGAACAGAGAACAGAACCCAGAACAGAAATACATCAGGCAGCGCTCTTGTGAAAGAACATTTTGGGCTTACAAAAGTCTTCAGTTATTCATCTATTTACTTTTCCCACAGCTCACTAGGACGCAAAGTTTGACAATTCCTAGGCTAGTCAGTAAGTGCAATTGCTTCCTTGTAGAAAAAGCATTTGGCTTCCAACCTTGACTACGTAAAATTTTGATTTGTTATCACTGTATCAACAAATTGTCTTGAAATGTATAAAGTCTCTGTTATGCAACCCTGTATTTTTATTGGTTTATATTTTTTGGAGTGAGGTCCTAGGGATGTTATAATGTAACAAGACCTCAGAAAAGTTATTTCTTGGAGTCAGGCAGTTAAAGGGTAAAAAAGCAACTTCTCCAGACTGCAAATTAAGTGACTAGGCAGAAAGGTAAGATTTGCCACTTTTAGAAACTGTTATTAGAAACTGTTGCTACAAATATCTCTATACTGCTGTTTGTTTATTTATTTCAAATATTTTACCCCACCTTTCTCCTGAAAAAGGACCCAAGGCAGCTTACATAATTAAAAACACAATATAAAAAGCTAAAAACAGTATTTTTTTTTTCAAATATTAAGAAGAATTAATAACATCATATTAAAAAATGTTAGGTAAAAGCATTACCCAACCCCCCCCCCCCAAACCCACAGATTTAAAAGCAACAAAATATAAACCATCTCATTTATTGTCTCCTAGACAGTCACAGAGAAAAAGCCTGTTTGAAAAGAAAGGTCTTTGCCTGTTTGTGGAAGGACGGCAAAGATGGGGCCAGCCTGGCCTCCTGTGGGAGGGAGTTCCAGTGTTTGAGAGTAGCGACAGAGAACTGGTATCCCCACCAAAAGCTCCTGTGAAGGTGGTGGGACTGAGAGAAAGGCTTCCCCTGATGATCTTAACACTCGAGCAGGCTCATAAAAGGAGATGTGGACCTTGAGATAGCTTGGACTCAAGCTGTTTGAGGCTTTATAGCTTAAAACCAGCCCTTTGAACTGTGCCTGGAACCGTATCAGCAGCCAATCGAGCTGCTATAACAGGGGAGTTGTGTGACCTCTGAAACCAGCCTCACTTAACGATCTGGCTGCAACATTTTGGACCTTTTGAAGTTTCCAAGCACTTTCCAAAAGCAGGCCCAAGTAGAGCACATTACAGTAATCTAGCTGGCATATACTAAAAGGCATGTATCATTGTGGTCAGGTCAGACCTCTCCAGGAATGGGAGCATCTGGCTGTTACAGTGGACCCTCGACTTACAGACGGCTCGACTTACAAACTTTTCGAGTTACAGACTTCTCTGGCTGCAAAATTTAGATTCGACTTGCAGCCGGAGAATCGACCTACAGACCAGAAAAAAAACAAAATGGAACAAAAATAGAATAAAAACCACTGGTTATGGGATTAATTGGTTTTCAATGCATTGTATGTCAATGGAGATTCGACCTACAGACTTTTCGACTTGCAGCCACTGTTCCAATACGGATTAATTCCATAAGCAGAGGGTCCACTGTAGTTTTAAATGTGCAAAGGCATTCCTGGCCGCCGCCACAAATTGGACATCCAGGCTTAGAGACAAATCCAAGAGAACCCCCCATGCTGGGCACATGTGTTTTCAGAGGGAGTATAATCCCATCTAGTACAGGCTGTTCTTTTTGGTCAAATTCAGAAGTATATGACATCACCATAAAGCAATAAAACAATTCAATAAAAACACAATAAAGCAACATATGGGAAAGTTTCCAACAGCTAACTCAAGCCAAAAAGATAAATTTTCAAACAACTCCTAGAACCCACTAGCACTAAGTCCTGATACATGACAGAGGGAATCACTGTCACTGAGAAATACTGCCTCCCTGTCATAACCCAGTGGAAATCTGTGGGCTACTGGGTTAACAAGGTTTCCTTGAATTAAGTTTAAAGATCAAAGGCCAAACTATACAACACATATGAAGTGACATTATGAAATGGAAATCTTTATGTGGTGATAATGTCTGATTGTTACGCAAGAGCTTTTCACACTTCTCATAGTTTTAAATTTTAATTGATTTGTTGGTGAGGGGTCATTAGGAAATATGCATAGGCTTCATCAGCAAGTAAAGGTCTGTTGGGTGTGGGGTGGATTAGACCACTGGTTCTTAACCTTGGGTTACTCAGGAGTTTTGGACTGCAACTCCCAGAAGCCTTCACCACCAACTGTGCTGACTGGGGTTTCTGGGATTTGCAGTTCAAAAACATCCGAGTAACAAAGGTTAAGAACCACTGGATTAGACTACAAAGGATCTGCTGAGGTCAGGGTGGAGGAGCAATGTGCTATTCGGTGTGCTTTTCTCATCTGAACAGCAAACCACTTCTTGTAGCCCCACCAGCTGTCATTTAAGTGCTTCCTCTGGTTGTCGGCAGAGGATCAGGGGAAGTGAAATTATTTTTTCACATTACTATTCTCTCGCTCTCTCCATGCCATTCTGTTTTCTCCTTTTCCCCTTTCCTGCTTCTCTTCCCTCATTCTCCCCCTGCTTTCTCTCTCCTTCCTCAAATCTGCAGCCATGACGACAGAGGCTTCTGGAGGCATCTATTTCCAGGCTAAACAACTAGCATGCCAAAAAAGAATGCATGCCCTACTACTGGGCCAGAAAGGTGCACAACAGCTTTTAAAGGGAAGGATGGATCGTTCTACGTAGTAACACTTGTGGATGAGGTCTTTTCCCCCAATCCAAACCATGCCACCAACAATCCATATATCATATCTATACGCCAGTGTGGACAGACCCTAAGGTTGCTCAGTCATGATGCCTTGCCTGCATCACATCTCTGGAGACTAACAGATTTCAGCTTCTAATGACTGTAATATATAGGCCAAATCCTATTGCATAATGTAAGCAAATTCCTAAGTTTAAGTCCATTCCTCATAGGCAAAAAACACACACACCACACTGCAATTTTCAGGGGTATTTGCATATGCACCAAGCCAACATATGCATGCCGCCCACTGTGCCAGGATCTCTCTATTTATCTGCAAGGAATGAACCAAAACGTACAAATTTATTTGTGTTGTGCATTAAAAAGTTTGGCCATTGTATGGCCTTCTGACAGTTGTGGCTGCCTTTGTTATAGTTACTATGGAAGGGATGGGCTCCAGGTTAACTATCTGAAAATTGTTTGGGGAGAAGCAATGTTTGTTTGGATTGGTGATGGGACTCTTGTAATGTGACTGACCATTCTCTAACTTCAATGACAATACAAATCAGTCCCAGGTTTCAGCCAGGAGTTTTAAAGGGAAAACAATGTCTGGGAAGCCCTAGATGGTATGTTGTGAAAAAAAAAATCACAGCCATTTTGAAATATTCAAACACTGAATCTTTTGGTTTCAGAGAACAGGAAGCAGTGCTGTGAGTTTGTGTTTTCAATTTTCAAGGTTGCAGTTTCAAGTAGGCGGCACAGCCCTGCACCAGAAAAGTTCAGGAAGAAGTCTAGAGGAAACTTTAGCATTTAGTCCCCAAAACAGACTTTTCCCAGAAGCCAGAGGAAACAGGAAGAGCTGGTGGAAAAGAAACACTAATATTAATAACATTTATCCCTAGTGGCAAAAGATTTGCTGGGATGGAGTATAAGGAAATCTGGTCTCAGGAGAAAGCTATTGAGAGCTTATTTAGCCAGAGAAGGTTCTGTTACATATTAATAAGATAAGTAAGCAAGCACGTTTAATCTAAGTACATCAAAGCAATCTTAGCCTATTAAAAAGTGATATCTTGTTCTCCTTTGTGAAGAATTCCCTTAATAAACATTAGTTTTGTTCCTCTTTCTTCCAGTGGTATCAACCCAATGTCCATGCTATAAGCTGTTGAATCTCTACAAGTGACATAGGGTTTATTTTGGTGGCAGTGAATAAGTAGCTTGTAGTTCAGAGAGCCTTGTTGCAGTGAGTTCCATAGACTCCAGTCTCAACATTTTGATAGGGGAAATGTGAGTGAGGTAATCATCCCCATTTGTTCTTTCATTACATTTGATGTCAACGGTAGGGAAACCTTTGTGTTTTGTCCTTCCAGGGCTTCTACTAGGAAAAGAAGTAAAAGAATCAGCTGCCCTCAATTTTGTGAAGATCCCTCATCATTACCTGTACTTATGGGGTAAAAGGGAATAATGACCCAGTGATGAGGGACAAGCACTTTATTCCAGGCCAGACATACATATATGCAGAGAAAAATGGACACTGTTTTAGGAGTATTCTGTAGCATGCTACCCAACATATGACAGTGTCATGATGTACAAAACGTACTTTGAAAAAACCTGGTTTCCTTGGAATCTCAGCATTGTCTCATCCATGGGAAACAGACTTCTCTGAAAGATGGCTATCCCACAATTATCAGTCTTCCCTGTGCAGCGTACTAATTTTTTAAATGGCTGTATTCTAGGTTGGCGTGAGATCTGGAGCTGATCTACTTGTAAGGAGATCTGGATCTATTTGTAGATAGTGGTATGAGATGTCCTAGTGATCTGCAGTAGATCCACAAAGATTACTCCCAATTGTTTAACAGCAATAGGAACAAAAATGGCTTTTCCTGTAACATTATAGTACTGAACTGGAGAGAGTGCGAAGAGTGGGTCTTTGTGTGGAAGGACAATGTGTTCTGTTCAGTTCTTGTACTCTAAACAAATTCCCGGACTCAGAAATCTTTAGTTTTACTGAAGGAGAACTCCAGCAGACTCTAGTTGATGCATCTTGGGGTTTAGTAAAAAGATTTTGATTGCGCTTTCATTTCACAGTGAACAGTGGTGAAGGGTACAGTGTATAACTGTGACTGGTGCTTCGCATGAACAGTATTTGGTCCAGAGAAGCCTTCCCCAACCTGCTGGGCTCCAGATATATTGGAGCGCAACTCCCACAGTGGTTGTGGATGATTATTTGGGCAGGGCTACTCTAAAGTGCATCCTGGATTCCACTCAAGATATGGCAGGTAAGTTGATGGAAACAGGATTCCTTGGTAAAATGTTTGTGGGGAGACTGTAACACGTATACCTCAGTGGATTCCTAGCACACATCCTTACTACAAACATGTAACAATCTTATTTAACTTTTTAACAGTTATTTAACTTATTTAACAGTTTAACTCTCAGGGCTCTCTTCAAAAGATTTTTGGGAACAGTAGTTTGATGAACAAGGTGGGGAAACGGCTCTGCCCGCCTCCAATTGCTGATGATTATTGGTGATACTGACCTGGTATGGTGATCCTTCCTCTTCTGTGGCAAGCAAATGGGAAAATGGAGGAAACAAGAAAAGAGAACAATGTCAGTAGGGCAAAAATGAATTTGAAAAAAAATATATCTAACTGTAGAACATTGCTGGTTCAACTGTTTAAATTCACAGCTTGTTGCAAGCGTGTTAATTAATTAACTCAGACAGCCTAAGTAATGCACACTTAAAGCTACAACTGCATCAGTTCTACAGGGTAAACTATTTTTATGTATGCCTCCACTACTAAATGAATCAAACTGCGCCCATGCAAACCATTAAAAAGGGGAGATTATAATTGGGTTGGGGCTTTTACAGAGGCCAGTCCTATATTTGAAGTTATCTTCCATTTGAAAAAAATGTATGGCTGAAATTTGGTTTAAAGATAAATAAGAGGGAGCGCAGGCAGGGGCCTTGAAATTCCCTCCCAATAGTTAACTATTTGAACAGCAGAGTGAGTAAGCAGGTACGTAGGTCAAGTATCTCTGTTCCCGCAGTTGTCAGATATCTTACATTCTTATTTAAATTATAGATAAAAGTTCTAAATTGGTTTTGAATATTAATTAGTATATGGACATTTAATGACAATCCATGTCTTGTCTTGTTTTTTCTAGCAGTGCGTAAGTAGCCACTGAATGGTTCATAGCTGTAGTTAAAACTCACACAAGGCAAGCATAGGAAGGCACTTAATACATAGATTCCCCTCCCTATGGTTGTGTTCAAGTGAAATTCATTCAGCAGCTTGAATGGATGAACCAGGCTGGAGTATTTACTGCTATTCAGTAATTATCTGGTGCAGTCCATTATATACAGCCTGGAAGCAGCTGCCTCTATGTTAGGCTGTTTAGCATAACGTCTGCTGATGAACAGAGTCATTAGTAGGCATAACTGAGTGTCCAGACAAATAGTATGTACAGCTCTTTCTTGGAAATCAGGTTCATGGAGGTGAGTTGGAGCAACAACAGTAGATCATTTCCAAGGTTGTTGAAATCAGGGTTGTCCTTATGCTCCACCATAATATTATTTTCTTTAGAAGAGTGGGATTCTTACAAAGAGGGAACTCTGAAAGATGTTCTTGTTAGTTGCTTCTCAGTTTGGGGAATCTCATCCTTCAGTAGATAACCAAAACCCACTGACAAGTATCCACAAGATGATGTGGGTCAGGTATATATTTTAAACAGTCTTGTGTTTGTTTTAAACAAATCAACCAACTTTGTGTTTGAGTGTTTTGTTTTTTAACATTGTTTATTTCCCATTCTGATCCTCCTTGGATAAACAAATCTTCCCAAAGAATCACAGGGCAGCAAGCAAGCAAGGGACAAATGCATACTTATGTTTTGGGTGGTTATACATCCTACTAAGATCGAATCCACGCGACGGAGTGAGCGCCCGTTGCTTGTCCCAGCTCCCGCCAACCTAGCGGTTCGAAAGCATGCAAATGCGAGTAGATAAATAGGTACCATCTCGGTGGGAAGGTAAACAGCGTTCCGTGTCTAAATCACACTGGCCATGTGACCACGGAAAGATTGTCTTCGGACAAACGCTGGCTCTATGGCTTGAAGAGCGGGATGAGCGCCGCCCCCTAGAGTCGGACACAACTGGACAAAAAATTGTCAAGGGGAATCTTTACCTTTACCTTACATCCTACTTTATAGAGCATAGCCCTTTGTAGGAGTGTGTTATCAATTTCAAGGACGTCAAGTTGATGTCCTGTTTTAAAAATATGAAAGAAGGAAAGCAAAGGGGCTTTGAAACTGCATATTAGCATTTAACAGACTAAGGAGGCAGATGGGTCAGCTGGTTGCAATATTTCATACCACTTTATCAACTCTCATTCTGTCTGTCTGTCTGCCTCTCTCCTTCTGTTATGTTGTGTGCCCTCAAGTCAGAACCAATCTATAGCAACTCTGATAAGGCTTTCAAGGTGAGTTATTTAAGTACTGTAGTGTTTTTACCAGTTTCATACTTCCAGTGAGCTTTCATGGCTGAAATTTGATAAGACAATGGGCATCTACATTTTGGTTTTTTGTCTCTTTTATTTTCAAAGGAATTTTTTTGTTTAGTTTTTTAAAGGAGCTTTGGTGCAGCCAAATTACTTTGGGTCCATGAAGCTGGTGGAGGGCTTTTTAGTCTTTTCCTTTCATATTTCCTTGATTTAAATCCCATCCCTGCTACTTTTTGCCCCATTAAAGTGAGAACTAGTGTTCCAGTATGTTGTTTCAATTGGTGCAAATAACATCTAGTGAGCTTTTTGATGGAAAAATTGAACCACGGGATGAAATGCACCCTGCCTCACTGCCAAAGGCACAATCTAATTCCTAAGACTCTCCATTTGCTCCTAAAAGAAATTAAAGGGAATGAGAGTTCTAATTTTGAATCTTTAGTATTTAATCATAGTTTGGCATTACAAAAACTTTACACCTCACTTCCAGTATTTAGTACCCGGTAACTTGCTTGAAATCCATATCTGATGAATTCAGAAGCTGTGCTTTCTAATCCCCAAAGACCATGGACATTAGCTACTTAATTTATTGGTTAGTGAGAAAAATTTTGAACGTGTCTAGAGGTTCATTTGAGGTTTTCAACCAGAAGTTAGCTATCATCTACCAGGAAAGCTGAAGTGTTGCTTTGAGATTACCTTTAGTTTACCTTCCAGATCTGCCCTGCTGTGCTTCTATGACTTCTACCACCACAAGAATGAAAGTGTGGGGGAAGAATATATTTTTGACAGAATTTGGAGACATTAGGGTTTTTAATTATGCCTTCTTGAGTCTTCCAGTAGGGAAGGTGCTGGGAGATTATGGAAGGTGCAGCCCCAAAACTTAAGTTTTCCATACTAGGCTCTGGCCAAAACAGACCTGGAAGGATCTCGATTGGATGATGGTTGAGTGACAAAACACATATTTTATATGCAAAAGTTTCCAGTCCGACATGGTATAAGGCAGCTTTCTGTGTTCTGTGTTCATCTTACTATAAGTACTGCCTAGTCATTGTCATGTGGGGTTAAAAAGTAGAATATCATAGGTTCCAGGAATATGCTGACACTCAAAGGTCTCATTGCAGAAATCAAGCAGTTGTGTCAAACAGAGCATAAGAAACGCCACATTCATGATCCTCCTGAGGTCTGAAACATTGCCAAGTACAGGCAAGCTTCAGCAAACATTAAATGAAAAAATGCTGCTGGTCCACAGTTCTGACTGTGATAGTTTCCTGGCCATATAAAAATAACTGGAGGATATGTTTAGGAATGTTCTTTGGAAGGAAACCAGCCTGTGGAATAGGCTGATTTGGTCCTGTACACCGTCCAGGCCTCTCCCTGGAAAACAGGAGGCTTATGCTGCAGAGAGGAGTTACCAAGTGCTGGGAGACTGTCTATCTTCCAAGAGATTTCCAGAAAAATACGTCTCTTTCTCAGCACCCTGGGACTATACTTTGGAAATGGAGGCAATGGAATAAAATGTATTGTTTACTCCTGTTTTCAGTAGAGGACAAAAAATACTTTAATTTTTTACAGTTAGAGCTCAAAGCCCCCATTAATTACTTACCATTATAATCATAACTATCTGCTGTACTTTCTGTTCAAATGTAAGTAGTTATCATTCATATTACTTTAAAACAGGGGTCTCAAACTCAATTTACCTGGGGGCCGCTGGAGGCAGAGTCTGGGTGAGGCTGCGCCACATCAGATTTCTGCAAAGTGGAGCAAGAGCCTGAGGAAGCCGCCCAGGAGTTTACTTAGCCTGGCTGGGACTCCAAGGAGGAGGAGGAGGAGGAGGGGCGTGCAAGCCCTTGTCGCCGGCCACGACCCCCTCCAGCTCCTTCTTCACTACCACCACCAGCAGCAGCAGCAGGACAGAGAAGCGGAGAAGGGAGGGAGCACTGGTGACCGCCTAGCCAGGGGGGCAGGAAGGAGGGCATGACATAAACTTTTTTTTTTTTTAAACCCTCACAGAATCGCCTTGCCAAAGGAGAAAAGATCCCATTGGTACCTGCGAAATTAAACAGAACAGGGCAGGGGCCCCACAGGTGCAGGCGGGCAGGCAGGCGGACAGATGCACGCACGCACGCACGCACGCACGCACGCACGCACGCACGCACACACACACGGAGGTCCAGCAACGTTCCTCTGAGGGCCCCCCTCAAAAAAAGGCGCACTCAGCAGGAGCAGCTACCCCCACCATGACAGGGGAGCAAGCTGCGAGGCGAGTCCAGGCAGCCTCCAGAGCTGAGGCAGCTGAAGCAGGGCGACGAGGAAGAGGAAGCACCACCAGGTGCTGAGGCGGCTGCTGGCCGGGCTGGTGTTGGGGGTGCCGAGAGAGAAAGAGAGCCAGAGAGCCACTTCCCTGGAAGGGGTGGTGGCAGCAGCTGCTATTGGCGGCTTGGAGGCACTCTTCAAGGACAGACCAGGAACGAGTTCCGCTCTCAGGAATCGCTCGGCGGCAGCTCGGGCGCTTGGGGAAAAGGGCCAGCAGCGCACCTCGCTTGCCAGCTCTCCCCCAAGACAGTGCCTCTTGCACCCTCCATCCGGAACTGCAGCCTGCCAGCTGGCAGACAGGTGGGCTGGCTGGTAGGCTGCAGTTCTGGATGGAGGGTGCAAGAGGCACTGTCTTGGGAGAGAGATGGCGAGCGAGGGAAGGCTTTTTTAAAATTTTGACAACAAAGGACGCATGGGTGCTTCGGGGGGCAGGCAAGGCGGGGGCCACAAACTATCATCTGGTGGGCTGCAAATGGCCCCCAAGCCACATGTTTGAGACCCCTGCTTTAAAATATGAATGCTACAAGCTGCTGGCCTGTAATGCTGAACACACCTAAACAGTGAAGCAACATATCAGCTTGTCTCTATAAAAGGAACTAACACAGGTATAGTTAAAGAAGTGAAATTAAAGAAGTGAATTCTTTCCTCTTTGTAATGTAATTTAATTATGCCTTAGTTATAGCAAAAAGGAATGAACCAAGTAATTCTTTCTTTCCAATCAGTTGCTTCCAACTTGTTTCTGAGTCTGTATTTTGCTTACAAAACTGGAGATTCTTTACCTCTGAATCTTTAGTTATGTTCAATATAGACATTGCAGCACCATTCTTATGGTGCATCCCTTACCCATTCAAAAGTAAGTCCCATTAAGTTCAATGTGGTTGACTCCCAGAAAATTGTATTACATTGAGAATCTCAGGTGATTTTTGACAGACAGCTGGGAAGTCTCTATTTCAATTCTTCCTTGAAGAATTGCTAGACACTTGCATTGCAGTGTTCTCAGCTTCACTTTTCTGTCCCATCTACAATAGGAGAATTACGGTACAAACTACACAAGATTGTTCTAAGTGTTACTGACACTTTCCAATGTTCTATATAAATCCTAAGGGGAAAAAGTCTGATAAATTTAGAACAGATTCAGCTCAGTTCTCTCAAGGAGAGAGAGAGAGGGAGAGAGATGGGGGGGAAATTAATGCATAGATTTTTTTAGCAAAGCAAGGTGGCTGCCGTGCAGTGTATTACCTATATTGATCTGCTCCCTGGCATCTTCAGGTAAAGGTACCAAAAATATAACATGATATTCTAACCCCACAGCTGGGACAGTATTGCCTGAGACACCCAATGTTAGTGGCTTCATATGTTCTTATATGCTCATGTACTGTTTTCTTGCTTGGGTCACGCTGAGGCACTTATCGCTCATGGCCAAAACTTGGTAAAGTTACTTTCAGGGACTATAATTCCTACAATTCCCCAGCAGCATGCTCACTGTCTGTGCTGAGGGGGGATTCTAAGAGTTATAGTCCCTGAAAGTAACTTTCCTGAACTCTCGGCCAAACTTTCTCCCACCCAGGTCAATAAAGAAGAATAAAGACTCACCAGGGGATGAAGTTTCTGACAACTGGAACAGCAAGGCTGGTGTTGGTCTTCGTCGACGGATCTAGAGAAGAAATTATACTGTGCTTAGTATCTCACAAGAAGATTATGGGGGGGGAAGTGGGCAACGCATACCTTTTCAACGGAGGAGGATTTCAGACTCTTTTCCCAGTTGCCCCTTTTGCCTTTAAAAATTCACAACCCAGCTACTGCAAATTACTCTTTCTGTAAAGTTGTCCTTATAGCATGTGTGGGAGATTTGACTGGTTGACATCACAATTCTGGGTCTGAATAGACATCTTGAAACTATTTCATCCCTGCTCCAAAGTCTTTTGGTCTTGTGGCACAACAAAGGTGTGGTTGGTGTTGGTGTGAGGGTATTTTCGTTTTTTGTTCTGTCCTATTCCTCCACAGGCAATTGCTCGGGACGCCAGGATTTTAAGCGTGCCTCCCTAGACATCTCAGAGAGAAGGCTGTGCTGACACTTTTGGATTTGCACTGAATTGGCTGTGGGATATTTCCTGCATGCCAAGGGAGAGGACATGACTGGGAACCTACAGCTGATCGCCATTGGCTACCCAGAGGGGAGGAAAGCAAGGTGTGGGGGAGAGAAGGAACAGTCATGAACAAGGAAAAGAAGGAAAAACAAATATCCAGGACACTTCTTCATACTTTAACCTGTTGTCAGCATGGGTAGGACAGATGGTGTGAACTCAATTTGCTTAGTTTTAAAAAACACTTCTCCCGAAATATCTTGGCTAGTCATCATAGTCCTTTTGCTGGCTTCCCTTGCCTTTCTCTTCTTTTACTCCTCACCAAATATTTCTATCCGAGACAACTGACAATTAGTAAACGTCTTGGAGCAGAATTCCGCCCCCGCCCCCATGTTTGTGAACTAACACATGCCAAGTGCAGAGTACCTGCTGGCTGGGGGATTCTGGGATACAGTCTTCAAAAATTACTTTCCCAAGCTATGTGTTTGTGTGTGGGCTTATTTTACTCTCCAAAGTATGTATGTTAATGCCAATAACATTGCAAATTGCTGGGCAGGGCCATCCCAAACATTAGGCTTAATCCCCCAGAAACATGCCCACTGTCCTTGTTGCCCACTGTCTCAAGAGGCCGATGCTGGATGATGTAGATGGGGTGGCGGCAGCAGCAGATCCCCAGTTATTCCCTTTGTTTAACAGACAAAACTGGACATCCCTTGACCTGAAGGTCCTATGCTAGCTTGTTAGCCTGCAGACAAGGCCAAGAATTGTAGGATCATAGAGTTTGAAAGAACCGTAGCTGTTGTCTATATCAGCTCCCCACCAACACAATAGAACAGTATTATATTTCCAGAGGGAAATGAGATTCAGCTGTGAACTTCTGACCAACTTCTGTAAATGGCATTGGGCAGGGGAAATATCACCGTCTTTGCCTCAGGCAGCAAAATATCCTGCATAGACCTTGGTTTGGGGCCTAGCCTGTTACTAGAACTGATCCTGGCATCCCAGATCAGGTTCAAGGTTTTGACACTTACATACAAAGCCCTCCATGGCTTGGGCCCATGTTACGTGTCGGACCATCTCTCCTTAATGTCATCTGCCTGACCCACAAGGTCATCCGAGTCGAGGCTCATCTGGGTGGCAACCCTGAGATAGGCCCATAAATCCTCTACACGAGGTAGGGCCTTCTTTGCAGTGGCTCCAGTTTTATGGAAGCAGCTTCTGGAGGGCCTCTCCCTAGTCCCCTCCCTGTGGACTTTTAGGAAGCAATTAAAGACATTGCTTTTCAGGGAGGCTTTCCACACTGACCCCAGCTGACCCCTCCCCATTTTCCCTCTCCTTTTTTCCCTCCTCTCTTTTCCTCCATCTGCTCTGAGACTAGTTGATGCCATCTGTTTTTTTTTCTTTTTAGTGTTATTGTTATCGGTTTTAATATCTGTACAGTATTTTCATTTTTGTTTTCTATTTTATGAATTGTAACCCGCCCAGAGTAGTGCTGTGACACTAATGGGAGTGGGATACAAATCGAATCAAATCAAATCAAATAAATAAATAAACTATAAATAAATACTACCATAAATAGATCATGGACCAGTTTGCTCATCCAGCATAGTCTATGTAAAAATGAAGCAAAGTGCCTTATACCAGATTGACTATTTTCCCATCTGGGCCTGTATCGTCTATGCTATCTTATAGTTGATCTTCAAGGTCTAAGGCAGAAAAGCTTCTCGTTCCTCATCAGCTAGCTGCTCATCTGTTTCCCTGGAGATGTGAGGAACTGAATGTGGGACCTTCTGAATGCAAAGCAGTTTCTGCCACTGAACGACAGTCCTCCCCCTCCACTCCTGGCTCCGCTACAGCCCCCATGTGGTTAATCTACCCATGGCTGTGAGTGGAGAATTGCATTCCTGAATATTTGTTTAGAGCTCAGAAAAACTTGCCTTTTGAATTACGACTTCCTGAACCTCCCATTGTGGGGGGAACATTGTGCTGTTCACCACACCTGAAGCAACAGGCTAATTCTGGGGTCCCAACTGTAGGCATTGCAGCAAACATCACATTGTCCCCTTAACAGAGGAGAACAGAAAGCTCAAAAGGAACAGTCAGGAGATTGCCACTGATGCTCCCAAGTATCCACTATCCAAGGCAGTGACCTCACTCTGTCCAAGAGTGGGAATGATCCTGGAAGAGACCATGGTGAATCTGCTGCAATGCATAGCTCTCTGGTGTACCTCCCATGTGTTCAGAGGCATGGGCTAGCAAGCAAGCTCATCTGTTGTGTGAAAGGCAGTATGTTGCAGTGATTAAAGTACTGGACTGAGAACCTGAGGGGATCTTGATTCAAGGCCCCACTGAACCATGAAGCGGCATGTGGGTCAGTCAGTCACAGAGTTATTGTGAGGTTGGAAGTGGGAAGCAGGACAGCCATGTGCACCTCATTGAGCTTACTGGAGGAAATAAGTGTACACATAATGGTAATGTGTCCATAAAGCAACCTTTCTTTACTTGGCGCCCTCCAAAATTGTAGGGCTACAATTCCCATAACCCCACTCTATGTAGCCACTACAACAGAGTTAAGGTAGGAATAAGGTTGAGGAAACCAAGGAAGAGGAGACCCAATTTCTTCTGCCTTCACCACCATGGCCTCTCCTATCAGCTTGAGAACCATGAGGCTATACTATGAGGCTGGAAAGCTCCTGGGAGGCTGAGAATCTAATTTCCCTGCTCAGGCAACATTTATTTTACCTTAGGCTGATCATTCAACCTCGTTCCTCCCACTTTAAAATGGAATTTTCAAGGACTTGCTTAATGAAATTGTGGCATAAAACTGATCAGTGCTACACAACGATTGTCAAGTGTCCAAAATGAACAGAAGCAGAAAGCCTAGCAAAGCCTGAAATAAAGGGTTTTATATGACATCCTGAAAACATAAATATTCAACATGAGTACAGAGGAGTGGGGAAGAGGTAGATGATGGGATCAAAAAAGTGAGAAACATAAGTCATTACATAAGTAAGTGTTTTATGGTCATTGCTATAAATCTCTTCTCCATTCCTATAACCCTGTGCTCATATATATTGGCATTAACCAGCTAAACATAACCTTACATGCATCTTTATTGTTTAATTTGCAGATATCTCACTTTGTCAGATCTAACAATTCTTTCTTTTACTATGGTCTCTTGTAAATTATCACATGTGTGTATTTAAAAATGTTGTGTGTACAAGAGTGTATGTGTGCATTTGTATTTACACACATATCTGTGTATTTCATTTATGTTATCTGAGAGTGTTCACATTGGTAGCTAAATTCCATTGCTTTCAGCTGAAGATCACTATTACACTTGAAAGTGCATGTTTCTGGTTAGATTCTACCCCTAGAAATAAATAATAATTTCTCTTGGACACTTTGTGGCCACATTAGAATAGTATTCTAATCTCCAGCATGCATGCCCAAGTATACACAAACTCACTAGAAAGATAGGCTGATCATATTTCATTTTACAGTTGGAGAACTAAGATTGCCTGACATATCAATGTCCCGCTCAAAACCATCACCAGAGTGGCCCTGGCCAGAGCTGTATATACTCTAGGGGTCCACCTCCCTCCACCCCACTCTCAATGTGGAAAAGTAGTAATCCTCAAATGTACACATATACTGTACTTGCTAAGTTGAAACCTCTTCTGCTTGTCAAAAAGGGAGCAAAGGGGAAGACACTGAAGCCCTGATGTTTGCTGCCCAGTGTAAACATCAGATTTCTGCTTAACGACCTCACTTTTTGGTTCAGAGTTTTTTAGGCATCATACACATACCTCTAGTTGGTTTTCAACCATAAGGGCTAGAAACTGTTTGCTTAAAATACATACACAAGGTTTTGAGGTGTTGACCTCTGTACCTAGTGATTGCACAGCTCCAGTGTGAACTCAAAGAAAATAATCAAGCATATGTGAAAAGCCTGGATTGACACTGGGTATAAGAATTTGCATATAAAGATTTTATTTAAATATACAAGAAAACTTTGTACATCTGCAGGCAATGGTTCTTGTATAGGAATTAGTCCCCTGTTTCCCTGAAAATAAAACCTAACCTGAAAATAAGCCCTAGTATGATTTCTCAGGATGCTCGTGATATAAGCCCTACCCCCAAAATAAGCCATAGTTAAGTGAAACCCCACCCTCCACCATTGTGCAGCAACCAGAAGATGACATGACTGTATTTGAATAAATGTAGATTGTTATACATGAAAAAAAATAAAATATCCCCTGAAAATAAGCCCTAATACATTTTTGGAGCAAAAATTAATATAAGACCCTGTCTTATTTTCGGGAAAACACAGTACATGTACATTAACAACATGGATGGTCAGAAGTATGTGTATCCGTGAGAAAAAACATGTTACAAATATGCTTGGATGCAGGTGTGACTATACAGGAGTGAGTATTGTACATCTGCATGGTTATGAGTAGGTACAGGAAAACAGGCAGTCTTAAATGTCTGGATGCATTTTCCCCATCTGTATTTAGGAGTACCTTTAGTGCATGTTCAGTTTCTTTGGTATGTGTGTCAGTGCCCATATTTACTTATTTAAATGTTGGTGTAAGGATAAACACATCGGGTCTTGTAATTTTTTAATTGATTTTATTTACACCAATCTCCTAGCCATCCCATTTCCCCAACTTCCCAGAATAGATTCAAAAAAGTAAGAATTGCAAGAAAGCAGATCCAAACAAACATATTGAAACAAGAGCATTAAAACAGCATGCTATATTATAAAAGAGTATGAATGGCTCATGCTATTTATAGACAACTGGCAAAGTACAATAGACATGTTATATAAACATATATACTCTTAAGCGGATGATTTGGAAATCAATCTAATTTATTTCTTAGCCTTTTTAGCCATGACTAACTTCAGGATGCAAATCCAATCCAATCAATGGTGAACCAGTGCATAGACGAGAAGCTATGCACATGCTTATTTTTTATATCCACATTAAACATCATAAGCTTTGGCACAAGCGCAAGTAAACTGTGAATGCACACCAAAATGCCCTTGTGGACACAGATGTGGGGGAAAAAATGCACACATTTAAGAATTTTAGTTCTATTTAAGAATTTTAGTTCTATTTAGAGAGACTCATTTAGCCATACTTAAGCTTCAGTGATTACAGCGTGTCTTGTTGATCCAAAAGACTGATGTTCCTGCCATGTGTGTATGAGCGTGTAGTGGATGTGTGTACACTTCTGGCTATGTGTCTTAAAAAAACACACACAGCTTGTTGGCACGACAAGCTGATAGACTGGCCGTTCAGGAACTCCAGGGACTCGGTGCCAACTCAGAATTCACGAGCCAAAGTCTCCCACCCCATCCAGACCCCTGATACCCCAACTTTCTCGTCCTCTCCCTGCTTACCATTTCCACTTGTCTCGGGTCCAGCTGGCTGGGGGGCGCAGGCACCGAGAACTGGATTTTCTTCCTATCCTTGGGGTCCATGACGGTGGAATCCGAGGCGCTCTCGCCCCACGCTTTCCCTTCCACGCGCGAAAAGTCTCCCGCGCTTTTTGGCTCCCTGGGCTCGGCTGAGGAAGAACGGAGAGGAGGACCTGGTTGGGATATAGAGGGTCCTCGTCGGGTCACTCGGTCTTTTCCAGCCCCCTCAGTGTCTGCCAGCCGCTCTTGCGCCGGGGAATGGTGTCTCCGGCCGGCTTCAGAGGCTGCGCCCGGTGGTGCCCACTGCTCTCTCGGCGAGAGGCAACTGAGGGTGTTGCCTGAGCGCAAGCCTCATTCCCGCTGCGTTTGGGAAACTGTGTAGGTAGAGAGATGGGAGGGCAGGAGGCAGGCAGAGAAGAGGAGTTGGCGGGGAGGGGGGGGAGAGAGAGGGGAAGGGAGGGACGCTTGCCCTCTCTCCAGCGGCACTCTGAATTATTTAATCCGCTTCTCTCAAGGCAGGTAGGAAAGGCAGCCGGGGCTGGTTCCTCCTCCTAGCGAGCCGCCCTCGGCTGGGCGCCCATTAGGAGGGCACCAGTCAGAAGTCACACACTGGCCGCTTCTTTCCTTAAGCCCTTGGAATAAGCCGAGCTCCGGAGGGGGGGGGGATCAGGAATGGAATCCCTTCAGCCCCCGGTCGGTGATTCCTGTCCCTCCGGAGCTCGGATCGTTCCAAGGGCTTGAGGAAAGAGGCGCCCAGCGTGGGTTCGCCTCAAGCACTGAACTTTTTCTCATCTCCTGTCCGGGCCCCCTCCCCGGGACGGAGGGGGACACACACACACACACACACACACACACACACACACACACACACACACACACACACACACCCCTGAGGGGACACACACACACACACACACACACACACACACACACACACACACACACACTGAGGGGACCCAGGAGAAACGAATGGCGGCAGCGGGTGACAAGTAAAACACATTGGAAACTGAAGAGGGGGGGAAAGAGTGTGTCTGTGGACGCGCAGAGTACCCTGTCTTCGCAGCCAACGCCTCTGGAACTCAAAAGCGAGGGGATTCTGTTCGTCAATGGCATTATTTTTTAAAGCAGCCTTGAGTCTTATTTGCCTCTCATTTTTTTAAAAAGAAGTTCAGCATGCGGCCCGCGGCCCTGCAGGGTTTTTAACTGCTATTAACGGCCTAGGGAAGTGGGTTTTAAAACTTGCGGAGGTGTTGAATGGCCTGGTGATACAGGACCGAAGCATCTCGCTATGTTCTGCCCAGAGCTGGGAAAGATTCATGATCAGTCAGATGGGTTCGCTTTTGAAATTCTGGAGGCTGTCACTGAAGTTCATTTGGGGATGACTCAGAGAGAACACGCAGGGGTCTTTCTTCTGGGTCATTCAATTTTCTATTATATCACCTCATTTACAAAAAGAGATCTGTAAGAGTTTTGGTAGGTTACTGTTCCTCTGATCCACCCCCCCCCCACCACCACACACACCTTACTGGCTGGGGGTTGCTGGAAACTGTAGCCTGAAAAAGGAACATATGCAAGCTGTAGTGATCATGCTGTGTAAAGGTGGGGTGGGAGGAAGGATAAATGCACTTGAGATGATCTTTGTGCCCTTCCTAGTTCTGATTCCATTATGAGAGGGCTGGTGCAACATAAGAAGCAGGACAGGCAGCTGCTCTTGCACCGGGGATAGGCTTGCCTCCTTTCAGCGTATGATGTGTTGTGTCAAGACTGAAGCCTGTTCTAGAAGAACCCAGTGGCCATTCAGAACAGACTGTTCCCTCTCAGAGCCTGGGGAAATGACTTTTTTTGTACAACCCCCCCCCCCGAATGCCCCATTACCGTGTTGATCCTGACATGCTGGCCTCTGAAATACAGTGGACCCTCGACTTACAGACGGCTCGACTTACAGACTTTTCGAGTTACAGACTTCTCTGGTCGCAAAATTTAGATTCGACTTGCAGATGGAGAATCGACCTACAGACCAGAAAAAAAACAAAACGGAACAAAAATAGAATAAAAACTGCCAGTTATGGGATTAATCGGTTTTCAATGCATTGTAGGTAATGGAGATTCGACCTACAGACTTTTCGACTTGCAGCCACCGTTCCAATACAGATTAATTCTGTAAGTAGAGGGTCCACTGTATCTTGTCCAAAAAAGTAACTTTCCTATTCTCTAGGTTCAACTACCTTGTTCTTGCTCTGGAAAAGCTATCACATATTAGTTGGCAAGAACAAGGAGCAGGAGAAAGAATCACCCCACTCTTTACTAATGAGAATTTGGAATACGTGTGAATGTGTGTTATATCCCGTTCTTGCATGATTTTCTCAGCTATAGCACCCTCCTCCTTCTGTTTATCTAGGTGGAAGAGGAGAAAGCCTCTTTGTATGATTTCTGTTGAAAAGGAAAAAAATTGATAATCACTCCCCCAAACACAGTACTGTATGCCTTTTCCAAAGAGCCCAGGAAAATGGAAGAGTGTGTTAATACGTTGATATCCTTGGGAGATATTAACTTCTTGCCTTATACCAACAAAACTTGCTATACATTATTTTTGTCTGAAGTTCACTTGACTCCATACCCATTTTGCATTGTAAAAACTAAAGGAATATAAATTGTAATGTGATATGTGGAACAAAGCCTCATGGCTATTCTGCTTCACTTGTTATTCCCCTTCTGTTAATTATCTGAAGGCTCCTTATCTCTCCCCATTAGAAAGCCTCTTCAAATTCTCTTCTAGATTCGGTGATTTCAATTGCCATAAAGTATACTTTAAAGTCACGAAGAGTCGGACACGACTAAACGATTAAACAACAACTACTTTAACTATTTTATTTATGCATTTATTTAATTTTTTAAAAAGATGTGTTCAGGTAGTGTTCACAGGTCTGTAAACACTGGCTGGTGGCACAGGGAATTGCTATGTTCCCTTGCTGGAAAAACAAATTCCTGGAAGTGCTGAAGGAAGACAAATGTTGATTTTACTGCATATGGTGGCTTTAATTATTGTTGTTGTTTAGTCATTTAGTCGTGTCCGACTCTTCATGACCCCATGGACCAGAGCACGCCAGGCCCTCCTGTCTTCCACTGCCTCCCAGAGTTGGGTCAAATTCATCTTGGTAGCTTTGGTGACACTGTCCAACCATCTTGTCCTCTGTCGTCCCCTTCTCCACTTGTTTTCACACTTTCCCAGCATCAGGGTCTTTTCCAGGGATTCTTCTCTTCTCATGAGATGGCCAAAGTATTGGAGCCTCAACTTCAGTATCTGTCCTTCCAGTAAGCACTCAGGGTTGATTTCCTTCAAAATGGATAGGTTTGTTCTCTTTGCAGTTCAGGGGACTCTCAAGAGTCTCCTCCAGCACCACAGTTCAAAAGCATCAATTCTTCAGCGGTCAGTCTTCTTTATGGTCCAGCTCTCACTTCCATACATCACTACTGGAAAAACCATAGCTTTGACTATGTGAACCTTTGTCGGCAAGGTGATGTCTCTGCTTTTTAAGATGCTGTCTAGGTTTGTTATCGCTTTCCTCCCAAGAAGCAGGCGTCTTTTAATTTTGTGGTTGCTGTCACCATCTGCAGTGATCATAGAGCCCAAGAAAGTAAAATCTGTCACTGCCTCCATATCTTCCCCTTCTATTTCCCAGGAGGTGATGGGACCAGTGGCCATGATCTTGGGTTTTTTTGTTGTTGTTGTTGAGTTTCAGCTATTTTTTGCACTCTCCTCTTTCACCCTCATCAAGAGGTTCTCTAATTCCTCCTCACTTTCTGCCATCAGAATGATATCATCTGCATATCGGAGGTTGTTGATATTTCTTCCAACAGTCTTAATTCCAGTTTGGGATTCCTACAGTCGGGCCTTTCACATGATGTATTCTGCATATAAGTTAAATAAGCCGAGGGGAATGGGTAGCTAACAAGCTGACTACTCTTTTGCCAGATAGTGTATGGTGTAAAACACATAGCAAAGGAAGAAGAGAATGGTAGTTAAAGTTAAACCTCAGTGCTTATGGACATTTTTGCAATCAGTAAATTTCCATGTTACTTTCATTCAGTGGCCAGAATCATATTGGTTATATATGCTGGCATAAGTGCAACTGTGTGAATGACAGCAGTAAATGACCATTGGCTAAGGAGATGTTGCTTGCATTCCTTCTCCTATATTAAGTCGTGGGTCTAATCTGTGATATTGACTCCTTAGCTACTGGTCATGTACTGCTGTGATTTATGTTGTTGTACGCTGGTGTATGTAAGCAACAAGATTTGGGCCAGCAGATATAACAAGAATAAAACAAAGATTAAAATTGATATATTGTGGCATCTTAAAGATGAACAGATATATTTCATTCTGAGCTTTCATGGATTTACAACCCACTTTGTCAGACACATAGAATGAAATAATTTGCCACAACTTCATATGTAAGTACATTGGAGAGTTGGTACTCCCTGAGGTGGGATACAGGCACAGAAATGATATGATCACTCTTCAAGATTGTTAATTGTGTTAATAATGCTACTGTCACTTTGGAAGTTCATTTCTGTCCCTGTATTCTTCCTTACTGGGTCCCCACCTCAGAGAGTATACTTGCATGTAAATATGTGTCTAGATTTTTCACTGGATGAGTTGAAGGAAGTGCATCATGAAAATCTGTACTGAAATCTATTAGTTTTTAAAGTGGCACAATGGTTTCTATTTCTGTTTTGTTATCATTGATGAATAAATGTATATTAATTTCACTAGATCTTGGGATGGTGAATTCTGTGTTTAATATAAAAGTGTGTGTTTGTGCAGTACGACCATCTACACAATGCTCCTTTGAAAATACTCCTGCCTATAATGAAAACAGCTTCTTGTGGCCTATATTTTAAAGTCTTCTTTTACCTCATTGCAATCACATTTTCTAGGTACATTTGTTTGGTAGCAGCTTGGAAAAATTCATTTTTGAACTATTAGAACCATTCCCATTGAAATCGCCAGACTGCATTGCTAAGTGATCATTCTGGGAGTTTGGAAGATACCATCCAAAATGTTTAGTTTTTAAAACTTTGGTCTGGGAGTAGAAATTGTTCACTCCATCGTGTGTTAACTTCTTTGAAGTAAACTCTCAGAAGTAAATTCAATGAATCTTACTCCCAAGGAAGTGCACATAAGATTGCAGCCTGTAACTTTATGTTCTGTACAGTGCCATGCCCTCATCTGCTGCCAAAGTAATTCTTAAATAGCGCATGTCCTGATATTATTGGTTAAAAGGGAAGGAGGCAATTAGGTACACAGTGTTGATGTCTAGCAAGCAAAATATGCAGGAAAAACTGGAAAGTACTGGCTCAGGAAAGCACTTCCATAACCAAGTTTAATGAGTACTGTAATGAGTTTTGAGGCTCCAGTTTAATCTGAGTAGCCTTTTTTAACCACTAGCCTAATCATTTCCTGTTTGGACTACATATTTATCTGGGAATTCTCTGGAGGAATAAAATAAGGAATTGGTTGCAACGCATGAAGAAGAAAAGGCTTGCTGCTAGCAATTTTTGAAGTCAGGGCAGCAATACTGCCCAGATGGAGTTCCCCAGTAAGGAAGCAATTTGTTAGCCTAGGTATACTTGAAAGGAATTAACAGCAATGACAGGTGATTAACGTGTCTGTAACATCAAACATTGTTCTGAATAAAATAAGCCAGTGAGATTTGGGCATGAGAGTGTCTGCTCATGTAAAAGCAAATTTTGTCTTTCAAGAACATATCTGCCTATTTTTGAGGAGACCCTGTTCAAGGTAACAGCGTGGGTTAGGAATAAGTAAGAGAGGTAGACTAGCTGGAATTTTCTTATTTTTCTAAGTGTATAAGTTCCTTGAGATGATCCAAGATTGCTTTTGTAACTTGCTACAACCTTTTGGTACCAAAAATAACTAGGAAAAATACCAAGAAGCAATTAATATAGATGGCATTCTCACAAAACTGTTATTAACAAGAGAACTTTTAAGGGTTCTACTGTATGTGTAAAGTAGTAAAGAAATGATTTTACCTGAACATTAAAAATGGTTAAAAAGTGTTTAAAACACATTAGAAGTGTTTAAAAAACACTTTCCTTTCAAGTATACTAGTTTCAAGTATACCAAGATTCTTTTATGAAGAATCTTGGAGTAACTTTCACCTTTTTTTAATTTTTGTAACCATTTTCCCCTTTCCCTTTCCTTTCCTTCCCTTTTTTAAGTTAACCCCTTAGAAAGCTTGGAGCAAAGGAGCTGGAGTGATTCGGAGTGGAAAGGAGAAAGTATTCCGTGGTGTTGTTCAATGGAATCTCTCTCCCTTTGTAGCTTCTTGAGTTCCCCCGTCTCAAGGCAATAAGATACAGGGAGGTAGAAATACTATTGGATAACTGAGGAAACATGATACATAGTACCTTTAAATTAAATCGCTTTCCCCCCAGTTTAGAAGGTAAAGCATCAACACAGCTTCAACAAAAAAGAAGAAAGTCTAAAACTCAACAAAGCCTGGTTCCCAGCACTGAAAAATACAGCCTGCAAAAAGGTCAAGAAACTCTACCCAGCCACAAGGACCAGTGATCACTGCACACAATAGATTAGCTAACGACACCCACCAATCACAGTGACAGACCATCTTCCCTTTATCACAACAATACACCCAAAACAAAAAACACCCTCATTACCATAATCACCCAATCTCCTAAATAGGACAAAAAGCTGATCCCACAGCTACAAATACTATCCCACACACTACTCCAGAACACAAAGTTCAGACTCCTGTCTTCTGAAGATGCCAGTCACAGAGACTAGCAAAACATTAGGAAGGAAACCTCCAGAACATGGCCAGACAGCCCGAAAAATCAACAACAACCATAAAATGATACAGTGGTGCCTCGCTTAATGATGATAATCTGTTCCAGGAAAATCGCTGTTAAGCGAAAACGTCGTAAAGCGAAATTAAAAAACCCATTGAAATGCACTGAAAACCATTCAATGCATTCCAATGGGCTAAAAACTCACCATCCAGCAAAGATCCTCCATACGGTGGCCATTTTTGGTGCCTGTATAGTGAGGAATCCATCCCTAAGCACAGCGGGGAGCAATTTTAAGCACCCGGCACCCATTTTGAAAACCCGACGATCAGCTGTTTTTGATCGTCGTAAAGCGAAAATCGGTTCCTGAAGGAGGGAACCGATCATCGCTAAGCGAAATTCCCCCATTTAGACCATTGTTTTGTGATCGCAACGGCAATCGTTAAGTGGGGCATGACTGTATTCTACACATACACAGATAAAGCTTGCTACCTCAGGTTCATGTTCTAGATACCAACAGTTGTTTAAATAGAGTGAAGCAAGCTTTTAAAAGCAACGTAATACAGTCTGTAACTTACCTCAGCATTGGTCCTTGATAATTTGCTACAGCTAACAATGCAAGAATTTTAGCAATTTGTCACTTTATTTGGCTTTTCTTTTTTTTAACTTAGAAAAAGAGTAAGATTACAGAATAGCGTAAAATTAAAAATTCCATTCTAAATGCTATTTAAAAGTATATTTGAACCTAACAAGAACAGATTACTCATTTCTACAAAATGTTAAAATGTCATTTTCACTTGCTAGTGGCTTTTGAAAAATAACTTTGTTATCTCCTCATTACTGGAAACATGTATTGAGTTATAGTTAGTTTTATTTCTTTTAACTCTTTCTTTCCAAATTCTGGTATGGGTTATATAACCAGGTAAGTATAGGTAAAGGTAAAGGTTCCCCTTGACAATTTTTGTCCAGTCGTGTTCGACTCTAGGGGGCAGTGCTCATCCCCGTTTCCAAGCCATAGAGCCAGCGTTTTGTCCGAAGACAATCTTCCGTGGTCACATGGCCAGTGCGACTTAGACACGGAACGCTGTTACCTTCCCACCGAGGTGGTCCCTATTTATCTACTTGTATTTGCATGCTTTCGAACCGCTAGGTTGGCGGGAGCTGGGACAAGCGACGGGAGCTCACTCCGTCGCGTGGATTCGATCTTACGACTGCTTGGTCTTCTGACCCTGCAGCACAGGCTTCTGTGGTTTAGCCCACAGCGCCACCACGTCCCCCATATAACCAGGTAAGTATAATAATCCATTATTGACTGAAGTGATCATTTATTTGAAGTTCATTGTAGCAGGCTTGATACAGTGACATTATTAAGGCCACTGGCTGACCTTCCATTCTCTGTGAACAGGGCAGCTCCTTTTAGGAAGAAGAATGAAGCAGTTGCTTCAGACAGCAGATTCCCCACCCCCAAGAACAGCAAATAGTTAATTGCTTTAAGTCTTTCATTATCAAATTGTGAGGCAGACAGCTTTACAAGCCTCTCTCTCTCCTCTCTCTCTCTGTCCTCCTGACCATAAAGAGAGAGGCTTTTGAAACTGTCTGCCTGGCTTATTACATAGCTCAGGTATGGGAGTGAGAAGATGGCATTTACTGCACTATTTCAGATAGCAAAAGGTCTGGGTCCTACCCTTATAGGATTACTTTAACAGGGAAATCATCAGTGTTTGAGGGAGGTGACCTACTTCTCTAGCCAAGAGAAGGGGCACACTCTGTGTGTGTGTGTGTTTGTGTTTGTGTGTGTGTGTGTGCGATAGAGAGAGAAGAAGAGGATCAATTTGGAACAGAGAGCAGATGATAAGCATGGGTCAAAGTGAATGGATCTAATGACTTTAAGGATTATGAATTTCCTCATACTCAAAAAAAAGTGTCTCAAGACATCACAAAACACCACTGAAAATTATTCCCATACCTTGTCAATTTACCACCCGGTAAGATCTTTCACCCTTGCATGAGGGTGAAAAGTACAGTGCTTTTCTCATCTGCAGCATTAGCATTGTTTTTAAATCTTGCATTCATTTCTTGCAAAGGAGCAGATCTCAACCATAGATTTTGCCTTGTATCTATAAGGGCTATGGACTTAGTGTGAAATGAAAATTAAAACTTGGAACCCAGGCCAGGTTATGGTCTGAACTGAAACAGGATGATATACCTAAAATCTAGGTAAAACGTGGTCAAACAGATAATATAGTAACCCTAAGAGATAATGGCTTCCATACCATGTCCTATTTTAAGGGGAGGCCCTTTCCTTGGGCCCACAACTCTTATTGGCCCTTTTATTTCAGACCCAGACATGTCCCTTCCCAGTGACTCCTACAAGGGTGGGCGAGTAGGATGGCCCCTTCTTGTTGTCCTTCTGTGCACAGACAAAGAATTCCCAGATAGCTCAGTGACTTGAGTTTCTGGTTGTGGAGTCAGAGGTTGGGAGTTCGATTCCCTACTGTGCCTCCTTGACAAAGGCTCAACTTCATGATCCACAGGGTCTCTTCCAGCTCTTCAATTCTGATATGTTGTTGTTGTTGTGTTATGTAGATGGACCCTGTTGCAACTGAGGGACTATTGAAAATTGGGACTTTAAAAATGTGCATAATACTTACTCATGTGTTTTTATGTTTATTTGCATCTTAGTATTTAGAATTAGAAATGGGCATGAACAAGGGGAAAGGTGGTTCATGATGGTTTGTGGCTCATCACTATTCAAACCATAAACTTTCACAAACTTTACAAACTCACAAAGAATCTTCAACGGTCTCTCCTCCCCAACCTGTCCAATTTTGGTGAATATTAGATTTGGGACGACTGAATTATAGACCCAAAAGCAGGTGGCCAAAGAAAGTGCTCTTTAGTAGCTTCCTAAAGCTGGTGTCCAGACTCTATTTTTAAAGCTGGTGAATGTACACACCATCATGTGGCACAGATGTCATGCCAGGATGGTGCTGTGCTTGATGGAGTCCTGCCTTTGCTTAGCTTGTCGAAACCCAGCCCAGTTTTCAGGCTGAAAGCCTGAATTCTCAATATACGTCCAGTCTGAACATTTTCCATCTTGATGTACATGTCTAGGTTGGAAGCTAGTTCCTTGTTTTGTTCAGAATGACTATTTCACAACACCCACATCTTTATGTTAAGTGTGTAAAGTGCCCATAATTATTTTAAAACATACTGAAGATAAATTCAACATTTTCCAATACAAATGTTTATTTTTTATTTAGTTTTCAAGGTATCTTACTATAAGGTAATCCTTACAAAGAATAAACCAAGAGACTGAAGACTTTCAAAAAATAAGCCAAAGACTTTCAACGATTCAAGTACATGAAACATAGCAATAAAGCTCCTAAATCTTTTAATAACCAATATGGTCAAGGTAGTGCACAAAAGAGTCTGATGGAAATATGGAACAAAATAATCCCACTGAAGAAAACTTGTGACAAGTACATTGTGTATTCTGTACCTGTAGCAAAATATCAATGGAATCATATCACAAGCCTTAATGACATTACAAATAGGTAAACAAAGGAACAATACCAAAGCAGTTAATAATTTCATTACAGGGTGTGTATTTTATTGTTGCTCTTTTTCAAAATCCTTTGGCCTGCAGCAACAGGAGCAGGATGATAGATCAGAATCACCAGTGGAGGCATGGTTGATGGGGCCACGAGAGAGAGGGCCTTCTCTGTTCCAGGTCCCAGGTTATGGGATGCTCTCCTAGAGGAGGTCCGGCTGGGCCCCTGCTTTCTCTCTTCCGCCACTAGCTGAAGACCCATCTTGTCAGGCAGGCTTTTAACCATCAAGATTGAGTCCCTGAATGCCTTCATGAAATTAAGATGGTGTTCAGCATTTACTTGCTTCTAATTATTCAATTGTACTTTAATTAGTTTAACTGTTTTTTATTGTTTCATTTATTATGTCTTTGGTTTTATTCTTTTTAATATTGTGAGCTACCTTGGGTCCCCTTATCAGGAGAAAGGCAGCCTATAAATAAAACCAACAAACAATGACACTTCCATGAAGAAGCAACTTCACAGCTGTTTCAGGGAACTCCCTGTTTAGGAACTCCCTAAACAGCTATTATGGGATACATGTTGTTAGTTGTTGCAAATACTTTTGATGTTGCCCATTGTTGGGTGAAAATTATTTGATATATTTACTAATTGTGTTGTCATGTTCATGCCATGAGAGAGAGAGAGAGAGAGAGATGGAAGTTAACCTCGAGGCAAAATCCAGAGCCAGAGTCCTGAAGGCAGTTTGTGTCATTCTGGCAACTCCTGCGACATCGCTGGAACCAGTTGTATTCACTCTTGCCTATCCATTGGACTATTTCACCGATGTGGAGAGGTGGGATTTGCTGCTTGGGTAACAGCCTATCCTCCATATTATTTTACCCAGGCTTTGTGCTCTGAAGAGGACACTCCAGCTTCCCATACAGCGTCCAAGTCCTCCATACAGAGCACGTTACCATAGTCTCTTGAGACTGAAGGATGCCTATGAACATCAACACAGCATAGTGAGGACCCTGTATGTTCTCAGCAGACTCCCTCTCTTCCTCCATTGCTCCCACAGGCAGCTGGAACTCAGTCTCCCGCCCCAGTCTCTCATCCTGGCGGACACAAGTCTTCCTCAAGACATGGATAATTTATGCCCCTGGGAGAATTTATGCCTCTGAGTCCTGGAATCCCCCAATCCGGAATGTCAATGGGATGCCTCTTTGACTGGCACCCACATTCCGAATGGCCCCCTTCCCCCATGTGGCCCCTCCCTCCCACTCACACCTGCTGAACTGCCTCCGGCTCTGGCTGCAGCAGGGAGGGGCAGGGAGGCCTCCCCCTCTACGTCCCTGCCCCTCATCCTCAGGCACAGGCAAGGTTGCTATGGCAGCGACCTTTCCCAGGGTCCCCGGAGCCTTGAGCTCCAACATGGGGGAGCCTGGGAAAGGTAGGGGATCAGGTGTTGCTGAGCGTCCTCACTTCCCTGTTCAGACTGTGCTGCACCCCAGGATGGGAAAGGAGAGGGAATCTCCCAGCTGAAAGGTGACTCTCCCCAATTCTAGTGCTGAGGTGAGACTCGGACCACAGCAGGAAAAGCAAGCCAAGGGTCTTGTCTGAAGACTCTTTATCTTTTTGTGCTGTCCTGTGAAGGGGGTGTTCTTGTTAAAAGGACAAACAGTAAATAAGAACCAAGAAACCATCCCACTGTCGATAGGAGTGTAGAATGTTGATGAGTGAAGACAATGATTGTCTTGGTTCATTGTGGAATTTCTTCACTAAGGTGGACACAGAGTGGTACCTGGTAGCTCAACTATGGATTTCACACCTCCATCCACCAATGGCGTGCCAAAAAGCAGAAAAGAAGCAAGAGTCATTTTGGAGAACCAAGGAGTGAGAAGGGTTGTGGACACTTTGCACTGGTAGAGAATGCCACGAGCATTCGTTGATGCCTAATCCCCTCAAGCTTTCCCACAGACAATCCCCCAGTAAGAACCCAAAATGAAGCACAGATCTAAGAGGCAACAGGGTTGAAAAACAGAACGGAAGAGGAGCAACTAAACTCAGAAGCAGTAATGAAAGGCTCAGGCCCACTGTATCCCACTATCATTGGAATGAGAAGGATTAAAAGTGTGAAAAAAGGATTGAAAGATTTGACAGTTATCCACTATGAGAGCCATCCTGCAAAGTGTAAGTCACATACCCATGGAAAAAACAGATTGCTGGGCAGTTTTATTCTACTCCCAAGCGGAGTCCTGGAAATACAGCACCCTCACTCTTGAGATGACCAGAGGCAGAATTGTTGTAGGGGACAAAGATCTCAAAGGATCTGAGCAACTCAAAGTAAATGAGAGGAGTCCCAAGCTCAGGGACCGTCTAGTAGAGAAATTCACAAAGCAAGCAAGCCAAAATCCTAGTCACTTAGCGCTCTCTCTCTCTCTCTCTCTCTCTCTCTCTCTCTCTCTCTCTCTCTCTCTCTCTGTGTGTGTGTGTGTGTGTGTGTGTGTGTGTGTGTGTGTGAATGAGTGAGAGAGAGAGAGAGAGAAGTATCCTGCTCAAAGAGCACAACAATATTAGAAATCGATTTAAATAAGCATATAGAAGTAAGAATATAGCGAAGCCTCCCAAGGTCCCAGAGTGTAGCAGAGTTAAGAAAATGCTTCCCCTGGTTTTTTGTGGAGCAATAGAAATACAGCACCTTTCCAGTTGTGGTGTCCAGAGGCAGAATATTTGGGTGTCTGTATGGGTCTGAACCATGCAGAGGGTCTGAACAAAAAAACAGTGACTGACAATGGAGGCAAAGGGGAGCTACAGGGGCAGCCAAGAAGACCAAACCCTCAAAGCAAGGAAGAAAAAAGACAGTGAGGCAACAGAAAGAGTCACGGAGGAAAACAGCAAACGATCGTTTCCCTCAAGGAAAGAGGATGCTTTGGGCACCAAAGGGGTTGGGGTGGGGGGAGCTTTGGGACCACAGCAAAATGATAAATTACAACTAATCCGTCTGGGATACTTAGCAGATAATTGACAAATTCCTGTTGCTGCAAATCCTCCAGTGCAAACCAGATTGGGGTTCTGGAAATAAAGGGTTCCTCAGGGCAAAAGGGATCCCTAGGGAGCCTCTGAAGCTGATTCTGACAGGAATTTGCCCAATGAAACATTCAGACTGTGGACATGATGGCAGAAATCAACAAGGATGGAGACCAGTTGGAATTCAAGCTAGACTAGGAGAGAGATACCACCATGGTTCCACTTGATGTATTTGGGCAACGTTCAAGACAGAACCTTCTAGTTAGAGATGAGCCTGCAGCAAACTACCAGGAAAAGGAACTGGCAAGAGTGGGAAGAGTCAAAGCCACCACGTACAGAAGGCAAAGGAAGAAATCAGAGGAATGAAATGTGGGCTCAAGAGTTTTGAGCGTCCTCTTAGGTCATTAGGTTGTGTCAGTGCCTGAGTTGTGTGGCATTAAACGCCAAGTTCACAGAAAGTACTGTTCTCCTGCAGGATCTGAGCAGGATGAGGCTCCCCGTGAGATTAAAGATTAAGTAGATTCCAAACCTCTCTCTGCTACTGTTTGACAAATATTTGACTGTTGACAAAGTCAAGAAAAGAAAATGACCATAATGGAAGATACGGATCCCTTTGCACAGCCTATAAATCATCTGCAACAAATGAGCTTCAGAAGAAGGTATTTCAGGAGATCAGAACTACTCTGATCACAGGGACCAGCTTCAGGTCAGATCTCATGAGTCAAAGAAATGACATTTACAGGCTTGGAAGAGTACCAGAACAATGCAAGGATTATTACCAAGCCTCCCTCAATTTTTTTTGTGTGTGAAGAAGATATTCAGCCACATGAATGCATTGCACCAGTTGGTCACACAAAGCACTGGACATTGTACAGGTATGGGAACATATGCAAAATTGTATCACTGGACCACATCTAACCATGAGAATGCATCATAAGTGCTTGACCCCTGGAACAACTCCCTGGTCCCATGGCCTGCAGGGCACCGTCAATGCTACTGATGCCCCCAAACCAGGTCCTTTACCAGAAAGCATGTGGAGACACTCAGCAAATGAGAAAAGTCAAGAGGAGGAGGACACAATGACAACCACGACCATGGTGCTCCATTCCATGAAGGTGTGAAAGCTTGAAAACAGTTTTTCTGGTCTGGATGCTTCAATTCAGTGCAAAGGAGTCTGCATGTTGCCCTTTCTGTGCGGTTTCCCTGAATATGATCCATCAGGCAAAACCAGCCTTTCAGAGAAGCAGAATCTTTCCCTTCGGGAATAGAAGACAGGATGATCAGTTCTGAGCAGAACCATCACGAGGCATGGAAAAATCCTAATAAAGACTGAAAGAGAATTTTTTGGTGAAGAAAAGTGAGCTAAGTTCCTTATTTGAAGAATCAAACACAAGGAGCTTCTGGAGGAAGAGGGAAAGTCCAGGACTGTACAAGAGAAATGAAAGAGTGATTGCGCCTGCCCAGTGGTGAGATCCTTTGGTTGAGGAGGCCTTATAAGCCTGCAGGGTCAGCACAGCACAGGAAGAGATTGGAGTCCTCCCTTTCCTGCCCCTGCCACGCCAGGGAGATGTTCCCTTCAGCCTTACCCCAGCACAGAAGGACAACATGCCCATCTTTTTCCCATTCAAGATCTAATCAGAATATAAAGGGACTGTCATCATAATCAACGCTCTTATTCTGTCTTGGGTCCTTTCCCCCCATGATTCTCCACCACAGAATACAATTAATTTTGGAGAAGCTCTGGAGGGAAAATCTTACTCCCCTCCCCTCTTTCGACTCCCTTCTGGAGCTCTGGCTGCAGCAACAGTGATGGCAAGGAGGAAGGGAGGACCACATCCTGCTCTATCTTCTGCCACTCCAGCCTCATCCCCCTCCCTCTTTCCTACATCAGGGAGCCTGCAAAACCACCTCCCCTTCTAGTTGTGGCTAGGATTCTGCACCTGCCCCCAGATTCTGGTTTCTCCTCTGCCTCCCACCCCTCTTCCCTGCCCTTCCTCCTTGGCCATAGCAGCGTTTCAAGTGCCAGGGAAAGTAAAGACCTGCCGAACCTCCTACTTCCCTGCTTTGAGAGCAGGCTTGTGGTGCGCTCGTACTTGGCGCCCATCTCGCCATCCGAGCCAGAGGACAGTTGGGAGGGCAGTGGGCTGCTCCTCCCTCCCACTCACACTCACTTACCCGACTTTGGCTGTGCTGTGCCGATGACGGTGCCAGGGTGCCAAGCTTTTTCATGGCTTGGCTCAGATCACAAAAAAGGTGCATCGTAATCTTCACCTCAAATATGAGGGAAGCTTTACGACCCCCCCAGAGTTCTTCCCTGGCTTGGATACCCATCCGAACCGTGGAAGAACTCAACTCCCCGGTCCCCTCTCTTGAGTCTCCAAGGCTCCCCCTCCTCCCTCCGTTCCTCCCGAGAGCAGTGAGCCCTTTGCTTCTTCCTGACACACTCTGAGCCCCTTCCCTTCCATCCAGCAGCCCTCCGGTCCACCTTGTTTGGGAAAAAACATTTGGAGACTCAAGGAAGGGCTGGGGGAGGCCTCTCAGAGTTTGGTGCCCCCACTGGGGGACAACTCAATCCAATCGGAGTCCAATCTGCTTGGAAAAGGCCAAGCCATGGGCTTTGATTCAGCCCAAATGAGGATAAATTTGGGGGGGGGGGGAGAGGCACACATCACTAGATGGCAGAAAAGGAAGGAAGGGTAATGGCTTCCCTCCCTCCCTTCCTCTCTCCCACTCCTCCTCCACTCCCTCCCCATCTCCCCTTCCTCCCTTTACTCTTCCTTTTCCTCCTCTGCCCTTCTGACCTTGCCAAGGCTACCCTAAGAGCATTGGAAGAGCCAGAGGGGAACGGAGGAGGAAAAGGAAGAGAGGGAGAGAGAAGGGAAGCCAAGAACATGTTGGGGGGGGGGGGAGGAGAAAGGGGAGAGAACCCTCCTTCCTGCTCTGCCATTGCCTCAGGCACTCTGTAGCCCAGCAGCTACAGCCGTCAGGTAAGGGTGTCTGGGGGTCCACAGGTGGGGGGATGGGATGGGGCTCACAGGGGGGAATATGGTGGCTGGGGGAGGGCTCAGAGAGATCTGCCAATCTGGATCATTGCATCCTGGGACATTTCCCTCTTGCTTTCCCGATTAGAGGAAGGGGCTCCCGTTCCAGGTATTGATAAGGACTGGGGCCCTGGGAGGCACAGCAAGTCAAACTCATGGGGAGGGAGGGATCTGCTGAGAGTGAACAGGATCCTGGAGCAGAGTGAGAGCAGAGAAGGCAACACTGAGGCAAATAGCAGTTCGTGCAAATAGTTCCTGATATTCATTTCCATCTTTCTGGCAGGTCCACTGTGGTTTGTATTCAGGAGAGCTCACGGCATTCTTCAGAGACCTTTTTTTTTGTGAGAAAAAGCAAATTTGTGAAAGATATCTAAACTTTTTTAGTACATATGTAGGTATAAGTACTGCAGTCAGAGAGTTTTTTTAAAAAAGAAAAGGGGTGAACTTACTTTGGGCATAAGACCTCTGTATTCAAATGGAAGGTAAAGTTTGGTGTGCCTTATGGTGATTAGTTCCGCATAAATCAGGGTCATGGAACATTAGGAAATGCAATGTGAAAATAGATGGCTCTTTCTGCTATGGATTACTAAGTGATATTTGTCTTTTTAAAAAGTTTGTGCATTTTATGTGTTATCATGTCTTATCTAACTTATAATGACCCAAACAGATTTTTCAAGGTATGAGAGTTCTTGAAGGAGGGGCTGTACCAATGCCACACCTCCAGGAAGTTACTGTGGTCACTCAGGGATTTGAACCCAGGTCTCTCAAGTGCTAGTTTTCACTCTAGCCACTATGCCTAGTTCTTGCACCATCACCTTTCAGAAACTAGCATGACTGCACATATATTTTTAAAAGTAGGCTTCTCACTTAGCTGGAAGTTGAGTCATGGCAACTGGACTTCTTTCTTGTTAGATTGAAATTAGAGATAGGGTTATCTGTGAATTGTTCAAATTGCCACACAGCCATGGATCTTGTTGATTATCCTTACAAAAGTTGATCTGACATAAGTTCATTGGGAAGCATCAGATGTTTGGGGGATAGCTGTACAAAATTAAAAATAAATTAGATGCAATTAAATTACACATTTAGGCAATGTTTTTGTTTGGGGAGGGTGAGAGAGGGAATGTTCTTTCCTACACAGCTCTTTGTAGAGATGAGCAATTTTAAAAAGAGATAAGGGTCCAAACAAAATATTCAACCATTTAGAAAAGGATGTGAGAATCAAATTAACATCCCCAACTATTTCTATACAATGGAGTGAAGAGGTATTCTCCCAAATAAAGCTGTGCTTGAATATTTTGAAGGAATGGTTTTACTCCATCTACAATTCACACCCTCATCACCTTTCAGAAACTAACATGGCTGAACATTAAATGTAGAAAGTAGGTTCCTTACTGAGGTTCTCAGCATGGTTTTCTTCACATTGTCCCTGGCTTGTTCAAATTGTCACACAACCTTAGATATTCTTGATTGTCCTTCTTTCTTGGCTGTGGAAATATATACTGTATATCATCTTGTTCCTCATATGTGGATAATAATATTTCTCAGTGTTTATAAATTGAAGCCATCTTTTAAATCATCCCCTTTCCCACTTGTGTTAAATCAAGGTGCACAGTATGCAGGACAGGCCACATTATTTGAACACTTGAGGCAGAAAATCCTACACACCCCTCTTTGGGAGCCAAGGTATCACATAAAATAGTTGTTTGTCCCTGCTTGACACCTGAATTGGCTTTTTTCCTCTGCATCGTACACGGCTGCCCCAGACTTGTGAATCAGAAACAAACTAAGAAAATCATTACTTCTACAGCAAAAGATGGAAAGAAAGCAGAAAGTAAAGGTCACCTGAATGACTGGCTCCTTGTTCAAGAACTTGCGCTCTCCTGCTGTCTGGCATTCCTCATGACCATCTATTTGCAATCAGATAAAAATTAAAGTTGATTTTCTTTTTCTTTCTTTCTTAGGCACAGTCATTTTGTTACTCAATCTCATAGGCTGAACTAAAGGTTGAAAAAATTACTTCCATTTCTCAGAATTCCCAGATGGTATGGCCACTGGACATCCTGACCCAAGGTTTCTGGGAGTTGCAGTCCAAAAAAGCCCTGAGGGAAATGTGCTCTGTGAAGCACACAAAACAGGCAGGAAAGTACTGGGAAAACCTTCTCTATGAATCCTTCTAGTAGCTCCCCACTCTTAAAAGATGATTTTATTGTCCTTTTATGGCAAGGCATTTCCAGCTTCTGGTGACCCTGATAGGATTTGTGAAGTACATAAGATTTTCCAGGAATGGTTTACCTTTGCTATTCTCCAGAAAGTTTTGAAGGCCAAGGAGGGATTTAAACCCATGTCTCCTGAGCTGTAGTCCAACGCTTTATCTGCTATATCTGCTGAAAATTAATTCAGCTTCCCTCCCCCCCCATCCAACCTTTCCCTTTTCCTGTCATGAAGATCCATGCTGACCATGTTAAGGCTCAGCCTGACTGTTAACTGTCACTTGGTTTGCAGAGAAACAAGAACTCTCCAGATTGTTACCTCACTCTGACATCAGAGAATTCTGTTTCTGTTTGGCCCGGGTTGTATCCATGCCAACTGTAGGAACCCATCAATCCTTGTGATTATAGAACCATCAGTATGAACCTTCAGCAAAGCAAACTGTTGGTCTTGTAATGGACCTGAAGAATAGTCTACACTGACCTATGCCTATGGTGACAGGGGATTCTGGGAGCCGTAGTCCAAAATGGAAACAATAACCAAGCTCTGCTTGGAATGTTTTTATGAGCCATCACATTGCCTTTGACCTATGACAACCTTATGGATGAGTGACTTCCAACATGGTGGAAACTGTCCAGAGTAAACTGTCCTCTAGCATTCTGGGGGCGGGGGATATATAGGTAAAAGAAACACAACAGGATATCCTGTTGTTAACATACATCATTTGGTGTTGCTGGTGTTGCTTATGAAATGTTGGTCTGCAGGAGCACATTGTTAATCATCAGATGTTTGGGGGAAGCTCTGTTGAATTAAAAAGATTTTTGAATACAAATAAATCATATGATTGTTGTTTGTCTCATGCAGAGAATATCCTCTCCAACACAACTCTTTCCAAAATATGACCAATATGGGGGAAAAAACAAAAGGTTAAACAAGAATATCTAACACTTAAGAAGAGGGGGTGTGAACAAAATCCCTACCCTAACAACCTCTGAACTCTGGAATGAAGAAGAATCAGCCCCAATAAATCTGTGCTTGAATATTTGTAGGATTGGTTTCAGGACAGAGTGCTTGAATAGTATATGGTTTCTCCCATTCATGGGTCTAGTTGCTTCTTCCTACCAGTTAAGAAGACATCACATTTCTTTATCTTTTGGTTCTGTCCCCTCTTCTTTCTTGGCCATGGTAACATGTACCATATATATCTTTGTTCCTTCATGAAATATCTCAGTAATATTATCTGTTAGTGCTTATGTATTGAAGGAGTTTTTCAAACATCTGCTTCCCTACTTGTATTCATTTAAAGTGTGTAGTATGCAGGCGTGGCCAAGTTATTTTGACATCTGAGGCAGAAAAACCCACCCACCCACCTCTCTCTGGGATCCTAAATTTAACACAAAATAATGGTTTTGTCTTTGCTTGCCACCGATCTGAGAACTGAGAAGAAGGAAGACATTAGTCTTGTAGAAAAGGGTGGAAGGTCATGTCAATGACTGGCTCCTACTTGTTCAAGAGGCTCTTATGGTCTCTTGATATTTGATATTCATCCTGACTCAAGAATTTTAGAGTTCTGGCCCAAAAGGGAAACTTTGCAAGCTCTCGGGAAAATGCTATCTTTGAAGAACATCCTTATTTTGAAATATCAGCCATTTCCCTTACAAGGCAACCACTATGAACGCATTTTCTACAAATCCTTCTAAAATCTTTTCCCATCCAGGAAAGGATAATATATTGTCATGTGCTATCCTAAGGGACGCTTGAAAATTAATACAGACCCTCCTTCTTCTTTACCAGTCACGAAGAGTCATCCTTCACCATGTGAAGGCTCAGCCTGACTGTTAACTGTCACTTGGTTTGCAGAGAAACAGATCCTCTCCAGATTGTGACCTCATTCTGACGTCAGAGAATTCTGTTTCTGTTTGGCCCGGGTTGTATCCACGCCAACTGTAGGAACCCATCAATCTCTGTAATCAGGAACCCATCAATCTAAATCTTCAAGAAATCAGAGTGTTGGTCTCAGAAGCAATGGTGACTGAGGGGATTCTGGGAGCTGTAGTCCAAAGACATTTCCAAATTGTGGTATACCTGTGTTGCAAGACATGCCATCTTTCAGTAACAAATATGGTCAAAGGGGTTTACAACACAATCAGACAGGAAAATAACAGCACAATCCTGCTGGAGTATCACAAAATGATTCCTAACCAGTACATAAAATATTAATAAATGTAAAGATTGTAGCAATTACATAACAAGCACCAATATTACAACACAAAGTAGATGAAGAATACTAAAACAATATTTTCACTTCTGGCTTTCAAAAAAAGAAAGATATTTTGATCTTGTTCATTGGCAACAAGCAGGACCACAACAGAAGGTAATAATACAACATCATAATGTTTTAAGTCAGCTGCCAGTTGCAGGTGTTGGTAGGAAGAGGGTAAAAGCATCCTTTGGCTCCGATGGCTGAAACTGACCCACCTTCTCTGCTGATGATGGACAAGGCATTACCAGCACCATCAGAATATGTCATTTTAATGAACAGCAGAGAGAAGCATTTTTTAAAAAATAGGAAACAATGTGTGAGGAAGTTGACCCACGTCTCCCGCCAGGAACAGGGACATGTAGAATGTGTGTATGTGTGTGTGAAAAAGGAAGAGAATAAATTTGGAACAGAGAGGAGAAAATGATGAGATTAGCTGAAGGTTGCAGGACATTTCTAGGGATCTGACATGGGTATGGGGGGAGGGAGTGAATCTACTGTTTTTATGGATGCAGCAATTAATGAGTTTTCTTGTCCTCAATGAAGAAAGGTGTTTTCCACTGGGAAAAAAAAAATCTCACTATAGTTTTTAACTTCTGTGCAACACCACCAGTTTTGTGAAGAGGGAGTATCAGCAGGTGTAGCTTGTTGCAGGTTACACCCAATAAAATGCTTTTTAAAAAATTATAGGTACACTAGTTATTTCCTTTTTCTTTTTTAAAAAATCAATTATGTAGCTGCTTTGGAAAACTTACATTCTGTTCTTCTGCTGTCAGAACAGTGCTCAGAGTAGCACAATAAATATTACAGAGTAAATAACAAAAAACACTTAATTAAACATTAAAAATAAACAACAAAGGAGAAAGATGTAACAGCATCTAAAAGCAAGGCAGCTACCAGTCACTTAGGTAAAGGTAAAGGTAAAGGTTCCCCTTGACAATTTTTGTCCAGTCGTGTTCAACTCTAGGGGGCGGTGCTCATCCCCGTTTCCAAGCCATAGAGCCAGCGTTTGTCCGAAGACAATCTTCCGTGGTCACATGGCCAGTGCGACTTAGACACGGAACGCTGTTACCTTCCCACCGAAGTGGTCCCTATTTATCTACTCGCTTTTACATGCTTTCGAACCGCTAGGTTGGCGGGAGCTGGGACAAGCGACGGGAGCTCACTCCATCGCGTGGATTCGATCTTACGACTGCTTGGTCTTCTGACCCTGCAGCACAGGCTTCTGCGGTTTAGCCCGCAGCGCCACCACGTCCTCCGCAGCGCCACCACGTCCCCAGTCACTTACTAGTCAGTTATTTCTCAAATTTTCAAGGAGCTGCCCTACCGTCTGAACCATAGACAGTCTCCTTAATCTCCATGGATTTACCATATGTCTCATGGAATTCTTGTGAGGGCATTGGTCAAAATGGACATTACGTATATGTCTTGGAAACATGATTGATATGAGACTTAGTTTCTTGCAAGCATGATGGAATTATTTTTAAAAGTATGTTTTTCCAACAGATTTTGTTTTGATTGGCTTTTATATGGATATGTGGTATTTCCCTGTACCACTGTACTTTTAAAAATAATTTTGTTTGCTTTTTCTCTCTAGTATTTCAAAGTTCATCATATTATATTCAAAAGCACAGATGGTTAATTTTATCTTGGACTTTGTCATTTCATATTGGACTTTGTATGAATAAAAACTACTTTTCTATGAAATGATTTTCTTGTTCTCTAACTTCCCAACACTAATTAAATTTGTCAGTACAGTATTAGCATATGTGCCATGTCCCATATCTTGTATAACTGTTCTGTCCTTGGAAAGAAATATTTTTTACAGTATTAGAAATACAATTCATTCGGCTGTTAATAAATATACAAGACTATGCAAATTAGGTAGGCTTATTTACATAGTATGCAAATTTGCATAGTATGAAAATTAAATTCATGGACGGTTACATTGTTGTTTTTCTACTAGCTTTTTCCAGCCTAGGCATCACTTACATTGTAACCACGGATGTAAGAAAGCTACTACAGAAGTATAAGACCCATTTAAAACAATGGCTGAAATCCTGTTGCTTAGTGTAGCAGGTGGCACTGGAGTAGGCCCACTGAATCAATGGAACTCACAGAAGAGTTGACTCACCAAATCCCCACTGAGTCAATGGTCCTACTCTAGTTGACTTACTAGGCTAACAAACAGGATTTCAGCCAGCAGGACATCTATCTGAATAAACTCTTCAAATAGCCATATCATACTCCCGAGGCAAATACATTAGTTCTTCAAAAAGGACATCATTATTTCCTTGCCATTGTTTGATGTCTTCTTCAAATTTAAGAAATGGAACATTCACTGCAACAATAAAATCAACAATCTTGGCAACAATTATGAGCAGAAGCTTTTAATGATTTATCATCCATCTCCATCTTGTTTTTCCCGACTCTTTGCTTCCCTAGTGCATCACCTGTCTAAACTTTAAGAAGCCTCTGGAAGAGAGAAATGGACTTTGATATTTCTGGGAACCTGATAAGAGATGTAACATCAGAAATCGGGGGGGGGGGAAATCTTGTTTCTCTTCTCTTTCGACTGTGGATCCCATAATCCCCCACCAAGCATTTATCCTTTGGTTTTTCTTGCTTTCTATGCACTGTTTGCAGGTACAGTGGACCCTCTACTTAAGGAATTAATCCGTATTGGAATGGTGGCTGCAAGTCGAAAAGTCTGTAAGTCGAATCTCCATTGACCTACAATGCACTGAAAACCGATTAATCCCATAACCAGTGGTTTTTATTCTATTTTTATTCCATTTTGGTTTTTTTCTGGTCTGTAAGTCAATTCTCTGGCTGCAAGTTGAATCTAAATTTTGCAGCCAGAGAAGTCTGTAACTCGAAAAGTCTGTAAGTCGAGCCGTCTGTAAGTCGAGGGTCCACTGTAACTCGGCAAATGAATTCCAGCTGTCTGTCAACTATGTCAAGCTAGGCTTCCCTACAACTGCAACATTTAGCCATAAACATGAGATCCTGCCAATCTGTGGATGGCTACCCCTCATTGGCTAATCATACTGAAAAAGTTGAGCACCCCATCTAGAGGCTAAGCTTTTGCCACTTGGAAGGCTCTTTCATCCACATGTGAATCTGTGTATCTGTATGAGGAGGATTATGCTTCCTCACAATGACATAACTTTTAAGATAATTATCAGTGTTTGTACTTATCACATTTTAGTCCCTCCAGATCCTCTCCCCTGAATGTGTGTCTAAATACATGCTCACCAAGACTACACTCTGTGGCTCTGAAGAAATGGGTTGCAATTCTCAAAAACAATTGTCAAATATTGCCAGGTAAAACTTTTTGGAGGACTGCATACTGTTTCCAGTGAAGACTGCACCTTTGCTTTATTGTTACGTGCCATTAAATCACTGCTGACTACAGTGAGCCTATGAATTAGTGACTCCAGAAGGCCTAATCATGAACTGTCTGTGAAGGAGTTGTAGAGGAAAAGGAGAGAGAACAGAGTGAGCCGTCCCCTCAAACCAAGACGACTGAGACGAAAGGAGAAACAGAGTCAGTAGGGATAATAGAAAGTGAAGAGTTAAATGTGGAAGAGGAGAAGGAGAGGGGATCAAAAGGAAAGAAGGAAAAGGTCCAGATCTTTCTGGTAGAGGAGAGAGAGGGACAGATAGGGGAGGAGTTAGTTCTATCAGTCTGGGAGGAGGAAACAAGGGAGGAAGAAAGGAGGAGGAAGCTCAGAATTCCAGTGACTGAGGGGAAGAAGGTTGGAGAGAGATAAGGAAAAGGAGAAAGAATTGAAATATGATAGAATGCTGGGGCTGTTAGAAGATTTCCCTAATTTGAAGGTAGGAGGACTACTACCCAATCCAGAAAAAACTAAAGAGAGTTGCATATCAGTGGATCCACTAGAATAGACTGCCATTGTCTTTCCGTGGGGACAAGGTCCCTCGAAGAAGGTGATTCGTCCAGACTCTACCTTCAACACTCCGCGACCAGAGGGGGATTGGGCCAGACACCCCTGCTGTGGGAAAATTTGTGTGGTCCAGAGTGCTCCTATGAGGAAGCCCACCGATCAAGAATGCTTTGGGACAGCCTCACAATGAATCTTGTTGGTTCTAAACCAGAATTGTTGTCCCAGCAATATGGATAGTTACCAGATGTTAGTTTGTTTGAATCTATAGACGTTGTTATTGTTTCATCCAATGTTGAACCAAATAAAAAGTTTAATGTTCAAGAAAAGACTCAGTTGTCATTTCCCGCCAAAAAAGAGGAACTGCTCCAACTCTTCAGTGAACACAATCACACTGTCCTACTCAGGTCTTGATAACTCAAGGCTGTGTTTCCTTTTTGGTGTCAATCCACCTCACATTTGATTTTCCTCTTTCACGGCTACCTTCACCTTTCCCTGGAATTACTGTCTTTTTGTCATGAGTCTTCTCATAATGGACCCAAAGTACAAAAGCCTCATTTTTGTCAGGTTTGATTTGACCTAGCATCTCCTTAATTGTCTTACTTGGCAGTCTATGATATCTTTAAAGTTCTTCTACAATACCATATTTCAAATTAGTATCATATTTGAAATGACTCTTGTTAGCCTCTTATACTCTGCTTGTATGTTTGAAGAATATCATTGTGTACTCCTCCTTCAAAGGAAACTAGATGTGGGTCATAATGCCCTCACCACTTCTCACAGGTACCTCAGACAAATCCTTTTTGGGTGCCTACTTGTCAGGTGGTTCTGGCTGAACATTTCGGATATAAAGTATTTGTGGAGAATACCATAGTGTGATAGCCTTTGTAGCTTTAAGGGAATGAAACTGAAGTTTAAGCACATTGTTGATCTTCTGATTTCAGAGAATCTTAGCTTTCTAGAAAGAAATTCCAAACAACAACAACAACAACAACAACAACAACAACAACAACAAAAACCCACTATTATGTTCATTTCCATTCTTAAATCCCCATTCTTCAATCTCTATCTGTGGATGCTAATCTTATGTGACCTAACCTTCATCAATGTGGTGAAACTCTGGGCATAAAGACTGCTTTGAAGGAGAAACAGAGGAACTGAGCCACCACAGTGACTACTCCAAGATTCCTTGAGAAACGACAGGATTGCCACTATGACCAGAATTTGGATAAAGCCGGTTTCACTGATGTTATGTTTTCCCCCCTCCATATTAGAGGAAGAAGAAGACAAAAGAGCTGGATGTGACAATGTGTAGGTCACAAAGGCCAACTTCCACAGGAGCCCAGAACCCTTCTGAAGAAGAACAAGTTTCAGAGTTTTTGAGCTTCAGAGCAGGTTTTCAAACCAGTTAATCAAGTCATGTGCTGCAAAACTCAGATTATAGAATGATCACACATCACAAAAAGGACAAAAAGCATTCACAGAGAGAGGGAGGGAGAGAGAGAGAGAGAGAGAGGCTTACACAAAATGTATATGTGTTCATTTATATGCATAGATGCACATGTAGAAATAATTATTATAGTTTAGATAGAAATACAATACATCTCACTTGGGATGGCAAAGAAATTAATTGAGCTTATGCTTCCCTATGGAAATATCTGTTTCACACTTACTGAGCTTGCAGATGGAATGCATCTTGCCTTGGAAATCTGTACCTCTCAGAGGCTTGTGATGCATTTTGGAGGAACAAATGCACTGAAAACCATTTATGCATTTGGGAAACATGCATGGCTAAAAATACAGATGTATTCTGTCCAGGCTATTTGATGCACCCATTTCCCACTGAGCAAGAGGGAAAGATGGACAAGGCAAGGGACTTCTGTTCCATTGGAGCAGGAATGAGTTCCTTATCTTAATCTTCTTAATTTAGGTCAAAATCTTTGAGCCTTGGATGTTCATATAAAGAGAATGTCCAACTTTTCCTAGAAAGCTGTCCAGATCTTGCTGAAGCACTCTGGATCCTTGCACTTCTCCCTTTGTTCTACTCTTTGCAGTGCTCACAATTTAAGGTAGTGCTTACTACTCCTGCAACAACAACAACAACAACAACAACAACAACATATGTAGCTCACCTGTATCCCCACACCAAACCTTTTTAGTGTCCTCTTTTCTTCTTCCAACATATGGCTGGTAAGCTCTGAGCAGGGACAAAACCCACTGATCCAGGTTTCTTTAGAGAAATCTCATTGGGGTCCAGGACGCCACCCCATCCCTGGTGCTCTGGCAGCTACAGGAGCTAACCCAAAGAATGGTAGGCAGGCAATTATTGGAAAAATTATTTTTAGGGTGATTGCAACTCACAGACCAGAATCCTGCTGAACTGTTACGGAAAATGCATAATTTTAGTGGCAAATTACCATAAATTAATAAAGGCATGATTTTTTTGTAGGCATGATGTGTTGCATGCAGCATTGCTTGACTCAATAAACAACAGATAATGCCTAAGGATTTTTTTAAGTGCAATTCCCCATTAAAAGTTACTGTAGATCTTTTGCGTAAGTGTGCAACAGGATTGTGGCCCCTTTATCCTTCTGCTAACATGTCTTCTGGCTATATTGGTTTGAAAATTTTGGCATTTGTATTTTACACCCTCCAATCTGTTCTATCCCAGTGACGCAATCCATATCTATTTTGAATCTAAGAAGACAGAAGTTGTTTTGTTTTTAGAGACAAAACTTGTTCTGATGGATGTAGATATCTCTGTATCTTTCTACGAAGCATCTGATTCCCAGCAAGAATCCTGCAGTTTGGTTGAAGTATGTTTAGCCTGGCTAGAAAGGCAGTCCAAAGCAGCTGAAAACCTTGGGAATTTCAAGGCGACTCAACCACCTCCATGGCTGGTTTCCAGAAGTTACAGCAAGAAGAAAGAAAAAAAATTACCCTGTTAGAATGGCTAGCCAGCAACTCCATTCTATCCTTTTTTATACCTGGATGGCTGATGATAGATAGATAGATAGATAGATAGATAGATAGATAGATAGATAGATAGATAGATAGATAGATAGATAGATAGATAGATAGATAGATAGATAGATAGATAGATAGATAGATAGATAGATAGATAGATAGATAGATGGGTGGGTGGGTGGGTGAATGGATGGATGGATGGATGGATGGATGGATGGATGTTTGCTTGTGGGAGCAAATCTGACCATTTGCTTCCTTTATATTTTAAGTAGAATGTGGACAAATCATTAATTTTTCCATCTTACAATCTTGCTGCCGCCTTGTTGTGGACAACTGATTTTATCTACAGATCTTTGTTGTTTAGTCATTTAGTCGTGTCCAACTCTTCGTGACCCCACAGATCAAGCTGCTGCCAAATGTGTGTTGCAGTACAACTTCCATCGGTCCAGGCAGCATGACCATGGGATAGTGTTGACTGAGGATGATGGACATTATTGTCTAACAGATCTGGAAGGGGCACAATGAGGAAGGGGAAACACTGCAGTTTGAGGGAGGCTGTAAAATTTCCACACACTCAATAGGACTTCTCGGTAAACATATTTAAGACCATGCTGCAAGCTTATGAAATATCTTCTTTTTTTCAAAGCAGAAAAACTGTCACAGCAGATGACCCTGGTATTATCATATTTATCATCTTAGCAATTACTGAATTTGAAGACAAACTGTGTTTGATCTACGTCTGCCCCCTTGTATTCTCTCTCTCTCTCTCTCTCTCTCTCTCTCTCTCTCACACACACACACACACACACACACACACACACACACACACACACACACACACACACTGCAGTCTGATCTGTTTTTTTAATCTTTAGCAGAAATCAGTACATGAAGCTTTTCACAGCATTATCAAGGTTTGAATTTTTTAATGTATGGAGCATTAAAATAATGACGGGGATATGGAAAAATAGTTCTGAAAGTGAAAGTGCTTCAAAAAAAAAGTAGTTTGCTATAAATTCTGCCAGCTCTCTAGCCAAGCATGGTCACTGAATAATGATATCCTGGCAGCTGCATGTTTATGTCACAATTTGTAAAAGTAGAGGTGGTATTTGCACATCTTATAATATGCACTCTTTATAGTTTCAATATCTTGGAGCTACAAGGTTCTATTGAAGCAATATTCTGGGATTCCATATCTTTTATACTACAGATCTTTGTTACTCCAGGCTCTGTAAAATTTTTAGTTAAAACAATGGCATTGTTATTGTGGCATTCTGCTAGGTTTTAAGGTACAAACCTTTGGAGTTATAATATGTGCTACACTAATTGGAATTCCTGCTGATCTTTTTTTCTTGGTTCTCCAGACTTTTGGACTTCCAAGTCTTGCAGAAAATATTATTTATAGTGGACAATGGGACAATAAGTGTATAAATAATAATAGGAAAAGTTAGCCAAGGCAAGGAAGCAAATAATGCCAGGAGAATATTGTTAGAGGGGAGAAAATCCTGCTGGGGTGGTGGTAAGCTATATGTCGTTGTGATTTTATAATTGCTTATGTTCTACTCTAGTTTTTTAATTACATAAATCTGCTTTTAATACATGTGAATTGAGAGATTAAAAACTTTTATAATTTAGAAAGTATGCCTTTGTAACTTTTTTCCTTAAGTAATTCTAAGACTTTAAATAGTCCTATTATTTCATTCTTAAGCATCCTATTAATGCCTGTTAGAGTTTTAGCAGAGCATTTTTAAGTTTAGTTAGAGCACTTACTTATAATTTTCATTTCATTCACTACATTTTCATAGTCATTCTCCTATAATATTGTATTAGATTTTTATAGTTAAGCTTTTTAGATATTCAGTAGATAACACATTTATAGCTGCTTGCATATGCCTAATGAATAAAAAGAAGAAAGAAAAATATATTTCCTTGGATATTAAATTTGTCTGTCTTGCATGGGGCAAATAAGTTAACAGATATTCAGAAGAAGGGAGAATTGTACAAAGTGCAAAATATTCTTCTGGGTCGCACTGGGATTAATTCTTCTGAGATAAATGCCAGCTCTGATGAACACAGGCTTCTGTTTTTCCCCTGGAGGTCTATAAAGTTCAGTAGGACTCTGAGGGAGAGGTTCAGGCATCAGTTTATCTGATCTGACAGCATAGTGATAAATACCACCACCTGTTAATGTCTCCTCATCAAGCCACTATTAAAACAGTCTGTGAGGTTTTGAGTTCTTCATTAGGCTTGGTGGCAGGAAAAGCAAAAGATGAAGTAAGATAGAGATAGGAGGCAGTACTGTACCTAAACCAAATCTGATACTATATGCATGAGGTATGCATTTAGCTCAGTGGCTTAGGTCTCTGGGCTGACAGTTCAATTCCCCGCTGTGCCTCCTTGAGAGAGGCTGGACTTGATGAGCCATAGGGTCCCTTCCAGCTCTGCAATTTAAAGGTTATTATTTTAGACCCAATATCAAGATGGATTCTAGAAGCGGAACAATTTATTTCTATAAGGTGCTGCAGTAATCAGATTAAATTTAAAATTCCGGGAGAGATAAGCAATATCTGATCCCATTTTCTGAGCCCTGTCTCACCAGCTGCCGCCAGTCAGACCAAAGAACACTGGGCTGATTCTTGTATTTCTATTTCTGTCTCGTATATACTAGATTGCCCTTATATGATGATTAATTACTTGATGCTGCATTGTTGTGCACTGTGCTCACCTCTGCCAGTGACATGTCTGCACTGTTTCTGGTTGTTCGCCCATTTCTCTGGCACTAATAGATATGAGCTCATCCCCAAGAAATTCGGAAAATTTCAGTCAGGGTGAATTCTGATGCATATTTTAACTTAACTATTCTGAGCCAGGATAAAATATGCAATGTATAGCAAAGAGCTGATTTGCTATACCCAACCTTGGGTAACCCAGGGGTTCTTGTATGGCATTTCCCAGAAGTCTTCACCACCAGTTATGCTGGCCAGGGTTTCTGGAAGTTGCAGCCCAAGAACACCTGGGTTACCCAAGGTTGGGAATCATTATGCTATACTAATGTCCAGATTGGAACATACATGGACTTGACCATGTACTGATTTTTGCAGTGCAGTTGTCATCTTCAGAAACCACAATAAGATGTATTTCAAAATATATAGGATAAATTATCACAGCTGGAAAAATAATCTTACATTTCTTTAATAATCCTGAGTGAGCTTGGCAAGATTGGTGAAACAAATATAGAAATGCATACTCTGAGATAAAGTGTCTTCAGAAATGTATTTTGTTGTTGTTGAGAAAATATATGAAAAAATACACATTTAAGTAGAATTTTAGGCAAATTTTTAAAATTCAAAGATTAATGCAAAATCGGGATGGGACAATTATATGAATGAACACAAGCGGCCTGAAACAGACTGAATTCTCCATTCTTAATTAGGAATTACGTAAAAAAAACCTGGTTAGCATCACAGCCCAATGTACGTAGCTAATATATATTATTTTCTACAGAATGTGATACTGGAACAAATGAGTTTCAATAAATTGCATTCATGTAACATGGTATTCATTCCACAGTTACTGCTCACAAATACTGTACTAAATCCTGCATGATGCTTCATGGGTGCCCATTGACGGCGCACTAAAACAAACTTGAAATATTTGCTTATCACTTCTTTTTCCTGTAAATGGAACCAAGAGGCTAAAGAGCCCAAGAAATTTTGAATCCTGTTATTAGAAGTCGCTAGTAATAATAACAAGGTGCCACGCTGTGAGAATTATGATAAAAACATAAATTGTTTTCTCTCAAGTGAAATATCTTTGAACCTGCATTAGATAGAATAATTGGGAAAAGTGAAATGTCTGGTAAATTATTTGGCTTTTAGACGCCCCACCCACAGTAGCTACACAGATGTGGTTACATTGTCCAGTTACAAAAAAACACAGGGATAGGTTCATGCTACTCAGAGAGCAACTAGCAATCAAATTAAACAGTTCTGTCGTGATCTTTAATGTGCGGACAAGACAATGTCATATCTAAGGAGAGGATCTCAGACTTTTTTGAGGGGGTTCAAAAGGGATTTCCAATCTCAAGAGATTGATAGCTCTGCTGGCTATGTCTGAAACTGGATCAGCAATTAAATATAAGAAAAAATGGGAAGGGTCTGAAACCAGAGAGTATTCCATTACGTGATATAGGACAGAACTGAAAATCCCCACTCCAACTTTTTTCAACAAAATGGGGGTAGGTGAGAAGAAATCTTACAGGGGAAAAAAAAAGATTTCCTGAAATGCCTCCCCAGCTATTCAGACATTTAAGGGTTCCTGGGGTCCCTGCCAGTCATAGCTGCTTCCCTCACTCCACAAAAGGCTGCTGTACAATCTAAGGTTGCCACATCACACATACTTTCACTGAAGCACTGCCCCTGCATGTTGAAGAAAATGTCCAGAGCAATGCATTTCTTTTTCCCCAGCATGGGCAGTTTCTCACACCAGCATGTCTGTCTTCCTTTTTGCTTGATGGGCTGGATGGAGAATTTACCTGCAAACAGTTTCCTCCTTTGCTCAGACAGTTGGATCTTTCACTGAATGACTATTTTCTGACCAATCCAGGGCTAAAAATATATCTCTATAGTTGATTCTCGTCAGTTTTCCTCCCCCCTCCCCACAAAAACTATAACATCTCGGCTACAGGCAGAAGCAGCATTTTTCTTCACACATGGATGGGAAGAGATAGTGCGAAGGTGTAGAATGTGAAAATCTGTGTGTCTAACAACTGATGAAAAGGAAGAAGCCTCTAAGGCAAGAAGGGGTACCTCCAGATGTTGCTGGATTCAAACTTCTATCACCCCCATCCATTAGGCATGCTGGCTGGAAAAGATGTGGCCCACCAGAGATATGGCAGCATCGGGGAGCCACAGGTTCACCAGCACTGTTCCAAGATGTCCTACAGATCATCAGCCCTCCTCTTAATAAAATTGTTTTCCATATGTGTTGGACTACAAGCAACATTCCCTCTAAGGTGAGCACATGTGCAGGCACACAGAGCTCTATCATCATAGTGGCAGCCGGGGTCATCGCCTGCTTACTTCCAGGTTTCAAATGAAACCCTTCCCACTCACGCAGATGGGCGAGGCTCCCGCACAGCAGGGGTGACAATTAGAGGGAACGTTGGCTACAAGGGGCCATCCTGACTGGGGAACAGCTGGAAAAGATTGATCAAAATGTTTTAAATGTATAATATGCTGCAGAGTTTTGAATTTCTGGTAAAATTCCTTCTGTAGAAGTACAGAGACTCACAGAGGAGAAAAGCTACAATTTCCCAGAGTCCACCCCTTTCTCATCAACTCGCACTTGGAATCCCAATAACTCACTCTGAGACATCAGGAGGAGAAAGAATAAAAACCATTTCTTTACTTATAGTTCCTTGAAATTACAGGCTTGTGTATGCTGCTTTCCTTATGCCACTCACACTGGCAACTAACTGAACAGATCAACAGCAAGTGAACAAGAGACGCCAACAGAGAAAAAGAGGGAATGAGGCACTCAGCAGAGAGGTGGGGGGGGTGTCTCTTTGAATTCAAAGGCTAGAAGGAACTATTGGTTGGTGCTGGGTGAACAGGCCCTTGCCCCAGCCCCTCCTAATCACATAAACAACAAAGAGCATGCCAAGTTGCAATGAAAACTCCAACAGAATATTGAGTCAAATTCTTCAGTATCTCTCTAGATCAGGGCTTGGCAACTGTAGTCCTCCTCCTGTTATTTTTTTTGGTATCCATCTCCCATCATCCCTCAAAACTGGCTGTGCTAGTTAGGGCTACTAGAAGGGGCCCTCTGACTACACGTGGAAGGCCATGTGTTCTCCACTCCTGATCTAGTTGCTGCTGCGTTTTGCCTCCTTCCTTCCTGGAGGCTTCCAGGCTTCTACAGGGTGGCATATCGGGTAAGGCATGAAAGAAAAAGCATTTTTTCAAAAGAGCATTCCATCAGTTGTGGCCCCGAGAGTTCAGCACAGGTGGGCACAGTCAATCTTTCTGCCATGGTGAGGCGTGTGAGTCACCCAGGACCCTCTGGAGAGGCAGACATTTTGCCCACGTGCTGTGCAGGAGCTGTGGGTGGAAGAGAGGATGCCTGCCGGTTACACCTGCCTGCTTATACAATCCTCACAGCTTTGCAACGAAGCTTGAAAGCATGAAGAGAGCATCTTCAACAATGTTCAAGTCTTCACAAACAAGGAATGGCAGCTCAAGGCTCTGTTCTTTGTTGTACTGTTTTACAGAGTGAATTTCTCTTACACACAAGCAGCATGCTGAACCACTTAGGACATCACAGTGAAACAACACTGTGAAGTAAATCTGTTTGCCAATCCACCAACAGTGGATAGACTGGACGATTTTTCAACTACGCAGAAGTGGCAAACCTTTGGCATGTCGTGAAGTTTTGAATTTCTGATTTACAGTAATTTGTTTTTGTTACACAGTAGAAGTGTAGAGATCCATAGAGGAGAATAGCTTCAAGTTCCCTAGATAGTCCACCCCTTTCTCATTAACTGGCACTTAAAGTCTCAAGAACTCACTCTGAGATATTTGTAGGAGAAAGAATATAAAACATTTCTTTACTTACAGTTGCATGAAATTACAGATTTGTGTATACTGCTTTCTTTATTACACTTGTATTAGGAACTAACTGAACAGATCAACAGCAAACAAACAACTGAATACCAGCCAAGGAAAGAGAGGGAAAAGAAACACTCAAGCAGGGCTGTCTTTCTATAGTCACACAAACTATAGACAGCATGCAAGGTTGCAAATAAAAGTCCAATATGGCACTCAAGATGTTTTGGGTTTTATCAATTGCCAGTACAAGCTCGTGATTTAGGGAGTTGAAGTCCAAAAATCTAGATTGCCAAAGGTTCACCACCCCTGAACTATGGGATGATTGTCAGATTTATTTATATAAAATTATTAAGAAATAGTTTCTTTTAATTAAATATTATATTTAAATATATGATATGATATGATGACTCTTGATCCATAAATTTTGAATAAAACTGGCATTCTGGGATTAAAACTCTAACATTTTCACTAGGCGTGAATGTTTCAGCTGTGCATCTTAGAATATCTTGATTTCAGCAAAGCTTTTGACAGGACATACAGATTAGCAAACTAACAAGGAGTGGGCTGGATGGAACAAGTGTCAGGTGGATACACAGCTAGTTACAGAATCACACTCAGAAAGTGCTTATCAATGGCTCCTTGTCAAATTGGGAGGAGGTAACTAGTGGAATACCACGAAGTCCAGTCCTGGCCCCAGTGCTCTTTAACATATGTATTAATGACTTGGATGAGAGAGTGCAGGGAATACTTATCAAATTTGCAGATGACACAAAATTGGATGGAATCACTAATACCTTGGAAGACAGGAACAGAATTCAAAAAGATCTTTAGGCTTAACGGGAATAAGTGCAACATTTTACATCTAGGGGGAAAAATGCAAATGGACAGTTACAAGATGGGGGATACTTGACTCAGTAATACTTTGAGTGAGAATGATCTGGGAATTGCAGATCACAAGTTGAATACAAGCCAACAGTATGATGTTGCTGCAAAAAAGGCGAATGCTATTTTCGGCTGCATTTAAAAAGAGTACTGTATAGTCTCATGTGAGGTACTTGTCCGTTTGGCACCAGTTAGGCCTCATCTTGTGCCGAGTTCCTAACACTGCAGTTTAAGAAGGATGGCAACAAACTGAACAAACTCAGAGGAGGGCAACAAGGAGGGGACTGGAAGCCAAGTCCTACGAGCAAAGATTGAAAGAACTGGACATGCTTACCTTGAGAAAAGAGGACTGGGGGAAGATATGATAGCACTTTGTCATGTCGAGGAGGGGCAGGATCTGTTCCTGATCTCCGAGAGTGCATGTAATAATGTGCTCACATTATAGGAAGCCACATTTCAGTGGAATATCAGGATACACTTCTCACCTCTTGAGAGCAGTATGGAACCAATTACCCTGGAAGGTGGTGAGCGCTCCAACCCTGGAGGAATTCACGAGAAAATTGGACAACCATCTGTCAGATCTGCTTTGATTTGAATTCCTGCATTGAAAAGATAGTTGGACTCGATGCCTTATAGCAGTGGTCCCCAACCTTGGGCCTCCAGATGTTCTTGGACTACAACTCCCAGAAGCCTTCACCACCACCTCTTCTGGCCAGGATTTCTGGGAGTTGAAGAACATTTGGAGGCCCAAGGTTGAAGACCACTGCCTTATAGGACAGAAGATCAACTCTCAAAGGTAGAGGGAAGAGAGATTTGAGACTCAGAGACATAGCAGCTTGGGCAGGCCAGAAGGAAGTGCAGATTTGGACTGAGCAGGGTCAAAACTTCTGGAAAATTCAGTGTTGAGAAAATGGCTACATTTGAGGACTTGGTGGGGCTGCAGAAAACTTTGAAAAAACACAACAACTTTGAATGAAGCTGCTACATCAAATGCTGCTTCTGCGGTGGAGACAGTAGAGGCCACATGGTTGTTATAGCAACGAATGGTACATATGCAAGCACGTGTATGTTTTAAGTACTATTAGATAATATTTCCTTGATTTTTAAAATTGCAGGGAAAAAGAACTTTCTCCACAGAGATTACTCCCCCACTTCTGCTTTGACAGAATTTTTCTGCCTGATGAGTATGCAGCACGATCTTCCACCACCTCTTCCCTAGCCTCCAAATGGGGCCTATCAGCATTTGAGATCATGACTGCTCACTCAGTTTGCCTTCAACATGATCTCCTGGCATCATCTTCACAGGTCTTTGAGGGTCAAAATCAACTATGACTTTTATGGTAAAATCCTATACATATCTACTGAGATATAAATCTAGTTATGTTCAGTGGGTCTAATTTCCCCAAATCATGCCAACTGCCTGGTCCGTTTGACATCCTTCACCCCTGTGGTGGTGTCTCTCTCCACTCATATTTCTACATCAGAAGAAGATTTTTTTTTTCTGCATGCACTTACTCAAACTATTCCTGTTTAGCAAGACAGCCCCTCTTTCACCTCCTCAGGGGACTTTGTAGATGGCATTTCTTTAGAAACAAATGGACAAATAATGATGTGTAGACTTCATGGAATCAAAGAAGACTTGAGTTGGAAGGTGCTTTAGGATATCAAATCCAAATCAAAGCAGATCTGACAAATAGTTGTCCAATTTTCCCTTGAATGCCTCCAGTGCTGGAGTCCTCATCACCTCCCAACTGCTCTAACAGTATTCTGCTGAAATCTGGCTTCCTATACGAGTAACTTGAGCCCATTATTATGCATCCTGCACTCTGCGATGATTGAGAACAGAAAGCCTTCGCGAATATATTGAGAACAGATCTTGCCCCTACTCTGTATGACTAACTTTCAAGTATTTGAAGTGTGCTATCATATCTCCACTCAGTCTTCTTTTCTCAAGTCTAAACATGCCCCGTTCTTTCAGTGTTCTTGCATAGAACTTGGTTTCCAGTACCCTGGTGACCTTTGTTGCCCTCCTCTGAATTTGCTCCTGTTTGTTGGCATCCTTTTTAAAGTGCAGTGTCCAGAACTGAAACTTATGCATTACAGCCACTCTTCAAGTTCACCTCCAAGCTGAATCTGTACAGAGGCCTGTACATCAGCATCTGGTATCCTTTACTAGTTGTAAAGGGCTCACAGACTGTGACACTTGCGATGGATTGGGCCCACCCAGTAACCTGTTCCCGACAACTGGTAGGCTTCCAGTGTTTTTCTGCTGCTAGCTGAAGTCCTGTCTCTTCATCTAGATGTTTTCCTGATTATTCCCCTAACACTAACAGTTACCCTGGCTTTTAATGCAGTGTTCTTAATGGGTTTTAAAATTTGCTTTATTCTTCTATTCTTCTAGCTACTGGTTTTATTATATTTTTATTGTATTTGTTATCTGTAAATTGCTTTGGGATTGTTAAAGCAGTACATGTTACAAATGTTCTGATGTTGTTGTTTTGTTGTTTAGTCATTAAGTTGTGTCTGACTCTTCGTGACCCCATGGACCAGAGCACGCCAGGGCCTCCTGTCTTCCACTGCCTCCACTAACAGGGTTGTCCATCATTATGCATGCTCTAAAGTGAAAGATACTAACATGAAATGATTTCTCTCCCTTGCTCAATGTTGTCTGTAATTTAATAATTTCCCACAAGGTCCCAGGACAGGGCTGCAGAAGGGCATTGTGGGAAATCTGAAAAGGGATGTGTTTTGCAACTGTCTACTGGAGACATGGTGTTTCTGTCGCTTGTCTTTCCAGAAAATGCAACTGATAGCAGGGGGCAGCTGATGTGCCAAGTGGGGTGCTACAGAGGGTGAAGGCTCAGCAGGAGCATTTTCCAATCAGCCAATGAAAATGAAGCTGGATCCATCTGTATACCTGAACTCTAGAACACATAGACATTTGTGTACATACATAGACCTTGAGATTGCAAGTAGAACACAGACATGTTATATGCTGCAAAAGTGAAGATCTCTTCTGAGCTTTGAAAGCAAAGGTGGACAAACCTTTTGCTGGTCCAGGGGCAAAATTCTAATTTTTAAGGGTTCTTAAGTGTTTCAGGAGCTGCATTCCAGCAGTGAGCATAGGGTGGAGCCACAGCAAAAGGGACTGGGACAGATTCTTAGCAATCCAGACACTTTCCTCAGTGTGTGAAGTGATGTGTCGCTCAATCCTATGCCTGTTTATTCAGGAGCAAAGCCCTCTGCGATTGCTTCCCAGGTTGTTTAAGAATTCTATTTTCCTAGTGCATTCTTCAAAGAAAGAACAACCACCTTTTTACTTTCAAGTCACTGAAGGTGATTATGAGGGTAAATAAATATGGCATGAGAAGAAAAGACTTTAATAATGTACAATACAGGGGTAAGGGAACATGACATGCTGACGTTGAAATGGACTAATAGTGATCTTAATACGGCCTTCAATGTGAGATAGTAGTAGTTTACCATTTTCCACTCCTTGAGGTTCTATGGACAAGTGGGTATTCGAACCCAGATCTCCTAAGTTTTTGTCCATCACTCTATCGACTACACCATACTGGGTATGTGGGAAATGTAGTAAGCCTTGTGTGATGATCTCCCACGTCACTCATGCCATTCATATTCATGAGCTGATTTGCATGAACCTATGAGAGGACTGGAGAAGCAGAGCCAGCAGCTACAGGAGGCTTGGCGGAAGGAGGAGGAGTCAGGGTTGGTTAGTCAGAGAGAGAGGGAACAGATAATGAGAAAAATAGAGCTGGTTAGGAGAATAGGTAGAGAAGGTGGTAATGATATAGCAAGAGAAAAGCAGTATGTACTGAGAGAACTGTTGATGAATTACTTATGTATAATGTGTATCTGAAGAACTTCTGTTATAATTCAATCTGCTTCACTTCAATAAATAAGTTCTGTTTCTGTTCACAAGATAAGTGTTCTGATAAACATCATTTATATTGTGGATTGAGGTAATCCACTGGCGGCAGTGAGAAGAAAATGTGATGTGAGCCTTTGTGAGGGAAAGACAAGCAGGGGCCACAAGAGCAAATGCCACAATTGGTGTCCAGTGGTGGGATATGAAATAATCCAGTAAAGCCAAAGTTTAAGGGTGAATTTTCTGGAGTCGTGGGTACCTTTTAGTCAGAGGTCTTTGGTGAAAAAGTGGGTGACCTGCTAGAGATTTTGTGAAAAACCTTAGTGGCGGGGCTTCTGAATGCAATTCTGGGGGAACTAAAGATAGGGAACCAACTCCAAAGGAAACATTCTTTTTTGTTACCTCAGGATTTGAAAGACCCAGTGGGCTAGTTGAAATCCAAGGCTCTGAGAGATAAGGGAGCACTGGTGACTGAAAAGTGGAAGCCAGGGTCAGAGTGGATTTGAGATGATAGGAAAATAAAAAGCAGAGGCTTGAAAATAGAATTTGTTTTGCGTCTGGAGGCAAGAAGGTTGTCTCAGAGCAAGAAACATTGTGGCTTGAGTGATGCCAGAGAAAGTGTAGCCATCTTTAGCTGCCGAGTGAGAGCTACATAGTACCCCAGAAAAATACTGTGAAAAGAAAACAGCAGTAAAAGTGTTTTAAAAAGAAGCATGTCTAACTCAACAATAGAAATCAGTTCCTTTTATTAAGAAAGTACATACTTATGCCACCCAAAAGAACTAAAAAGCCATTAATGGAGGAAATTGATCCTCAAGAGATTAAGGGAAATGGAAACCCTCAAATTCAGAGTGAGGAAGAACCTGAGGGACCTGTATTGATTGCCTCAGAGGGAGAAAATATTCAAAGCTCCCAAGATTTTGAAAAATGGAAGCTGGAACAGGAATTCAGGATTAAAGAATTGGAAATTAGGGAAAAAGTGAGGGCTGAAGAAAGACTTAAGGAAATAAATTTTGAAATAGAAAAAGAAAAGGAGAGGGCTGAGGCCAGACAAATGGAATTAAGACAAAGAGAAATGGAATTAAGTCAAAGAAAAATGGAAAAGAGAAATGGAATTTCAAATACAGATGAAAAAACTAGAATTAGCTGCTTAAAATATGTCACAGATATGGTGACAGGAAAAACACAGAGTTATTGAAGACACTTACAAGTTCTTCTTTTCTTTTGCAAGACGGTTGTATTTACAAGTATTTACAAGTATTTACAGGCAGGCATCACATCAGCATGGCAGGAACTCTTTACACAAACTGACATAGTGTATAGCAGCAAATGGTGAAGAAAGAAGAGAATGATACACAGGCACTGTTCACTTATATACATATACATGGCATCTCTAGTCCAATCAGAAGACACATGACTTCATCCTCTGCACCTGGTGTCTTCTTATTTCCAGACATTGCATCATCTTCAGAGTGACTCAGCATACTCACATCTGTGCGCAATGGCAGCTCATTAATAATACATTTATTCAGGTTCAGGCCTACAAAATTTCTATATTCTGACAAAATAACAATAATAATAACAACAACTCTCGTGAGGGAAATCTCTCAAAAATCGACCTAAAGAAATTTCCCCAATATAGGAAAGGAGATTGCCCTGAATCTTTCCTGATATCATCTGAGAGAGCGTGCTGGGACTCTGAGATTAAGGATGATGAAAGGATGATAGTTTTGAGATCACAAACAAGTAGAGATTTAGCTGAACTTTATTCTCAGATGCCTCTGGAGCAAGCTAGAGATTTTGAGGCATATAGAAAAATGTTATACTGTATTCTAGATTTGGCATAAATGCAAAACACCTTAGAAGAAAACTTCATTCCCTTACCAAAAAGCCTGAAGAATCTTATGCCCAAGTGGGGGCTAAACTGATTCAATATTTGGACAAATGGATGAAATATGAGAAAGTCACTTCTCTAGACCAAATGAAAAATGTAATTGGCTTAGAACAATTTTATTCAGTGTTGCCAGGGGAATTGCATTATTTAGTCATTTGAGCATTCTGTCCTGAGGACAAAGTGATGAGGCTGAGACCCATAAAGGGGAGTGAATTGCAGTTAGCAGCATCAGAACCTGTGGATTTGTTGCAGCAGAACTGGAGGGCTGAAGAGTCTAGTCACTCTGGAGCTGCAAAAGCCCTTGAAACCTTGCAATGCAAACCCCTACCTAAGAAACCAAATATTAAAGATACAGAACCAGATGATGAAAATCTCGATGCATCTAAAATAAACCAAGTGTTTGAGATTACACTTGAAAGAAACATGCCTGTGAATTTGGAGGTGACCTTTGATAGTGGTCCCCCACATATGGAGAGCTTCTCAACAAATGTACCTGTGGGTGAATTTGTTGGTGAGGAGGAAGGCATAAGCAATAAGATCTCAAGGAAGAATGCAATCATAGCTGTGCTGGAGAACTTCCCACAGCTGAGAAAACTAAGCCACTATTCAGTAAGAGAACAGGCTTAACCCGGAAGAGGCGAGCCGAGGACATCCAATGGATATCAGAGTGCCCGATGACTGTCAATCATCAAAAGAGAGTGCGGACTTCAAGATCTGGCATTGTTGCATCGGACTTAGACCAGGAGTTCATCGTGTACACCGATCTGTCAAGTGTGGGTCTGGGAGCCGTGCAGTGCCAAGTGGATGACAGCAGGAATCTACACCCAGTGACTCTGATCAGCAGGAGATTCCGACCTGGTGAAAGACATTTGTCTGCCATCGAGAGGGCATGCCTATTGATTGTTTGGATGCTGCAAAGACTGAAGCCCTACAAGGAAATTCGTCCTTTGCATCAACCATTTCCCTTTGTTGTGGCTACAGACTACGAATTCCAATGACAATAAGCTTGTTTCAGCTGGTGTGAATATTGCTGTTGATTTATTTCCTTTGCAAAGAGGTAGGGTTTCTGGGTGCTGTGGCCATTTCATTGTCACTGCACTTGTACCCTTAAATATATATATATATAATTTTAAAGGTATATCAATACATTGGCAGTAACAGCTCCGACTGCTAGCAAAAACAATAGGCACCTATTGCTCAGAAGGCGATAGCTCAGAAGGATACAGCCTTCCTCTCCTCCCTTGTGGGTGAAAGAGGGCTTGAGAAGAAACATTTCCTGTTTTAATTGGAAAGAAAGGAACATTGTATCTCCTCTTTCTTTTTTAAACCTTGCTGTTCATGATACTTTGCAAGTCATTCAAAGCCCTGTTTCCTCCTCCTGACACTGTGCAAAAGACTTGCAAAGTATCATACTGTCAATTTATTTCCTTTGCAAAGGTGTTCGGTAAAGAAGGGAAGGGAAAGGGGGAGGAGGAGAGAAGGCTTGGACTTCCCTACTTCACTGTCAATATATCATTTTTATTATTTAGAAAAAAGACAAGGGGAGATCTAATTGCCCCAAGAAACAGTAGAGAAAATGAACTGATACGAAATTAAGAGCAGCATAGCCTGCTGGAAAGGTTCAAACAGAAAGAAATGAATCAATACAGTTTTTTAAAATGTGAATGCTCTTGCCAGTATATATATCATGTGAATGCAAAATAAATGTATCGGTACAATAGAGGTATGAACAGATTTGGCATACTTGGAGGTTTTTTTGGCAGGTGTGATTAGACCTTAAGTTCATGACAAAATGACCCCTTCCAAGTAGTGCCTTCCACATACACTCACATTTGTTTATTCAACTCTGTTTCCTCCATTTCGACTCATTATGCCTCCTGACTCCTGTCTGACTGACCAAGGAGCATCAGAGATACTTGAACATTTCCCCATATAAATCCAACCCCCACCCCAATTGTTCTGTAGCTAGTGGAAAAAGCTGCATTTTGCCGCAGCGGCAATTTCACTTGGAGAGCGAGCGTGAGAGAGTGTTAGCATAAAAATAGAAGAACATTTGTGATAATTACCACTTACAGCCTCACCCTCCTCGAGGAATTAAATTATATTTTATGACTTTAGGTTATTTTGATGGAACATAATGTGTCTCTTTTTGTTGCAGAAAAGTCATCAACTTTGGTGATGGAGGAGGGGAGATGATTGAAAGTAGGGTGGAGGTGGGGGGCAGTGAGAGAACTACCAAGCACACCCCCAACCCAGAAAACACAATTTGCATTCAGGGGGAAAAAGTTCCTGCACACAGAGCAGCCGTATGGGTTGCACACAAAGCCTGCAGGGCAGAGGGAAACTCAGGCTTCATTTACTCATTTTTAGACTATATTCGGCTAAACATCTTTGGCTTCTAGAGAAGCCTGTCAGCCATTCTGTCAGCCATCACTGATCTTCCTAAGCAATTTTCCTGAGTAAGAGTGCACTCCTAATTCACATAGTGTGACTGTGAGGTCCAACGGTGTTGTGCCACTGCTGCTCAAGAACTGGGAGCATCACTAAAGGCTGGACTGGGCAGAAAGAAGATGGCGGTCCATTGGTGGATTAGTTGAATGTTACAGATTGTTCACCTAGTATGTCCTGGACACTATAATGTCTGTAATTCTATGCATTTTTACTCAGAAGTTAAATTTCCCTTCCTCCAGTGAGGCTTACTCCTTATTAGGATCTCAAAGATAACTTTGGTCTGAATCAAGAAGACTGAGTTCACAATGTTGTTAAGCACACTGTGTCTCCATTTCATAATGTTGTTAAACTGAAGTGCATGTTTTTTGAATGGTTTAGTCATGCTTTAACTTAGGCGTGGAGAGTATACAGCTCCGTGATGATCTTGGACTGCAAAGCCTACTATCCTTCACTTTGAGCTATGCTGCCTGGGGCTGACCGATGGGAGTTGAAGAATACTGTAATTGGTTTCACAGGGTCCTGCCATTCCCCATCTCTGCTTTGAACACTGGGGGAGCCCAGATCTTTGCACAGTTGTTTTGTTAGCATAAAACACATTGTGAGACTACATGGATTCAAGTAAGGTGAAAAATTGGTTCGTGCAAATATTCAAGTCAGCAGGAACCTATGCAACATGCCATTCTCCCTGATCCTCACTTTGAGGTAGTAATCCTGTACCGGGATCACTTTGAATTAAAAGTAGAAGCTCATATGGCAGAAATAAAAGTTACTTTATTAAGAGCATTCCACGTACTATAATAATCAGGAATAAGGTAAATTTTATTTTTTGCTTCACATCTTAGATTCATTATTAGCATTAGGAGGGAAAATTGGTCATCACATCTTTTGTCTGCAGTCCGTGCCTCTATTTGTCCCCCCCCCGCCCCAGATAAGAGAGATGGAAAGCATACTGGACATAATCTAACTAACTCCTCCTTGTGCAAGGCAAAAATACAACTGCAACATCCTTGGCAGAAAGCCGTTCAGCCTCTGCATTAATAATTTCAGCAAAAGAGACCCCACCAACACCTGAGTCCCTCTTTGGCTGAAAAATATCCATCCCTCCGCAGTCCATTTAACTAGTATTAAATAAATAGGCTGTACAGATATGCTTTTTTAAAAGAGTCTAACTGGTTACAATAGGAAACTTTAATCCATGGCAGGTGCTGACGCAGAAGGATGTAGTGCCAGGACATTTGGATCATTAATTACCAGTTGACAGTTTGTTTACCCTAGCATGGATTCCGTCTTGGGCCATATCACATGGGTTAACCAGGCAACAGCTGTTAGGGAGGGCAAATACTGGATACCAATGTTCCCCCCAAACCAAGCATGCACTAGCTACTGGCTTCAACTCTGAACTGGAAAATTTCACAGCTTTGGTGATTTCAACAAGCCTTTTGTTAGGATCTTAGTCTAAGCTGTCGCTCATTCTTAGAACATATGATATAATTCCTATTCCGACACTGCAGGAGTCACTTGTAATTTAATGCCTGCGTATATAATGTGCATGAAAAGTGAGTGAGAGAGAGAAGAAATGCACAAAATTTGTTTAGGAAATGTTTACACAGAAATGTTGATTTAGAAATAAAGGTCTATGGCCAAGTTTACTTCATGAACATAATGATAATTCTACCAGCGGTTTTTGCATTTTGCCAACTGTCCATCACATGGCCAGGTACACAACTGCTACATGATTGACTGTGCAATAAGGACATGACAGATCATGCCAAGGATAACCCCCAAAATAAAGCAAAACCTTTGTGTGATTACTTTTCCATGATCTGCAGTCCCAACAGGATTCTGGCACTGAACTTAAAACACAATGCAGCTCTCCGTAGTGGAGAGGACTATAAAGAAGTGCCCTCATTGCTGCTCAGTCTGCTGCCTTCTAGGCAGTCACTGTCAATGGGAAATGTGAGTCCTTGCTGCTCTCTCTTCTTAAACCTCTTAACCAGACTTGGTCTGGACACCCTTCATTTTAGGACATGTGGCCTGGTATGCCCAGTTCTGGCCAAGGCTTGGTTTTGAGTCTATGGGACAGTTAACAGGGGTTGGGAAAAGCATGCTGTTCAGAAGGAATAGATTTCATAGAGTGTCCCAGGACAAAACTGGTGGAATACCAACACTGATCCATTCAGGTTCAGAACACGACTTGTTAGCATTATCTTTTGGCCTCCAGATCCTGGAATCCTTCAACCAACATGGCAAATGGGTATGCAGGCTGGCATTTGTGGTTTACCTTCTATGATTAAGGTGTAACATTCAAGGATCTTGTTTTTAAACCACCCCTGTCACCACAAATAAACTCAACGGACAGGTTTACAAATACAGTAACATATTCTCTTCTACCTGGCATGACCGATTTCCCTGGTTTTGCCTGCCTGAGAAATGTTTATTTATTTATTTTTTATTTAATTAATTTATATGCCACCCACACTACCCAGAGGTTGGGAAGGCTTCTCACCATAGGTGCTGTAGGTGCTTGCTCAATATAGTCTGCGGCCACCTCCCAGTGCCCTCTGAACTTCTCTCTCAGATTCTGAGCATCTGTGCTGGGAAGGAAGCTCCAGGTACTTGCAAATGGCTAGATAGGAACTGTATGTAGCATGTGAAGATGGCAGGCAGCAATTAGGAGCATTAAAGCCTTTGCTTTGCATAAGGAAAGAGCTGGCAGGAAGAGAGGGCACCGAGTTTTTGGACCCAAGGGCCTTAGATAACACACACATATCAAATTTTTCACTAAAATAAACACCTTTTCTGGTTTCTACATTGCATCTCTCTTGTTTTTCTCCCTGCTTCTCTCGGGCAAAATGTGAGCTGGAGAAGAACAGCACCATCACTGCCCCTTGATCTTTGTCCTCTTGATCATCTGGCCCACCTTTCCCTTCTCTGGAAAAAAATGGGCGAATGTTGCTCTCTCTCTCTCTCTCTCTTCCTTCCAGAGAAGGGAAAGGTGAGCCAGATGATCAAGAGGACAAAGATCAAGGGGCAATGATGGTCTCTGTCTGTCTGTCTGTCTGTCTGTCTGTCTGTCTGTCTGTCTGTCTGTCTGTCTGTCTGTGTCTGTGTCTCTGTCTCTCTCTCTCTCTCTCTCTGTGTGTGTGTGTGTGTGTGAGAGAGAGAGAGAGAGAGAGATATTCATAGACAGAGAGAACCAATCATATAAAGGTATAAAAACCATTTCCCCCCATGCTTTGGGAGGGGTATCCTGGATTACTGAAGCTCTTAACATGGATATAAAATCCCTTCCATGACTTCCTTCTTGTTGTTGTTTACCCTGATGTTCACATCCCCAATGCATGTGACATATCCAGTTCAATTTGGCTGAAGGTAGTGTTGCTCTGATGTTGCTCTGAATCAGACCCTGATTTTGTGAGAGTCTGAAGGCAAGAGGAGAAGGGGACAACAGAGGACGAGATGGTTGGGCAGTGTCATCGAAGCTACCAACATGAATTTTACCAAACTCTTTGAGGCAGTGGAAGACAGGAGGGCCTGGCGTGCTCTGGTCCATGGGGTCACAAAGAGTCGGACATGACTTAATGACTAAACAACAACAACAAAAGTGTTGCTTTAGCAAAGCTATCTCCTCAACTCCCTTTGGCACTGGAGTCTTGAGAGTCGAGAGCCAAGTGGTCCAGTGTGGCACCATCCTGGCATCCTGATTCTGTTCCATGCAGTTCATTCCACAAAGTAAGGCAAGTGACATGGGTGGCAGATTTATGAGAAGCAGGAGGAGCAATGGAGTAAGTACAGTAATCCTTTTCAGCTCTCTGGCCATTCCACTCTGTTGGCGGATGTTGCGTACCGCAGGGTCTGAGCTTTTCCCTTAAGCCAACCTGTTGCCTTCAGAGATGGTGGAGGCTGCTATTCTAGCTCAGCCACCTTCTGAATTTGGAGTGAGGAAATGGGTGCCTTCTTACCCTTCACCTCAGGCAGCAAGAGGGCCCAGGCCAAAGTTTCAAGGCTGTTGTCAGAGAATTGACTTCGGTCCAGTTCCTAAACAGGCCTGGTTTTTTGTTTGTTTGTTTGTTTTCAGTCGATAAGCAAAGTGCCTCATCTGTACGAGCTGAATGCAACTCTGTATTCCTACCTTTGCAGATGTGGAGGAGTTGGAACAACGTTAATAAAGGGATAGGAGGCGGAATACATTAAAAGCAGACCAACCACGGGGCGTAGGCAGCCAAAGGACCGTTCCTGATCCAAAAATGACAGTCTCATCATTCCCTGTGATATTTAAAGAAGGTCTTTTTATTCACCGGTGAGGTGGTGGTGACGGTAATGATGAAAACAGTATTTGGGCCACTATTGCCCCCTGCTGGTTCCATCCTTTTCGGCATGGATTGGAACATATTGTCTCTGTAAAACCAAAATTAATCTCAGTTTCAGTTTTCAGTGAGTAAAGCCGGGGGCCAACATGGGATACAAATGGGCACAGGCCTGCCAGATTGGCATGTCAGTGTCTAATGCTGAAGTCATCAAATCACTTCCACTTTGAAAACTAAACTCCCCATTTTGATGAGTTTTATATTAATGAAAAACAATGTAAGCCAGTTGAAGTAAAGGGTAGCCATGTGATCCAAACCAAAGAAGATAATGTAAGCCCTGTAAAGTTTCCTAAAGCATCTAACAGTGCAACCCTATATGTCTACTCAGAAGTAAGTCTTATAGAGTTCATATTTGTACAGGCCTAAAACTAATCTGATAACAATCATTATGTCAAATGTTCAATATTTTTCTGTCTCTTGTTTTTGGGTAAACAGGTTCAGCAGTTTTTTTTAAAAATTGGATTACTGGAGTGTATCAGGGCCTACCATATGACAGGGTGAGGCATCACCAAAAAGAAGGGCAAATGAGGTCACTGCTTTGCATAAAATGGGCATGGTGATTTGTATGCATAGAGTAAAGGTAAAGGTAAAGGTTCCCCTTGACAATTTTTGTCCAGTCGTGTCCGACTTTAGGGGGCGGCGCTCATCCCGCTCTTCAAGCCATAGAGCCAGCGTTTGTCCGAAGACCATCTTTCCGTGGTCACATGGCCAGTGTGATTTAGACACGGAACGCTGTTTACCTTCCCACCGAAGTGGTCCCTATTTATCTACTTGCATTTGCATGCTTTCGAACCGCTAGGTTGGCGGGAGCTGGGACAGGCGACGGGCGCTCACTCCATCGCGTGGATTCGATCTTACGACTGCTTGGTCTTCTGCGGTTTAGCCCACAGCGCCACCAGGCAAGATTTAAAAACTACTTCAATCATTTAAACAGAATTAGTTACAGGGCAGCTCATATGAATGGGGCAAATCATGTATAGCTAGCTGTCTTGTGTGCCTGCTGAGTCTCCTGTCCAGCTATTCACTAGGTATTCATCTCTGACAGATGTCTTGTGCTTTTTAACCTTTAAATCAGATTTGGACTGAACAGCCCTGCAAATGGAGGACACCATCAAAAAGAGTGTTCATTAGCAGACCTTCAAATAGAGGCATGCTCTCCCTGAAATAGATTGTGTGGCTACTATATGGAAGAGTTAGTATATATAATATGCAACACAGTTAAAACCAGTGTGATAGCGCTTCAACTGCCGTGATTCCATCCGACTGTATCCTGGTACATTTGTACTTTGTAATGCTACTTAGAATTTTCTGCTGTGCTCCATAGAAGTGCACTAATGTTCTCTAGCAGAGAAATCTGAAAATCTCACCCAGCTACAAATCAGAAGATTCTATAGGATGGAGCCATGATGGTTAAGTGAATCAACCTGCTATAAACTATATCAGTACATTCTCAGTGAGCAAGAAAGGGGAAATCAGCTGTCAGGGCCAAAGAGCAAGTCAGAATGAACCAGGTGGCAGGTCAGACTCAAGAAACACCAGAGTCAAAGATATCTTGATTGGAAACAGGAAGCCCTCTTATACATGTTCCTATCCAGGAGCAACCCATGGTGAGTCTGAATCGGTGGAGTCACCAGGACCAGTCAGTACTTTATGGACAAGATGTTCCTTAAAAGATCCAGCATTCTTGACAGTAAGAGACCAAGTTCTCTGAAGAGGCATGCTGATAGTGAGCTGCGGCTAAAGGACGTGAGAGCTATTCCCTATCTCTGGCTGCTTCTAGCAGCTGTCAGGTCTGGATGATGGGGAAACTGCTATGTTTATTTCTTAATAAGAGCTAACATTTGCCAGTTAAAACATGTCAGGTCATGAACATGTGAAAAGCCTAACTGACTGGGCAATAGAGATTTTTTAAAAACTAATTATTATTATTTTATGAATGAAAGTACAGTATTCATAAAAGCCCCAGGGTGGTAGGAGTCATCCTCCAAAGAAGCATCCCCATATCCTTCTCCCACAAATAAATGTGTTTTTGAACATGATGCCTATTGCAGGCATTCTCTAAAAAGAAAGAAGGGACACGTTTTTCTACTGTTCATTCTTATGCAAATGTTTGCAACAAAATGATATAGTTAATCAGCTGAGATTAATCCAAATGGCCAACTGCACAGAAGCAGCAAAGGTAAAAAGCAAGGGCAAGAAGCATATTCGGCACATGGAATGGGTGACTAGGAAGAGCTAGCTACTTCCCCGGCACAAGCAAGTCTGTACAAACAAAGGTCAGCAAGCATCCTCTTACACACCTGTTGAAATAATCACTCAAGTGTGGTGTAGTGGACAGAGTGATAGACTAGGACTCAGTCAGGAGATCTGGGTTCAAATCCCTTTTTGGTCATGCAAATACACTGGGGATGCGGGTGGAACTATAAAACTACTCCTTAAAGTTCTCATCTACCTTGAAAGCCATGTTAGGGCTGTAGTACATCACATAACACACACACACATTTTTAACTCTTATGTAAATCCCACTGAGTCAGTGAGCCTACTCTATCAAAGACTGGCACTAGGAGAGTAGTGAAAGCGTTGCTTTGACTTTAGTCAGGGGTCTTCTGTACTCACCACCACTTGCCTCTGGCACTTCATGGAAGTCCCAGGTCCATGTCTCCTTAGTAGAGATGGGCACAAACTGCCGTTTTGATGGTTCGTCCTGGTTTGTTTACTGGCCAAACAGATGTTTGGAGCTTCCAAGCCCTGACCCCTCCAGTGAGCGCCCACTCAGAGGCAGTGCCCAGAGGAGGCAGGGCAGGGAAGCTTGTGCACTACCTCCAAGTGGGCACCTGCTGGATGAGATAGGGTGCCAAATCGCACCAGTAAACGAACTGGACCGAACCAGCAATTAATGCTCATCTCCTCGGGCTAAACCGCAGAAGCCTGTGCTGCAGGGTCAGAAGACCAAGCAGTCGTAAGATCGAATCCACACGACGGAGTGAGCTCCCGTCGCTTGTCCCAGCTCCCGCCAACCTAGCGGTTCGAAAGCATGCAAATGCAAGTAGATAAATAGGGACCACCTCGGTGGGAAGGTAACAGCATTCCGTGTCTAAATCGCATTGGCCATGTGACCACGGAAGATTGTCTTTGGACAAAACGCTGGCTCTATGGCTTGGAAACGGGGATGAGCACCGCCCCCTAGAGTCGAACACGACTGGACAAAAATGATCAAGGGGAACCTTTACCTTTTACCTCTACTCTTTCGCTTCCAAAATAGAACCACATCCAGCAGGGCCACTCCGAGTCATTTTGCTGCCTGAGACATAGGACAAGATCCCATGTCACCTCCAGAAGTTGACAAGACCAATAGTTTTACTGTCCTTCAACATCAGTAATGGGGAGCATCCAACACAGCAACTGAAAGCAGCAAGCTCACTTACAGGGTGCAGAGAGCTTTATCTTCACATCTGTTTCCCATCCCCCTTTATATTGCTTCCTCACCCCTTAGCAGTGGTCCCCAATCCTGGGCCTCCAGATGTTCTTGGACTTCAACTCCCAGAAATCCTGGCCAGCAGAGGTGGTGGTGAAGGCGTCTGGGAGTCGTAGTCCAAGAACATCTGGAGGCCCAAGGTTGGGGACCACTGCCTTAGAGCAGTAATAAAACATTATCATCATCATCATGTCCCATCAAGTCAATTCTGACTTACGGTGACACTCTTCCAGAGTTTTCTAGGTAGGGAGTACTCAGAAGTGGTTTACCATTCCCTTCTTCTGCCCTGGGACTGTGCAGCTTGTCCAAGGCTACACAGGCTGGTTCTTTTCCAGGGAGGCCTACTGGGCAATCAAACTCCCAACCCCTGGCTCCACAGCTAGATGCCTAAGTAACTGAGCTATCCAGCCAACTTAATAAAATAATAAAATATACATATAAAACGCACAACTAAAATACTGTGTTTACGGGGGTGGGTGGGTTGTATCTCTTTTAGTCTGTTTTGCTTGGGAGAAGTCTGTGAGGACCGCAGCCCATTTCATCAGCTATGAAGCTTATGTTGAATAAAACGTGTTAGCTTTTTAAAAGGCCACAAGAATGTTTGCCATGGTACATAGTTAATGAAATACAAGTAGGCTGGCCTACGTAGGGAAGGCTTGTATTAATGGGTTCACACTCACCATGTGTCCAAAACAAACAAAAAAATGTTGCAGCCGGTCAAATATTAGAGGGGACTATTTCACAATGCTACAGATGCCTTGCCCTGAATGAGCACAGAGTGGACTTCAGGAAAATGTGGTGTCCCTAGGAGTTTCTCCAGATGACCTCAAGGATTGCACGGGTCAATAAGGAAAAAGGTGGTTTCTCCGATAACCAGGCATCAAGTTATTCTGATAACCAGGCCTCAAGATATATGAAGGGGGGGGAGGGATTTCCAGGCATGTTAATGAGTTGAATTCACTACCATAAGTTTGTGAGGACCTGGTTATCGGAGGTCCTCACAGTGGACTTTAGTTGGCTTTTTAAAAATGAAGTGTTGCAGTAGATTCATGGAGGATGACTCAGTGGCTGCAGTTGACCACAGATAGCTGAAGGGAGCCTCCATAGACAAATGCAGTGTATCTTTGAAGGCTGGAAGCTGGAGTTAACCCACAGAGTACAGGGATGATTGTCACCTTTATACTTTAACAGTACATTTCCAGAGATATCTGGCAGAGGTGGTGTCATCAGCTGCTGGTGAAAGTTGAACACTGAGTGAAGTGATCTAGCAAAGCAGATTGCAAATGTGTTTGATTTTATTATAATCTACTGCTTGAATTTATACCGTACTTTTCCTCCAGTAAGCTCAAGGAGGCATACATGACTCTCTTCCTCGCCTGTTTATTCTCACAATGACCCTGTAAGGTAGGTCAAACTAAGAAAGAGTGACTAGCTCAAGGTCATCCAGTTAACTGCATGGCTCAAATCCAAATCCAAATCTCTCAGGTTTTGATCATTACTCTCATCAACCACTATTCCTGCCTGAGGTGAAGACCAAGATGGCTTCCTTATCCCATTCTGTATACAGAAGTTGACTGAACTGTCAATCAAATCTTCATTTAGCAATGGTGATGGGATGGCACCCTCCATCCTCACCTCGCCTAGCCATTGGGCTGGCCCTGAGATTAACGGAGGTGGATTTCTGAGAGAGAAAAGAAAGCTGCTGGAAGTGAGCACTAACTAGAGCAGATCATGACAGGGGATGCTGACAGCAATAGTTGACCACACTTTCTTCAGCCACCGCTTTGCCCAAAGATCAACAATGAGCGTTACATCCTGATGTCTGATTCTTGTAGGTGTTTTCTTGCACGCAGAGACGATGGGGGCCTGCAGTACCTCTGACTGGCAGCAGGTGTCAGTCCTTGGCCAGAGTTGTTGGCAAGCCCCCCTGCCAGCGTCTGGCTCTTGGCAGAGTCCCCATGTCACAAGTTAAGAGCTGGGCATTAGATCAATGACCTTGGCAGGGGGAGATGCGGATGGGAGACAGGGTTGGATTAGACAGAATTTGGCAAATTGCAGCCTGCCGGGTTCTGCCAAGCCTTGCTGGGCAATCAAGGCTCATCTTTGGGTTTTCCTATAAGATAGGCAAGGGATCTCCCCCCCTCCTTGCCCATTGCTGTGGTTTCAAAAAAGAGCAGAATAAAGACCTCCTTTTGAGTTTCACAAACCAGGACTTTACTTTTGGTTGCAGTCTGAGAAAGCAATTTCAGTGCTGATGCAATAAAAGCCACCATAATGTTCCTGAGCATATGCAGAGTCCATTTCCTTTTCAAAAATAGGAATGAATTCCAAGGCAAGGGATGTGGCTTCCAGTCAGTCTTCCTGCCAGCACCCCTTAGGTGAGGGAGGAGGTGCTGCTCAAAATGACTCCACCTACCCCCCCCCTGTTGCACCGAGAGATGAGAAAAGCTACCCTTTTTATATACTATGGCTCCCAGTAGTCTCCTTGTCAGTATGGCCAGTATGACTGTGCTGTGTGAGGTATTCTATACATTATATTGAAAGGCAACTCCCCCCCCCCTGAGCTCAGCCCATAAACTGAACAATGGAATTCAGAAATAGCTTCTGCTACACGTGATCATAGCTTGTGGCAAATGCAAGCTTACACACACCAGTTACTGTGAATGGGTGGACATTCTTTGACCATGCCGTGTTGACTTGGGATAACAGTCTGTGGGGCAAAGCCTTGGATACAGAATTACTTAATTATTTATCACTTTGAATTATTAGTTCCTCCCCTAAAGATAGATGCCCACATGATGGATTCTGGGAAATGTAATCCAAAGAAGCAAACATTTCCCACCTCTGACTATAACCCCTGTGCATCCTGGCCCCTTCCTTCACTTCGCTTCCTTTCTATCCTCCTCTTCTGTCTGATGGGGGGAACTTTTTAGACAAGAAACAAACCTCGGTGATAGCCAATGGCTCGTAGCTAGAGGTGAAAGCACATTTAAGATTGCAGAGAACTGAGAGAAGCCATCTTTCTATGTTTATGAAATCTGACTTCAAAAGAATCACCAAACATAGCAAGGTAATCTGTATAATCCCAGAGGTGAGAGAAGTTTGTGCCATGAAACCCAGGTTACAAACAGAGGTTAGAGATAACCTCTGACTGGAAGAGGGAAATTTTTAATTAATGCAATGATTCCAGTATCATAGCATGAGTTCCTCTCATCTCTAGGATTACGCAAATTAATTTGCTTTGTCTTCAAAACTTTAAGCACTAGATTCCTTTGAAGTCTGGTTTCTACAAAGGCAAGACAACCTTAGTCACCTCTTTGCAAGAAGGACCTGCTTTTGGCTCTTGTTACAGGCTTTTTTGAAGCTCTGTTTCTGGCTTCAGATGCCCACATTGGTTAAGCATTTTCTTCTTCCAATCATGGGCTGTCTCTAATGTAGATTTCTGGCCAGAGCACTTTGACTGGGCAGTGCAACAAATGTGAGAAGGAGAAGGAAGGTGAATGAAAGGACCAGGGAAGAAATAAGTCCTAAAGCTCAGAGTATGTGCCAGTGCCTTGGAGCATCTCAAGGTCTAGGCACCATCTCTGTGAGAAGACTTGGCATCCATGGACAAGCTGTGGTGGACCTATATTTTGGGGGGCCTGAAGCTTGAACTGTAATGGGGGGCCCTTTGCAAACAGCAACAAGTTCTGGGTATCGAAAGTTATCTTTTTCAGTGGGGTTGTTCCATGACAGATCACCACAGTTATTTTTAAAATGTGAATTAAAGTTGCTTCTGGGGCCCCTCCGGAATTAGGGGTCCTGAGGTTTTAAGCTCCATTCGTTTCACAGTAGATCCAGCCCTGTACACAGGGATCCTACCTTGTCTATGAAACACAAAGGCCAGCCCGACTTCTTGCATCTTTTCCTGAAATGGAAAACATTTGCATTTTGGACTACATCTCACAGAATCCCCAAGCCAGGGATTCTAGGAAATGTAGCAGGGGAAAAAACCTATATTTGGGAGACCCTTATTATCACAGATAAATTATTTGGGCAAACACATTCCAGAGGGACAACATTTATAATTTTTCTTTAAGATTTATAATCAGCTTTTGAAGTCAAAACCTTGCATAGTAATGTGTAACAAAATTTTGACCTAGTATGTTATAATAAAAACAGAAGACCAATAATTAACAGTAAAACAATCAAATTCTATTACAGTATATATCTGTACATAATGGTCCCAGCAAAGCCCACACTCAATTGGTTCGCGAAGGCGAGCAGGAGATTCTTCAGTCAGGGTGGATGAATTTGTCTATGTTGCTTGTTTCCAACTCCAGATTCTTTTAATCTCAAATTCTTTCCATCCAATTTATTAAGAAATTTGTGAATTTTGGTAAATTCTTACCAATCCTTTTTGGCAAGTTCTCACCCTTTCAGTTAGTCCAAACCCCAATAAGAACAAATGCAGTTTTTAGCCAACTACTGTATACTAGTCAAATCCAAAAGGTCACAGCTGCTTTCAGAATGGAGATGATCAGGTTGTACCTACTGGCTTTTAAGGATGAGGCACCTCACAGGAAGAAAGAAATGGGCAGCCTTGATTCAGCAGCACAAAAAGTACTGACCACAAGATTCAAGGCCAGATTGCTTGGGCAGGTGAAACTGTCCATTGTTTCCTTTCATGTTCAAATATTTTTATTCTCAAGCCCTTTTCTCCCTACAGTTGTGAACTTAAGTTTTTTTTAAAAAATGAAATCCTTATTTGATGTGGTAATACTAACAGATTTAACATGACTTTCAAGGAGTAAACAAATCCATGCTGGATATAAGCATATGGTGGTTAACCTGAAGGACTGTGACTTCAAAAATCCACCTTCTAGTCTCCCAAGGTCACACACACACACACACACACACTCATCTAGGTCTACCTCACAAGAGGGTTGTTGTGAAGAAACGGGGAAGAAGAAAGCAAATGAAGCATTGTCCCGTCTGCCTTCCAGCAACTTCTAGCTCTTTTAAAAAGGAAAAAGGGTTATCTGAGTACTTCGTGGACTTTTTCAGCCCAGGGGCTTGAGATCACCGCTGTACTTTTGCTTAGAGCAGTATTCCCTTGAGCTTTCAAGCCCCTTTGCTCTCCCTCCCATAATCTCACTCAGCACACAGCTATGGGACACGTGTGTGGGGGGGGGGGGACTTCCGAAAATTCTGCGGTTAAACACGAACATAGACGAAATCTTCTCCACAGGCTCACGACCCTTGTTTGCTTCTGGCTACGGACTGCCAAATATTTGCCGCTTCATCCTGCTTTTAAAGAAATCAACGATTCCCGACGGCGGGCGTCACACAGTTTTTTTATTCGTGTTGCGGGCGAGCTACGTGGCGCGGGCAGGAGACACAACCGTTAGTATTTCCTGTAACACGTGAACTAGTCGAGAGAGCGCCCTCTATCGCTCTTTCAGATTAATGCAGAACGTTTTTCTAGATTTATCTATTAAAAAAGAGAACTTTTCAGGTCCATCGGCATTCACATACGAAGCAATCCTTTCCTATATTTTGCCTGCCTGCAGACAAAACCGGCTCAGGCAGTTCGACCATAGGAGAGAGCCCCATTCCATCTGATCGTGGAACTGGGCTGTGATATCCTGTTTCGTTGCTGTCTGGCAACACCAGAGGAAGGAACCGTCGTCTATATCGGTTTTCTATCTTGATTCTTAAATAGGGGCCCAAACTAATCTGGAACAGCGATCGTGAAAAAGTTAATTCTTGAACTACAACTCCCAGAATCCCCCGAAGGTGCTGGTTGGCGAAGTCTTGGAATTGTAGCATGCAAAGTAACATTTCCAAGCTCGCCGCCACTGTCTCTTATTTTATTTGCCATCTATACTTATAGCTGTTGTGTGGAGATTCTCAGGAGGGTGCAGATTAGACCTAAAGGCTTCTAGGTGCCGACTCCAAGGATAGTAACAAAAGGAGGTCTACATTTCTCCTTCTAAAGCTGGATGTAAAACCTCTAACTTTACAACATATACTTGTACATCAAATCCAGTTTAACCTGTAGGTGGATTTTTACTCACCACTACCACAAACTCCCCACTACCACAAAGACCGGACCAGCATTCCTGTGCTCAGGGGAGCCAAATAACACCTGCCTTCTACAGGTCACTGTGTGAGAGACAGTGGGACTGTGGCTGGGCGGGTTCCCGCTGCCAGATTCCCTGAGGGAACTGGCTGGGGAGTAAACTGGGAAACGGGGGGTTGGGGGGCCTCTGGGGCAACCAATAGAGATGATATATGCCAGAGGAAGATATGGCGGTGGGAGTAGAGCATGCCCGTGTAGGAGAAAGGAGGTTAGATACCTTATACCTATCCCCCTTTCTAGCTCTACTCCCAGCCAAACAGTACTAGGTGACCATATCAGCCACCCTCCCCCCCGCCACATGGTACTGTTGGTAAATGCCGGGTCCGCAAACAATAAGACCACCCTCATCCATGATTTAATTTAGAATGAGGGGGCCAACCTGGCATGCATTGCTGAGACCTGGGTGGGAGAAGAAGGAGGAGTTCCTCTATCTCAGTTGTGTCCCCCTGGGTACTTGGTCCAATGCCAGGGTCGGGGAGGAGGGGTAGCGATAGTCTACAAGGATTTCCTCCACTTTTCCAGACTCCCTGTCCCCTTGGGAAATGGTCTAGAGCAGTGGTTCTTAACCTTTGTTACTCGGATGCTTTTGAACTGCAACTCCCAGAAACCCCAGTCAGGACAGCTGGTGGTGAAGGCTTCTGGGAGTTGCAGTCCAAAACTCCTGAGTAACCCAAGGTTAAGAACCAGTGGTCTAGAGCAGTGGTTCTTAACCTTTGTGACTCAGGTGTTTTTGAACTGCAACTCCCAGAAATCCCAGCTAGCAGAGCTGATGGTGAAGGCTTCTGGGAGTTGCAGTCCAAAAACATCTGAGTAACAAAGGTTAAGAACCAGTGGTCTAGAGGGCCTGTATTGTGTGCTGGGCTCAAGATATAGACTGGGGATTCTGTTGGTGTACCACCCACCCTGCTGCTTATCACCCTACCTGAGCTGACGGTGGTCATCTTGGACCTGGTGGTGAGGACCCCCGGACTTTTGGTACTCCATTACCTAGGCCACCTTAATAGGGGCGGCTCAGGACTTCATGGCCGCCATGACAACCATGGGGTTGTCTCAACATGTCATCGGCCCGACTCATGAGAAAGGCCATACACTTGACTTAGTATTCTCAATGGGACAGGAGATGGTGGTCCGGATGTGGTGGGTTTATCTTTCACCCCATTGTCATAGTCGGACCATTTCCTGGTAAAGTTCAGACTCTCTGCCACTACTACCCTCTGCAGGGGTGGGGGATCAATTAAAATTAATCCACCCCCGGAGACTTATGGACTCTGAAGGATTCCTGAATGCTCTAGGGGAGTTTCCAACTGATATGGTCGGCACTCCTGTCGAAGCCCAGGTCGCTTTGTGGTACAAGGAGATGGCCCGGGAGGTTGACACGATTGCACCTAGGCGCCCTCTCCCTGCCCGCAGAGCCTATATGACTCCATGGTACACAGAGGAGCTTCTGGCTATGAAACAGTTGGGGAGATGGCTTGAGCGCAGATGAAGGAAATATTACTGCGACTATAACCAAACACAGCTTAGAGCCCATTATCAGGCCTACTCTGTGGCAATATGGCTGGTGAAACGCCAACATTTCTCCAGTCGTATTGCTTCCTCGGCGTATCGTCCAGCAGAGCTATTTCGAGTGGTCTGGGACCTTCTTTAGCCTAATGGTTTAGTGGAGGTCCCGGACTGCTCAGTGGCTCGCTGTAACGAATTTGTTACACACTTTGAGGGGGAAATTGCTCAGATTTGCAAAGAGTTGGACTGCGCTGTTGATGCAGAGCCTATAGTTGTGTCCAGTGCTCCGGACTTATGTTATAATTTATTGGATGGGTTTCAGTTGTTACGACCCAAGGATGTGGACAGGATGCTTGGATTGGTTTGTGCCACCACTATGCAACTCGGCCCTTGCCCATCATGGCTAAAAAGGGAATCTGCCAGGGGAGTTCACACCTGGATCCTGGAGGTCATCAACTCCTCGTTAAGAGAGGAAGTGGTCCCCATCCCGTTGAAGGAGGCAGTGATTCACCCACTCCTAAAAAGCCCTAATGTGGACCCAGGTCTAGTGATCAACTCCGGCCACTAGTGAACCTCCCTTTTCTGGGCAAGGTGTTGGAATGTGTGGTGGCTGAGCAGCTCCAGGCTCTCCTGGATGAAATGGATCCATTTCAATTGAGTTTCAGGCCAGGTTATGGGATGGAGACTGCTTTGGTCACCCTGTTTGACAACCTTTGCCGGGAGAAAGATGGGGAATGCATCCCTGTTGATCCTCCTGGACCTCTCAGCAGCTTTCGACACTATCGACTATGGTGTCCTTCTGGACAGACTGGCTGGGATGGGAATGGGAGGCACCATTTTACGATGGTTCCTCTCCTACCTGGCTGATCGAGCCCAGAAGGTGGTGCTGGGGGACAGTAGCTCTGATCCACAGCAGTTGCATCATGGTTCCTCAGAGCTCTATACTGTCCCCCATGCTGTTCAATATCTACATGAAAACACTGGGGGAGGTCGTTAGGAGATTTGGGCTGAGGAATCAGCAATATACTGATGACGCCCAGCTCTACCTCTCATTCTCTACCAATCCAGGTGTGGCAGTCGCCGTTCTGAACTTTTGCCTGGACTTGATAATGGACTGGATGAGGATCAAGAAACTGAGGCTCAATCCAGACAAGTCGGAAGTGCTCCTGGTAGGTGCTCTGACAGATAGGTTAAAGGGCCATTTCCCTGCCTTAGACGGGGTTACACTTCCTCTATAGCAGTGGTCCCCAACCTTGGGCCTCCAGATGTTCTTGGACTTCAACTCCCAGAAATCCTGGCCAGCAGAGGTGCTGGTGAAGGCTTCTGGGAGTTGTAGTCCAAGAACATCTGGAGGCCCAAGGTTGGGGACCACTGCTCTAAAGGACAGGGTCTGCAGCTTGGAGGTGCTCCTTGACCTGGGTCTAACCTTGGAAGCCCAGGAGGACTTGGTGCAGGGGTGCCTTCTTACAGCTGCAGAGAATATATCAACTTCACCTTTACCTGGATGAGCAGAGCCTGGCAGCAGTCACACATGCACTGCTAACAACCAGCCTGGACTACTGCAATGCGCTATATGTGGGGAAGCTTTTGAAGATGGTCTGGCGACTGCAACTGACACAGAACTGGACTGTGGTGCCACCGCATGGATTCATATCACGCCAGTTCTGAAAAATTTATACTGGTTGCTGGTTGCTGCTCAGGCCCAATTCAAAGTGCTTACTTTGACATATAAAGCCCTCAACGGCTTAGGACCTGGTTACCTAAAGGATCACCTTTTTCCATACGAGGCTGCCTGTCCTCTAAGATCAGGCTAGGAGGCCCTTCTGTAGGTGCCATACCTGGCATGTTGAAATAGGGCCTTCTTGGCTGTTGCCCCCTAACTTTGGAACGCCCTCCCTATAGAGATCTGCCTGGCTCCAACACTTTTGGCTTTTTGGCGCCAGGCAAAGACCTTTCTGTTTAGCCAGCATTTTAATTAAATAGTATTCTTTAGCTGGCCATATGAGCAGCAGGATTTATTAATATTAATGTTTCAATGATTGTTTTTAATATAGAGTATTATTATAATAGTGCCTATTTTAATGGTTTTAATGTTTTTAAGGTTTTAATATTGTTGTACGCCGCTAAGAGACCACTGGTAATGGTGCGGCTAAAAATCTTGTAAATAAATAAATAAACTTGTACATCTTCTTTAGCAGATTTGTGTTCCCCCTACTTCCTGCTGGTTGCATCTGCTGAATCAGGAAAATTTTATTTTATCAAATCCACATCTTGTCACTAAAATGCTGCTGCTGATGATAATGATGCAGCTTAACCAGGTTTCTAACAAAATTCCGTTAGAAATAAAAGATGTGAGATTCTCAACTTAATGGTACAAAAAGTTACCTTACAGTGCACCCACAAAAATAAGACACAGAGGTACAAATCTAGAAGCTCCTGGTTCATGGCCAAGTTGAGAACAAAATTTAGGAGTTCAAGATCCTAGTTCAGTGTTTTAGAGTGCAATGCTCTGCATGCAGAGTCAGAAGACTAGCAGTTGTAAGATCGAATCCACGCGACAGAGTGAGCGCCCGTCGCTTATCCCAGCTCCCAACAACCTAGCGGTTCGAAAGCATGCAAATGCGAGTAGATAAATAGGGACCACCTCGGTGGGAAGGTAACAGCGTTCCATGTCTAAGTCGCACTGGCCATGTGACCACGGAAGATTGTCTTCAGACAAAACGCTGGCTCTATGCCTTGGAAACGGGGATGAGCACCGCCCCCTAGAGTCGAACACGACTGGACAAAAATTGTCAAGGGGAACCTTTACCTTTTTTACTCTCAGGAGGTGTGTGTACAATTCTAGCTTTAATCTTTAAAAGGTACCACTTCTGTGTAATATATTCAGGAGTGGCAGATGTGTGAAGGATATTTATTCTTATTATCACCAATAATAGTGGCAATGCATTAGCCTTCAAGCATTCCCTCAGCTGTGAATAATATTGGTGCACCTTGCCAGGTTGCTGTAAGAATTATTGAGGCAGTGTATGTGAAGCTTTGGAAGGACAGTGAGGAAATATTACTCAAATATTAAATATAACAATAATAATTACATTTTTAAACCCAGTTCGAAATACATTACACTGTGGTAAGTCCCACTAAATTTAACCAGAGTGTATATACGATTTTATGATGTGCAAGTTTGTGTTTGTTTTGAACAGAGCTGTCAGAGCAACTGTAAACTCCTAGGCTAAATCCAGCCTTACAAACTGTGTTGCTTCTCCTCACTGCCCCACCTGTGACAAAACAGAGAAGAAAATTCTTTGAAGAAAAGGATTTATATGTGGTAAACGGACTGTGCCAGCTGAGAACTTCAGTGCTGCTGTGTGTTAAGGTACTTCCCCCCCCCCTGCACCCCACACTGCAGGAGTGGCTCAAACGATACATTTTTAAATTGCATTAATATTAACTTTGTATATGCAAAGAAAGAAAGAAAGAAAGAAAGAAAGAAAGAAAGAAAGAAAGAAAGAAAGAAAGAAAGAAAGAAAGAAAGAAAGAAAGAAAGAAAGAAAGAAAGAAAGAAAGAAAGAAACCTTAAATGACATAGCATAGTGCACTGGAAGGTCTGTGAAAAAGGTAGGCTTTGTAATCTTCTACCCAGTCTGACTGTGCTGTTTGAGAAATGCTGGGTGCTGTAGCCAGGAAAAGTTACTTTTCCAGACTCTGCACACATACGCACCTCTGGTGGTAATTTGGGGCGGAGGCTGCGGAGGATGGGGGAGGAACTGCCTTCTCTCTACTTAAGTCCTCCCAACACGCCTGGTAGGTAGGTGTTTCTCTCCACTTGCCACTAAGGAATAAATCTGATCAGCCCATTGTCTTGCTGGGAGTGAGGAGGAAACATGCAAGGGACCCAACTGGGTTCTTCTCAGGGTCACAGGAGGGTAAGAAGAGTACAGTGGTGCCTCGCTAGACAGTTACCCCGCACGACAGTTTTTTCACTAGACACTGACTTTTTGCAATCGCTATAGCGATTTGCAAAACAGTGATTCCTATGGGGGAATTTCGCTGGACAATGTTTGGTCCCTGCTTCGCACACCGATTTTCGCTAGACAACGATTTTGACAGCTCCCTCCGCGCTTGCAAAACGGGTGTTTTCGGGACCTAAGCTTCGCAAGACAGCTATTTAAACAAAGCTGTCTTGCGAAGCAGCTCTCCTATGGCCGATCTTCACTAGACAACGACGATTCTTCCCCACTGGAACGCATTAAACAGGTTTCAATGCATTTCAATGGGGAAATGCTTTTCGCTGGACGATGATTTCGCTAAACAGTGATTTCAGTGGAACTGATTATCATCCTCTAGCGAAGCACCACTGTATGTTTTTCTTTGACAGGACTCCTCACTTAGCCATTGATGGGCCAGCCTTGGGAAGGAGGGGATTTGGTTGCCTCAGGCCAGAAACAGACATTAGAGACAGCCCGGAATTAGAGCTGAAAGAACCTTAATGTTGTTAGAGCTGAAAGCACATTAATGTTAATGATTGAAGCCTTAATTCAAAGGAAACTTGTGTTTAAACCCCTCCCCCAACCAATCACCAAACAAAGCATGCTAATTTGCATGATCGGAGAGGTGACCCTCGGAGGTTCCTGTTAGTTAAGAATTTCCCACTTCCATTCATGGACGAGCAAATCTTTTGTGTTTGTTTCTGGCCTCAGTCAGGCAGTCCTTCACCTTGTTGCTTCTGGATTCTGGGACTGCTGCCTCTGTAATAGGGCCTGTTGGAAAACCCAGTTCCTAGAATTCAAAAAATTCATTTGGTCAGATTTTGAAAGGATTTGCAGGATATGCTTGTGTTATACTCATCCAGCTTCCATGTGTTTGATGTACGAGAGATATATGCAGGAGAAGAAGATACCACATCCCACCTTGGGTTAGCACATGCCTAAACCAATGGGTTTCCTTATTCATCTGCCTAGATAACCTCGTGTGTGACAGTCAATATTCATTTTCAGGCAGATCTTTGGATTCAGGCCATTATATATGAATGTATCAAAAGTCTTACTGAATAATCCTGCTTTATTTCCAAAATGAGATTTCTTCCCTGCTTTTTGAGGGGAGGATGCCTTTCAAGGACCCTTACTGTGCAGATGATGGTAGAAAATATATTCTAAAATTGTGTCGATGGACAGCTGCTTTTGAAACAGATGTAAAAATCATACCATCTGACCTTCTGTATATGTGAATATCACCAGTGTTTAAAATTACAAGGGTGAGCTTCACTGATATACCGTAACACTTTCAAAAATGCAGTTGGGAATATGCCAAAATTGTGGTCCATGCTAAAAACCCTAAAATCATTTCAAACTGTCCAAAAAACAGGAGGTTTAATGAAAGCATTTCGAGGGACATTAAACCAGCCTGTGCAGCCTTGGGCAAACTGCACAGTCTCAGGGCACCACGAGAAGAAGGGAAGGGTAAACCACTTCTGAGTATCTCTCCCTGGAAAACCCCAGAAAGGGTCACCATAAGTCAGAATTGACCTGACAGTATATGATTATTTTTATTAAAATATTTCCAACATTTCACTCAGTATAAATCTCAGGTTTGAAGTCAGCCACCGAACCACAAGAGAATCCCCCATCACCCCAACCAGCAGCACTTGCTGGCCTGAACTTGCTTGTACGAGAAGCACAAGATTTTAGAAATATTACTTTTTCCGGACTACAAATCCCAGAATCCCCCATCTAGCATAGGCACTAGTTCTGCTCCTTGAAAGATTCTGGAAAGTACAATAGCAACAATAATTGAAAAGATAGTGTTGATTGATTTGTGAACTTGGAGAAAACTAGAATCCTGTCTTTGTATTCACGAGGTCCGTTTTAGTCTGTCATTTTCTCCACTGGCCTGACTTGCCTGTTGTGTGGGATTTCTACCCATCCCATCCCAAACAGCCCCAGTAAATGTATGAATATATTTAAATACTTGATGTCTATTGATATAATCGTACTGTATATGTGTCTGATTTTCTACTGACATATTTTATTCTGTTCTAAAGGGTATTTGTTGTTATAGCCTTCTTCTTAAGCTCATTTTATGAACTAAAAACAGGAGGTTTGCAGTTGTATATAAAATACCATTTCTCCTTGAAAGCTGGTCTTCCCCCCTCCCCTTCTACATTCACCCCACCCACCATCTGATTGGAAACACAACTGCAATTTTGAAGCCATCCTCTCATTTTATCCAAGCGTGGTTGCAGGGCATTGTATTCAAATATCCACATGCAACAGAAAATGTCATGGCTGCTCAGCAATGTGCCATCCATTTAAAGCCCTCCAAAACCAAACAACAACAAAAAGAGGACATAGTTTTCCAGCAGACCCTCACTGTCCAAACTGATGTTTTTGTATGTTTTGAATTTTATTTTAACAAGGAGGATTTTGGAGGAGATAATGTACCATTGCATGCTCCTTTGAATGTTCTCTTAAATGCTGGTGCTATACTGGGGAACCTGTTAAACAACACATCCTGGCGTACTGTTGTCAAAGGAATGATACGCCAGTGAAAATGCCATTGTGGCACTGAAATGCAATCATCAGATCTGCTTGGCATGGCGGAATTGTGCGCTTTGTAGGCCTTCTCCTCCTTCCCCCAACCACACACAATCTCCCCGCCCCCCAGCTTGCTTGCAGCCGATTCTGGGCCCATCAGTGGCAGACAGGACCTGGGATTTGAGCCAAGGGAAAGACCTGGCACGTGTCATGGGCACGGGGCAACGGCGCCAGGCCCGCCGCCTCCTTGCAGGAGCGACCTGCTTTGCCACCCCATATGCCAAGTCCCCAGTGCCACTGCCAGACAAGTTTGAACGGCGGCCAAGAACCCAAGATGGAGTCAGCTGCGGCTTTGACCTCTTCCCTTCACCCGGCACAATCCACTCTCTCTGTTCAGCACAGCTCAAAGAAAACAACCTATTGCCGGAGAGAGGGCAAGGGAGGCCTGGAATCGCAAACAAAGCCAAGCCGTTCAAGCTGCACTGCAACAAGGCTCCCAAGACATAGTGGGTCACATCGATGGTTGTTATGCATTAGAATCCACAAGGCCCTCTTGGATTATATGCTTTTGTGTACCAGAATTCGTAAGGCCTTTTTTAAATTAGGAAAGGAAAGGCAATCAGGATTGGAAAAGTAGAAGCGGGTGTGTGTGTGTGTGTGTGTGTGTGCGTGTGTGCGTGTGTGTGTGTGTGTGTGTGTGTGAGAGAGAGAGAACTATTTCCCCTCCTGCTATTTCTTTGTTTCATATCAACTTTCCCAAATGCTTTGTCTTCTGTCCAGGCCCAAACCAGCCCTGGCAAAGGCAGATCCAGAAAAGCAGATTATTACACAGAATACAGCTCAATCAGAAATGGGATATTAAAGAAGTGTCCCACACGAGAGACAGGAGAGTAGATGGGTAGGCAGGAATTTCTGCTTTTTAAAAATGTCATAAACAAGGTGTCTGGATTTCACACTTACAGTACTTTGGTGTAGTAGATCAAATGCTATTAAGTAAATGACTAAGCATGTTCAATGTGCAAGGTGTCAGTTTGTAGTTACCCTCCTATACAGTTTTTTTTGTAGGTGTTTCAAAATGTTTTGTTTTTAATCCAGTATTAATATTGCACAATTATTAGGCTTGGTTGTGCAACCTCTTTACTTCTTCTTCTTTTTTTGTAGGGGCTGGATTTTTTCTCTCCAAACAGACAACCCTAAGGAAATAGGCAGCACCAGAGTGACAGACTAGGACCCTGGAGAACAGGGTTCAAATCCCCACTCAGCCGTAGTAACTCAGCTGGGGAGTGGAACTGGTAAAACCACTGCTTAAATACTGTATCTCACTTACCTTGAAAACCCTATTAGGGTCGCTATACATTGGTTCTGACTTCACAGCACAAAACACACACACAAGGACTAGAAACTTGTTTTGTTTCATTTTTTTTTTTAAATCCAACATGAGCTTTTTGAGGAATCTAAATCTGTATTAGTCATCACATTCCACACGGGATCTGACACTCATGGAATTACAGAAGAGGAATAGACCTGGCACTGGGATGGGGATTTAACATGCACACATGCGCACACACTCATACATGGAGAACCCAAACAAATCAGTTTCTTCTTTGCTTTTTGCACCCTGTAATATGAGGTTTGGGTTGACTGGTCCCAGAGGCTCTCTTCTGGCTCCTGTTCCGATGAATCTAAATGTGGGAATTGGGGACACGGGAAGGAAAAGCTTCTGCCTTTGCCAAGGGGATGGATTAAATGGCACCCCAGTGGGCTTTTACCCCATCTGCCAGTTTCACAAATCCCTCAACAGCATTGTATGTAAAGCATGTGCGTGTGTGTTGCTTTTTTTTTTTTTAAGGCTCCAAAAGGCACACTGCAAATCTCTTTCTGTTGGTGCCAATTCTACCAGCTTGAGAGGTTGACCACCTCATTTTAAGGCTGACTTACCTCCCTACCGCTCTGGAATCTGATCCCTGTGGGAGGGGGAGGGGAGAGACTGGTTGTCAGAGGCAGAACTCTGGTCAGCTTTCTCTAGAACGGCACAAAAGGATTTACTTCTCCAGTTACGTTGCCCAAAGAAGGTTTGTGTTGATTGATGTCAGCTCAGGCCTTGAACAACATTAAAAAACAAAAAAATTAGAACATTAAAAATAGTTATAATCAAAACCCCTTAGGAAACCATGGTCTGTTACTGTTTGCTGTCAGTACAGGACTGAAGGAGCAAACTGAAGCTTAATCCAGACATGCTCCTTATCTGTCAAAAGGCAGATCAGGGAATAGGAGTCAAACCTGTACTGGATGGGGTACCATATGTATTATGCACTATCAAGTTGCTTCCAACCAACAGTGACTCTAATAGGATTTTCAAGCTCTCTGACCTATTTAAGGAGTAACTTTGCCATTGTTGCCCCAACTCCACTCTTGTGATTCTCCATAGCTGGCCAGGGATTTGGACCCGGTTTCCCTGAGTCCTAGTCCAATAAAAAGAAGGAAAAAGCCATGTGGTCCTTGCATATTTGTTTGCACAGTTAAAATTAGTGTGCCAGCCATGTCTGCTCTTTCAGAGGTCTGTTCTGGGCTTGATGTGTCCCTTAATTCTGTCCTGTTTGGGTTACTCTCATGGGCTCTATTCTGGGGCTGCTGGGATGCTGCAGTTGAACTGCTGATGAGAGCCGGTTGCAGGGATGTCAGATGTTCCTTATTAGAACAGTTTCACTGGCTACTTGTCCGTTTCTGGGCATAATTCAAGTCCAAGCTGGGGAAGGGCGAGGCTTTTCTTTTGATTCCACTGCCTTCATAAGCATGCTTGGTGAAGACAAGAGACAGGGTCTTTTTGGTGGCTGTTCCCAGGCTGTGGAACTCCTTCCCAAGGGAGAGCGAGCAGCAGCCCTCACTACTGTCCTTTCACCAGCACATGCAAAAAAACACATACAAATTGAGAGAGAGAGAGAGAGTTAGGAAGTAACTGGGTGCTAATAAAGGGAATTTAATGTGGGAGCTGTATTTTTAAAGACTTTTAAAATGTACTCTTCAATTTTTAAATGTTTTTTATTCACTAGTTTTAATAAGTAATATGTTAAATTGTTTTTAATATTGTAATGTACTCTATTTATAGATGTTTTACTATTTGCTTTTTAAATTATTTCTGAACTAGTGTACCTCGAGTCTCTTCGTTGGGAGAAAGGTGAGGCAATAAACAAACTTGTTACAAGACCAGTGAAGATGATATACAAGGGACTGCCCATAAAGTGCAAAAATGGAGGACAACATCTCTACCAATAGACAATAAACCTGTAGGACTCGTGCACACACCATCCAGCGTCCACTCCTTTGGAGCCAACCCCACCAGGCTTTGATTTGCCCACAGTGTTAGCCAGTAGCCAACGGACCATTGGCTCCTTTGGGAGAAAAGCCTCCTGTGATAAGAACTCATGCCTGAGTGGTTGGTTAGTTAGTTGGCTTACTTGCCTGTTTACCGTTTCCCTCCCTATCATCCTTTCCTTTTATGTTAGATTGTAAACCTGAGATCTCACTTTCAGTGTTTTCAATATGTAAGTTGTTCTTAAACCATTTCTAGCAGTGCAATAGCATATACTGTGTTTCCCGAAAAATAAGACAGGGTTTTATATTATTTTTTGCTCCGAAAAATGCATTAGGTCTTATTTTCAGGGGATGTTTTATTTTTTTTTCTTGTACAATACATGTATCCAAATACATTCATGTCATCTTCTTCTGTTTGCTGCACAATAGTGGAAGGCAGGGTTTCACTTAATTGGGGCTTATTTTTGGAGTAGGGCTTATATTACGAGCATCCTGAAAAATCATACTAGGGCGTATTTTCAGGTTAGATCTTATTTTCGGGGAAACAGGGTAAATTCTAGACACAAACAAACAGACAAATAAAGATAGCTACTGTTTTAAATGGTTTTTAAAATGAAATAAATTAGAATAAACATCTTGGTTATTTTCCAGATATGCTCCAGATATTTTGGGCTACGACGCCCATAAGTGTCAGCCAGAATAGACATGGAGGTGGGAGTCCAAAATATTTTGTGGGTGCCAGGTTGCGTACCCTGGTAGATTCATTGGTGGCTACTAAATGTGATAGCTAAACATATATTGTCCATGGGAAAATATTTCTGACTATCAGTTGCTGGAGGCAAACAACTGAGAAACTTGTGTTCTTCCTGGAGCTGTTCACTGCTGGAAACAGGATGCTTGGACATGATGGGTCTAAGCTGGGATTTTAGGTCCTAAAATCATGTCATGAATCACAAAGGAGATAAGGACAGAACTGAAGTACAAAAGGAATTGGAGCATTGGCTGAAAAACCTATGTGGGGCATGTCGGACCTTCAAATGGTGTGAGCCTCCCATTTCCCAGTCAGCAAGATCACTAGTTAGGAATGTTGGGGGCTGTAGTACAGCATCTGGAGGGCCACTGGATTCCCACCCTGTCATGTCATGCTCTGAGGAAAGGATAGGGACTGCGGATGTCTCGCCTCACACACCTTTAAAAAAAATCTAAATTATTCTAATAAAAGTGAATTCTTTCCCTGGCTTCATCTTCTCTGTCGAACATACCTGTCAATTAGTAGCTTTTCAGAAGCTTAGCTACTCAGCTAAAGCAAAGCATGCTACAATAGCCCCTCTGTATCCTCCAAGCATGCACTGTACAAAAGACTCATCAAGAAATCCCAAGATTATTCTCTTTCTCTCCGTTACACATCTGCTCAAGTGTCAGGCCAACCAAGTCATTGTTTCTCTGTATAGATGATAGGTGTGTGAAGCAGACTGGTGATCACCTTTCAAGGCCTATTTACATCATACAGCCATATTTTGCTTTTAAAGAAAATAGCTGAACTATAGGTACATCCACACTAGGCATTTAGTGAGGAATTGTTACACTTTGTTTATTCACTTCTTATGGACTACCAACATGAAGTTGACATTCATTCCTTGTCCTCCTACATTTTCCCCATGGGACATTTTTTTCAAAGGCTGTAGAAATTATGTTTTTGAGGAAAGAAGGAAACATAGCATAACCTTCATAGGTGTGGACATTTCTTAACAATACTTTCCCCTCCTTGCAGGATGTGTGGTTTCTGTGTATGCAGCAACGTATTGAGTTGGTGAATGTATTATTATTTGGCACTTCTTCAGATATTACCCTTGTAGCTGGCACCACTTTATCACCTCAATATTTTTGTTATCAGTCACTAAAATTAATTCCAAAATTCTTCTCGTGTGTGTGTGTGTGCGTGTGTGTACACACACTTCTCTCTTGAATTGCATGAATCTGAGCAGTACAGTTTTGGTGATACACAAGAAAGAACTGCAGGAGTGGCTCAAACTATACATTTTTAAATTGCATTAATGTTAACTTTGTATATGCAAAGAAAGAAAGAAAGAAAGAAAGAAAGAAAGAAAGAAAGAAAGAAAGAAAGAAAGAAAGAAAGAAAGAAAGAAAGAAAGAAAGAAAGAAAGAAAGAAAGAAAGAAAGAAAGAAAGAAAGTGCTACTATTCATCTCCAGGAAGTGGTCTGACAAGTGTTTACCTAGGGCCTGTGGTTGGCAGTGCCGCATCCTCCATTATCCCCAGCCCCTTCTCCTATCATGGTGGCTCCACTTGGTGGAGGAGGGGGGGTACTGGGGCATGGTGGAAGGCTGATACAAGTCAGGGGTGGCGTGTGTGTGTGTGTGTGTATTTGTGCTTTGCAGTTATGGTTTTCTGGGAGCATAGAAGTTATACATAGATTTTGAATTACACAAGGGTCTGGTACCACTAACACCAGCATTGTTGCACACACGCGTGCGCGCACACAAACACACACACACAGAGAGTGCAACAATGCTTAAATGAAAGAGCATGCTAACACTAATTAAAGGCACAATTATTTTTAAAAACCCTTACCTTCGTGAGAACCATCAGTTCAAAAACATTTCTGAGATATTCAGTCCAAAACTTCTGATCGAGCGGTTTTGATCTCAAATATTTCGCACAAGACATTTTTACAAGCTATGACCGCAACTGGACAATTATACTTCAGTGATTAATTAAAGACGTTCTACGGTCATAGGTGGCCCACAGACCATGGATGACGGGGGCTTCCCTGACATTTGGGAAAAGGCACTTCTCCTGCTAGATCCAAAGCTGGTTACTGGCTATAGTGTAAATTAAATTCTATATTGTACATACATTTTTAAAAAATTAAAATATGTGTTTTTTTTAAATGAGTGAATTGTGCATTTCTCTTTCCTGTCCACGCAGCTATGTCACACTAGCAAGTGTAGATGGAACATATTGTAGATTAAACATACAGGGAAAACCTCAGTACCCCAAATAGTGTGACAACTCTGTTCTAATGATGCTTGTAGTCTGCATTGAAAGAACAAAGGAAGGGCGGCTCTAGCAACTGTCCATCTTCTCAAAAAGAATCCAGGACATTGTAGTTTGGCAGGAATTTTGAGTATCTATCTTTAGAGTTCCAAGGTTTGTTGAAAGCTTGAGGGGCTCCTGATGGAGGAGATAGGAACAACAGTGGTGTAGTGGACTCTTGATTTGCAGAATCAAATCTCCATAATTTTTCCATTAACAGGAATGATTATGTAATCTGTGATTCTCCCCCATTTTGCCCTGTTTCCTGTGATTATAGCTCCAATTCATCCTGTTAACTGGAGAAAACATAAAGTGTCCTGGGGTGGTTTGATCTTTAGTCAGTATTCAAGAGCTATAAGATTTACGAAAGACCTGCTCTTGCCAAGGATGAAAACTACCAGACATTTGTAGATCTGAATCAACACAGCTATCAGCATTACTTGATTCTTCTGGTGGGAGGTGGTTATGGGGACTATCAGGAGAGGTTGGTAATCTGCACTTGAACATTTACATCAGTGTTCCTCAGATACAGTATATGTGTAGCATATCTTCCCGTTTTGACCTTTTGGATATATATATACATATACAAACATACAAGGTGTGTTATGTACGGTGTAGGTACTGTATGTACACCTATGTGTGAGAATTTTAGAGCTAATTTAAGTGATTAAGCAATATGGTGCTGCAGGAGGGTATTGGACTATAATCTAGGTGTGTTCTAGGCCACTCGTACTCTCAGTTCAAGCCTTCTGGTGTCTGATGTTTGGAAATAGGGTTACTAAATTGTAGGCATTTGCTACTCTAAACCCAAGGCAAAGGCTCTGAAAGTTTTCAACTTGCCCGAAGGGTGGCCAGATGAAAAAGAGGTCAAGGCTCCTGTGCCTTTTAACAGTTGTCTGGAAAAAGGAATTTAAACAGATGTAGTACTGGCCATGCTGAAATTTTCTCCTGCGCATAATTATTACAGCACAGAAACACTATCCTCTCTCATCTGGCCACCTTACTTGACCCAAAGCCTCTTCCACCAGGTCCTCTCCCATGTTACTAAGCTTTTTCAGGCAATCGCTGCCAGAGATTTTACTATTACTTAAAAAAAACCCCACACAATATAGATTATATTCAGTGAAAGTTGCTCAATTAGCAGTTACTACATGGTATTACATGACTCACTGTGTTAATTAGGCTGGACCCACATCACAACACTCCTAATCGTTTAACACTTTTTTTTTTGTCTCCACTGTACTTCGACATGCGTTCTGTTCTCGCCTTAGGCATGGTATCAGTACCTACCAACTCTTTGCTTACCAGGCTCTAAAGAGCTAAGACAGGCGCAGTGGTTAAAACGCTGTACTGCAGCTAAAACTGTGCTCACGACCTGGGGTTCAAATCCCAGGTAGCCGGCTCAAGGTTGACTCAGCCTTCCATCCTTCTGAGGTCGGTAAAATGAGTACCCAGCTTGCTGGGGGGGCAATGTGTAGCCTGTATAATTAAAAATTGTAAACCGCCCGGAGAGTGCTTGTAGCGCTATGGGGCGGTATAAGTCCAATAAATAAATAAAATAAATTCTTGTCATAGATCACAGGTAAAGTAACCTACAGCTTTCAGAGGTTGAATGTGGCCATTTGCGTCATTTCCTTTGGAGTGGCGAAGCTTTCTGGAGAGGTCTGGATTATGCTGGCTGTGTCTGTTGGCCCACTGCATGCGCTTGCAAGGGCAGCTGTCTTTTGGCTTGTGTAGGTTGTTGTTTCTGTGGGTCAATGGCCCATGACTGAAAAAAGCAGGGCTGGCCTTAACAACGAACAGTCCAAGGCAGCAGGATATATGTATGTTATTGGTGAAGTCTCAGAAAGCATAGGTGGGGATCATGGATGTGTTTGAGTGGGATGTCCAGTGACTGAAGAAGCAAAGTTTCATCAGGCCTGGCCAGGGTTGGTCCAAGTAAGGTAGGCATCTCGAATGGCAGACACTGAGAGGTGGCAGCAAAGTGTTGAGAGAAATGCTTAACAGCCTGCTCGGCCCTGGCCCTTCTGGTCTATCTTGCTGTTTTCATATGTCATACAGGACATTGCATCTATCCTATTACAAGTACTGAAGAAAACGTCAGCTGCCCGTTGGCTTTGGCATCTGAAATGGGAGAGAGTGGCATTTTATTTTATTTTTTGCCTCAGGAAGCCAGAGAACTTGGGCCAGCTCTGTAGCCCCCTACCCTACCATTTCCAAAAGTCAGGAAAGGCGGGTAAAATTACATTTGAAGGCAGGAGATGACAACTGGCAGGAGGGCTCATATAAAAACATGAGGCAAAGTTAGAGAAATCCAGGGTTGTGGCTGTTATGGGGAGGATCACAAGACAGACTCTGGGAGTTAAGCATGGGAACTTAGCTGCTAGAGAGGGAGCCGTATAAATGGAGTCTGGCAAGTGGCCGTGTGGTTAGAGCGTTGCACTTGGGAGATCCAGGTTCGGGTCCATCACGGACTCACTTTGGGCCACTTGCTCTCTGTCATCCTGACTTACCTTGTAAAGAGGGGAGGAGGAAAACTAGGCAGATGTTCCCTTTGACTTTGTTGGAGAAAGGGCATGATGTAAACAGACATAATGAAACAAGTAATAAAATAATCAGCTCCTGATTCAAAAGTTTTACGGGTATGATTCCTGGTCCAGTTAAATCTTGGGCAAGTTAATTTTGGACTACAATCACCAATGGCTGCTTAGGAATTCTGGGAATTGGAATTTTTTTAAAAAAAGTAACTTGGGACGAGTACCTTGATAGCTGCTTAGCAGCTCTGCCTAGAAAATGCCAAAGCTATCCATATTTTCCTCTTTCTGCAGGATTTTGAATAAAGGAGTGCTTATAGCCACAGGCTTTTCTTTACACTGTGCCGTACCTACCGATGAAGATGTTAGAACCAAGATGGAAATTAATGATGCATCATGTCCAGTCTGTCTACATGGAGTGGAATCACCCAGCTACGGCCCTGCTATCTGTGGATAATTCTCTCTCTTTCTCACTCCCTTTCTTTCAATTTCTCTCTGGGCAAGGGCTTGTGGAAAGAAGCCAGGGCAGCAGTGCTCCCTTCCTTCTCGCATCCTCCTCCTCCTCCTCCTCCCTTAGTCCCAACCTGATGCTTGACTTACAATCACCAACCAGTTTGCTGCTTCCAGTCCCAGAAGAAAGACTAAAGTTAAAACATCTGTTAATTTATAAACCAATTTAACCATGACTGGTTAATAAATAGCGAACAGCTGCCAATTCCACTACCCCTTAGCTCAGAAGAAGGGCACTCTGGGAGTGAGGATGGGAACAGATTAATTGAGCTGCCTTCTTAAAAAACTCAGGCTTCTTTTTCGGGCACACATGTAGTTTTCTCTCACTCTAGCTCTCCTCCGCCCCCTTGCCAACTCTAGTTGTGACTGTGGAACATCCTCTTGTTCAGCTGATTAGCTTTGGGCTGTTTTGTTTTGTTTTTTAAAGTATAATTTGAGGAAAAAGAAGGACTGGAACATTTGAAGTGTACTCCGGCCATCATATTTTTGCTGTTTTCTTTTTTAAATTAGCCTAGTCATGAATCGGATGACTATGGGGCTTGATTTCTGAAATAAGTCAGAAGAAAATGGGTTTTAAATTTGTCTCAGGCTGATAAAGTTAGTTCTGGGGACTACAACTCCCAGACTCCCCCGCCCAGCATGGCCACTGATAGGAAGCATGCATATGTACATGTTATCAATATAAAGGTGAGAAAATGGCACTGATTAATACAATACTGAGGTTGGGAAAGTTACTTTTTAGATTATACTTTACAGATGAGCTGGGGAATCCTAAGAACTGTAATCTCAAAAGTAACTTTTCTGAAGTCTGTTAAGAATTTTAGACTTCCTTGACAAGGGCAGCAATGGTTTCCAAATACTGTACCTTTTCCAAACTTTTCCCCAGAGTCAGTGCTCTTAGACATTCATGCTAATGCTCTTGTGGAGAAAACCTTCACAATACATTTACTGTTCATCTAATGGCACAAATCTGTTTCTAATACAGTACCTATGGAAGTGGGACTTTCTTATCTTCCTAGTATAGCCCTCTGTGGATTAAAAGAAGAAGAAGTAGTCATGCTACAGGGGGTTTACCAGTCCTGTGGAGCAAACATTTAAGGTGCATGGGAGTTATGGGAAGAAGAGAGGGCTCACTGGTTGTGGTGGAAGCTATGAGTCAGCAGGATTCCTGGCCTTCAACTGTTGGATATCACGATGCTTCCACATTTTGAAAAGGAATGATTTACTGTACTTCCTTAGTTCTCAGAGATTTCTAAACAAGTGAGCAGTTTAGTTACTCGAAAACCAAAACATCTGAATGCTGCAAACTGTCCTCTTCACCTCATTACTCCAGTAACTCACAACAGAGTATGAGAGAGCAGGACAAGACAATCCTGGACATCTGGAACTTTCTTTCTTCCCCACTTTGTGAAGCTACACTGCCTGTAACTATAGAAGTACGGGGCTCAGAATTGTCTATGATCCTGCAATCTTAATGACCAACACAAACTAGCAATCATGCACTCGCTAACACAAGGCACATGTTATTGGACTATTCCATTGATGTCTAGCTAACTGAAGGAATGAACTGATAGATTTCTCAATTATACAATTTCAATCTGCCTGTGAAGTGGAAGGGGTACAATTTGTGTGTGGTGTTTAAAAGAGGGATTTCTGTCAACCCTTTTCTTTCTTTTGCTTCTGAACACTGGAAAACACTGAGCTACTGTAAGTCTCACTAAGTGACACAAAAGGACAGAGATTTGAAGCAAGAACAGTAGCAAACCCTCACTCCATCACCTGTAATCTGCAACCTAAGGCCACTATCATCATCGCAGAGGTGGGACATGTTACCTTTGTGAACTATAGCTCCCACCATATCCCAGTGATAAAAAAGTAAGTTCTTTCCTCTCTGAAATAAAGGGATCATGGTCTCACTGCTATGGAGGAGCAGCTAAGCTGGTTTTGGCACGCTGGCAGTATTGTATTGGCCTGGGTCAGGCTAAATGCCATGTCCTAGCAGACAACTGTGATGCTCTGTGCTAGCTGACTGTACATACCAGGCTCCACTTGGGCATTTAGAATTTGGAGCATCTTTAATTATGAGACAATTGGAACGGCATCCACCTCAGCTCTTCTCCTCCCTCCCACCAATTCCTCTCCATCAATAATGCATGGCTTTGTGTTTATTGTGACTTAATTAATCCACACTTAGGACAATTAAAAGCCTACAGAATTCCCCAAGGTGGGACAGAAGCAGGGGCAATGTGCCTCCACCATGACTTTAAGCTGGGGGAAATGGATGGGTCAGATGAAAGAAATGGGAGAACTTATCTAGCCGCTCATCTCCCAGCAGTGCAGCAGTTTTGTAACTTGGTGCTCTCCAAATGGTTTGAATAACATTTTCAACCTTCCTGAATCTTGAGCTAGGCTGGGTAGGGCTGTTTGGAGTGGTAAAATCCAAAACATCTGGGCAGGGGGGAGGTGTGATGTTGGGGATACTGTGCTAACTAAACTCCAGAAGCTTTTTAGTATAGAGAGATGAGGTGGTGAATGCAACAGTAGTACAAATTTTGAAAATTTCAAACACAATATTGAGAGTCAGTGCAGGCATTGGACAGATGAGACCATTGTCCCACGCACTGCATGTATAGGGAACATCATATTAGAAGGGGTTGTACATAGCTGCATTTCACCAGTTGGGGTAAGGAAGAAGCCCTTGCCAACCACAGGAGCACAGGATCCAGCCCCCCCAACTCTCTTAGAGTACAGGGGACATTGCAGTGCTTTGTGAGTAGTGTTCACATATATATCTCTTCAGGTATGGGGAAAGAGCATAGGAGTTTGAAAAGGTTACTCTTTTGAACTACAACTCCCAGATCCCACTAACCAATGATCCTGGCACTTGAAGATGGTAAATTCTGGGAACTTTCATCTAGAAAAGTATTTCAGGTGTCTTAGTGAGCTTCTTGTGACATTTCTATAGTTATCTGAGCATCAAAAGAGATGAACCAATTAGCACATCATTAGAAGTGGAGCTCCCTTAGGACAGAAGCCATTTGCTTATTCTAGCATGAGTTTGCCTCACTCCAGATTTTTTTGTTTTGTTTTATGATTGGCCATTGGAAAATAAACAAAGATTCATTTGCAGATTTGATGGCTTAGGTATGAAAGTTTGAAGGAATCACATGTCTGGAGGAGAAATTTTTTGGTAGCTGGAAATACTAAACATTTCCCATCACATGTAATTTTACCCTACTTACTTTAGAGAAAGAAATATAAACTGAATCCAACCAGGTGCCTTCCAGATGTGTTGGACTACAATCCCCATCATCCCCAGCCTGTAATCCAAAGACACAAGGGTGGAAAAGACTGAAATACCTATTAGACAGAACATTCGTCCAGAAGGCAGTTTGGCATGTTTATATCCAACTTTTCCTGGGACAGGTGTTGGAATATTGATCCTGCCAACACTTTTTAATTTTTATTTGTATTTATTTATTTGATTTATATCCCGCCCATCTGGTCTGGTTGACCACTCTTACTAAGCATTCAAGCGCAAGCTGTTTTGCATGTCCAGGCACCTCCTACTATGTGTGCCATTTCCAACAGCCTTTCTCTACTTTTCTGCTACTCAGATTCAAAGCCACACATCAGCCAGACGATTATTTATTTAAGGGGGAAGAAAGCAAGACTTGTCCTTTGCATCAACTTTCAAAGACTGTTTATGGTCCACTTTGTCGGATGCTGAGACAGGGGACTTAAATTATGAGAAGACGACTGCTAAATCAGACCAAAGTAATCCAGCCTTCCAACTGACTGTGAGAAGGATGTGACTGCAATAAGACCTGACCTACCCAGAACCCAGAAGTGTGGAAGATCGGGAGTACTTCTGGCTGTGGAGGGAGGCCAATCCAGAAAGAAGGCATCCCAGTGAAGGAAGGAGGGCATTGCCAGTATCATTCAGTTTCCACATGCAGTTTCACCACTGTCAGGGAGGAGTACAATTTCCAGGGCTGCCAGCCAATTATCGCAGTGCTCCCTCCTACTTTGTCCCAAAGAGTTTTTAAGGTACCTTGTTAGCCATAGCCAATTTGTGACTAGAACAGGGGTGGGTGTCCCAAAGCATTTTAGGGACTGAGCCATCCCCTGCTCTGTCCATGAGCTGCCCCTGCTTATATATCTACAGGGAAAGATCGAAAGGAAAGCAGACTTCATCACATAAACATAGATACAGTGAAGAGTCATATGATGGTGAGCAATCTCAGTCATTGCTAAGCAGCAGACAAGGAGGGTGGCCATATGAAGAAGAAGAAGAAGAAGAAGAAGAAGAAGAAGAAGAAGAAGAAGAAGAAGAAGAAGAAGAAGAAGAAGAAGAAGAAGAAGAAGAAGAAGAAGAAGAAGAAGAAGAAGAAGAAGAAGAAGAAGAAGAAGAAGAAGAAGAAGAAGAAGAAGAAGAAGAAGAAGAAGAAGGCAGGACCCCTGTACATTTAATAGTTACATGGAAGATAGGGCTTGAATGAAAAGATAGCAATGGTAGCTTTTAATAGAAGCCCCCACCTACTTCAATTTCCTCTTCCACAAATCTATTAAAAGTATAGGAACCCTTCCTATAGAAAGCCTTCGCGAATATATAGGAACCCTGTTTCACAAACATATGCTTACCCTGCTGCCAATTTATCCTTTCTTTACTTTCCCCAAGAATAGCAGCTGGGATAGGATTTGAAACTTGGTTGTCAGAAGAAAGGTTGGAGAACCTACCTTTGCTTTATAACGTCTTGGTTGAGGACTGGATATAATGGTTGCCAGGCAACAGCCAGGTGTTTCCTTTGCACATGTATTTCCCTCCAAAAGGGCAGCAGCAACTTCTACAGATTGATAAATGGTGCACAGGAGAAAAGGGGGACATTGGCATCAGCGGGGGCTTCTGACCACAAATAAACTGCAGATAGGGATGTAGAGGATAGGTTCCCAGTGTGATGTAAAGGATAGTGATGGACTAGAACTCTGGAGATCAGGGTTCAAATCCCCACTTGGCCATGACAGCTCACTGGAGTATGGAACAAGCCAAACCATTCTTTCAAGATCTCACCTACCTTGAAAGCCCCATTAGGGTCTCTATAAGGCAGCTCTGATTTGACAGCATGACTAATTAACTAGGCATGTAGACAGACTTGAGCATGGTTCTGTTAATCCCCCTTCCTGATATGCTACCATCCAGACCTCCCACATAACCTCAATTGTTGTTTAATCCTACAGTCTTAAAGAATGTAACACATTTAACACAAAATATAGTGTGGTCATAGCTCAGTAGGGAAGCCAGAATACAGAGAAGCATCCAATGAAATGGATCCCTATAATTTTAGGTCAACAAGGAATAGCTCCAGACCAAGTTATGATTAGAACAGAGCCACTGACATTAGTGGACCAAGAAAGGAATGACTAAAATTCATTACTTTAAAAGCATGATTACTGGGTCCAACCTACAGAAAAGAAACGATATCATGTAAGGCACACACACAATTAATGTCTTCTGGAATTCTTTGCCACAAATACAGTGGTGTTGTAAAGCTGGGGGAAGAATGTCACACAGAGAAGTCTGGTCCTGTTGTTAGACAAAGTGAAGGAGTTGCATAAAGCAGCAGATCTGGAGTGTTGCGAAGGAGCAAGAGATGATTCTTTGTCTTGTTATTATATCATTTTCACAAACAGAGGAGAAGAAGCTATGGTGGGATATAATTTGGCTGGCTTTTGGTGGATTATAGTTTGGCTGGCTTGTTGGCCCCATCACCTGCATGAAGGGAGGCACCATTTATTGCAACAAAATGTACTTGTTGGTGTTGTGCTTCTCTCTGTACTTCTGCCTGGCCACTGAAAGTCATTGTTAGCCATGATTCTCCATGGGCAAAAAGGAACGGCATAGTTCTCCACCTCTATGTCTCTGTAGTATAAGCCTTGGCCATGGCAATGAAGATTTCATCTGTAATGCCAAAAGAGTCAAGTGGCACCTTCTGTATTGGGAGGAGACTCGCTTGTAATTTAGATGGCTTTTCAAAAGATGGATTGGTCAGTCCACAACACTTACTTGTTTTTCATTACTTTAGTGTCACCTCTTTCAATGTTTGACTACAACATTAATTTTGCAGTTCTGCTACCACAACAAATGACGCTTACTCCCTATTTCCAGCAACATTATTTTAGAAGTCCGGTTTGGAGGGGAGTCATTGTTGTGATGATTGTTTTCCTGCTTCTTTGACAGTAATGCATTAGCAGTACAATACTGTACAGGGTTTGTTACTCACAAGTAACGAGTAACTCTTCAAAAGCCAACAAGACTTCTGTTGCCTTTGGTTAAGGAGTAGCACTTCCAAACTATGAAGCTTGGCTATTCACCACATTAACTGAATAGAATTTCATTTCATTCAAAGACAGTAGGGGTGTAGATGGATATTTCTTGTAAAGTGGGGCTATGTGATTAATTTTTTTTTAGATTAAATATACTAGTTCCTTTAGTGAGGTGCATAGTTATAAAGTCATGATTTGTCTCTTAGTACCTCTGTTATCCTTAAGATCCTTTAACAGGCATTTCTATTAGCTTGCTTTAAAAAAAACCCACTAATTCTCTTTCTCACACACACAAACACAAACACACACCCCTGAAGAAGGCCCCTGCCCCTTTAAGATGCCAGCCGTTGTCCTGGATCAGCCCAAGCGCCTATTAAAATTTTATGCGAAGTGTAAATGGGGCAAGTCTCCAGCTTCCTCGCTCCCATCGAATGATTTATTACTCGCAAATACCACAGAACTAATTAGTATAGTAATTAATTAATACGAATTTGCATATTTGCATGTGCAATTAGCGCAGTGGAGTGATTACTCTGAAAATGAGAAACTTGGGCTTGTCAGATGTTGGTGTGAACTGGACTGGAAAGGGGTGTGCAAATGAACTTTAAACAGCCTCGCACGCCAGGCAGGGAGAGAGGGAGATGCACGCACACACACACACACACACACACACACACACGCGCGCACACACAGCCAGACAGAAAGAAGGCCTTCATTAGGAAAAGAAAGAAAGGAAAGGGGTTAGGTGTCGGTGTGTACAAGGAAGGGCGAAATGGATTTACACACACTTTGCACTACACTCCCTTCTCTGCAAACTTGTGTATGTGTTAGATCAAAGCCGTCTGTGTTGCAATAATCTTCCCCCACCCACCCTTTTCTACTGAAAAAAAGAGAGCTGCCTTTTATTCATGTATTTCTTTCCATGGCACGGATCCAACTTTGCTGAGATCCAACCTTATTGTCATGCATTACACTCTCCTTTCGTAGCTAAGCTATGTGTAATGGGATAACGCAAGCTGTTTTCCAACCTGGGCCTGGAATCATAGCAGTGACACCTTAAATGCACTGGGCCCTATTTTTATTTGCCCCTTCTGTACCCCTTTGTGAACATTTAACCATCAACCAACTTGCAGACCAGCAATAACTATCTGGCTACTGAATTAACATGGGAAGCTTTTTTTTTTTTTTTGCTTTAAAATGAAACAAAAAAGAAGAAACACATAAACCCTTGAGCAGAATGCCAGAGCGCTTTGTATGCTAAGCTAATAGTTCTGTTATTGGTGGTAAGGAAACAGTGCGATATATGCAGTAATGCAGGCAATTAGCGCTATATCCCACCTCTGGTATTAACTCCTGTGATGCTGAATGTTCATGAAGGGTGTCCTGATTACTGTGGTGTATGCCATCACGGGTAATTGTAACATGATTACCTCCATATATGAATAGCTATTCCCTGCCCTGCCTTCTTCCCTTATTCTTGGGGCTTGTCTGTGATCATACCATCAAAGAATGAAAATTTGGATGTTCCTCAGAATTTGGCACCCCGAGGCTAGGAGATTTGTACTAGTATTGACTCATCATACAGTAATGAGAGTTGCCAAGTCACATCTTGTTTCTTGAGATTTTAGGGTCAAAGCTTGAGATGAGTGGGCAGGTCTCTGTGACATCAAAGGAGAGAATCTTCATAATGTCACATTGGATGGATTCTCATGATTTCAATGAGAAAGAACAGTCAAGGATTGGGAGGGAAGGAAGAATGGAGACACACAACACTTTTAGTAAGTGCAAGCACCACCTGGGTTTGGGGGCCAGGCTCTGAAGCCACTGGACACATGAAATTCAAACTTGCTCCTTCCTCTCCGACACTGGTTGTGGCGAGACTTTTCTCCTTGCCTCTAGACCCAGGGCAGCACAGCAATTCCCTAGGCTTTCATCCAGCTTCCTGAGACCTGGCAGCCCTACAGTTATGAGCTCTGCTCTAACTGGGACTAGCAATTGGACATTGGCCTGTAAATATCAGCTTTCATGTTGTTGACCTTTAAAAAAAAGTAGGGTGTAACTTTATGCTACACAATTATGACAATGTCATCAGCCATGACCATAATTTAATTGAAAGCTTCCTACCCTTCTCCTTCAGGCTTCAAGGCCCCCTGGGGATTTCTTTTGACCTGTGGAAGCCTTTGGCACCTTGGGAAGAAGGGGGAAGGCTTTAATAGCCAAACATTGCTGCCAGAGCAGTCGCAGTCCTGATCCTTGTTGGTGGGAGTAACAGCAGTGACTTTTTTGTTTTTGTTTGTTTGTTTGTTTGTTTGTTTTGCTATTAATAGCTCTCCTCCCCTCCCAAATTCCGAAAACGCCTCCAGGTCATTTAAGAAGGGGATGGGGGTAGGGAGGGGAAAGCTTTTAGTTAAATTAAATTAAATATGATTGCCATGGGCTAATGACATCATCCTAGTTGTTCAGCATGAAGTTATGCCAACAGGATTTCAGCCTGTATGTTCTTAAGCCTTAAGGTTGCAAAGATACAAGCCCCTTCATCAGCATCAATCTGCCTGAGCCTGGAAATCATCAGTAGATCCTGCTACCGTGAGGTGGTTAGATTTTTAAGTACAAAGAAATGGGCCTTTTCAGTAGTGGCCCCATAGCGACCTTCTATTTTATTTATTTATTATTTATTTTATTTATTTATTTATTTAATTAATTTATACCCCACCTATCTGGCCCTATTCTTGCAAGGTTTCAGGAACACTCTGAAGACTCACCTGCTTTTGTTGACTTTCTCTTGAACTGCATTTTTCAACTAGTGCGTTCATAATCATTTGCATGTTTGGGAGCTGGGTTTTATTGTTCTGTTATCACTGACCTTTTAAAAAAACTTTTTTATATTTACCAAAACAACTATATATTTATTCTAGAGTTATTTTAGAACTTTAGAGTTATAATATTTTTTTTCTACTAGGTAACCCACCTTGGGAGCAAATCATCCATTGAGCCTGTAACGACAGAGACTGAGAGAACATAAATAATATCTGTTGACTCTGGTAACTTATCAGACTGCTTGAGCTTTGTAGAGTTACTTTAAAAAGCAGTGCTCCCAGATCGCAAAGCCAGCATGGTCACTGTCTATTCTGGCTGTGGGATTCCAGGCACTGTGGTCCAAAAATGTAACTTTTCTCAATATACTGTATTCTTTTTACTGATAAAAGACAAAAAAAATGTAATTTGCATTAATTGGGCAAATTTCACATGGTTGATCCCCTTGCCATTGGAGAGGGCAAATAACTAGCTGGAGTGTTGAGGTTTGTATCCAATTCAACTGGAAGGTGTCAAATTAGATACAGTAGTACTGACCTACTATAGTAAGAATCTAACATGAGCCCCACTCAATCTATTCAAAGGTGTTGGTGTTTCCTAAAGACAGGTTCCCCAGATATGGTTGGACTACAGCTCCTATTGTTCCCACTCACCATGGTCAATCATGGGGTCCAACATCTGACAACCCAAGATTAGCAACAACTGATTTTAGTCCAATGCTCTGCTTCCAACAGTGACCACTCATATTCAGTGAAGTATTTCCAAAATATGGTATGAAGATTCTGGCCATCTTCTGTGGCTGTTCATTACAGGTGAACATGGACATTCCATTGCAGATAATTGCTCAGTTCCATTCTGCTGTTCAGCTTAACAGCTCTGGCATATTTTGATACTGGAAGCAACCTTCTACCTGTTGCTTAGACTTTCTCCAGTTTGTATTCAGTAGTAATCTGTCTTTTCATCTCTTTTTCCAGTTAAGAAAGAAAGAAAGAAAGAAAGAAAGAAAGAAAGAAGAAAGAAAGAAAGAAAGAAAGAAAGAAAGAAAGAAAGAAAGAAAGAAAGAGAGAAAGAGAGAGAGAGAGAGAAAGAAAGAAAGAAAGAAAGAAAGAAGAAAGAAAGAAAGAGAGAAAGAGAGAAAGAGAGAGAGAGAGAGAGAGAGAAAGAAAGAAAGAAAGAAAGAAAGAAAGAAAGAAAGAAAGAAAGAAAGAAAGAAAGAAAGAAAGAAAGAAAGAAAGAAAGAAAGAAAGAAAGAAAGACACCTTAAAAATGACATGGCATAGTGCACTGGTGATGTTGTAGTGTGAAAAGGATTTTATATGCTGCTGAGATGGTGCTGACTTATGATAGCCAGCTGGTTCAGCATGTCCAACAATAGAGCCCGACCTTTATCTCAGTACCTTTCATTCATTCCATTCTAGGATATCCTGAGAGTGCTTTAGATCAGTGGTTCTTAACCTTTGTTACTCGGATGTTTTTGAACTGCAACTCCCAGAAACCCCAGCCAGCACAGTTGGTGGTGAAGGCTTCTGGGAGTTGCAGTCCTAAAACACCTGAGTAATCCAAGGTTAAGAACCACTGCTTTAGATTCTGGCATCCCTTAAAGTAGCCACCCATAAAATTTGTTTTACTAGAATCCATAAAACAGAAGTTCAATTGAAGACTAACAGGCGTTGTTGAACTATAACTAAGTCCATGGCCCTAACTATTTCCCCAGTCCCCTTCCCTCCTAGCTTGTTAGAAAATGGACCATCTTCACAACTCATGAGATGTCTTTGTTGTATGCAATCTGGCAGCAGCTGTGCAGAGCCTAGGGGGGAAAAATCCCTTGCTCAATCCTTCCCTATTCCATCTCTTTCCTATCACAGAGCCCTTCCCATGTAACATTACAAGGTCTTCACCTTAGATTTTGGCACAGAAATCTCAGGATACACAACCTGGCAACCCTCCTCTGGATATGAAAACATATTCTACGTCTGCAATAGGATATATAGCACACAGAGAACTGCCCTACATGATTGAGAAAGAGCTTCTCATGTACATATGTAGGATGTAATGACTGTTTTTGAGGCTGAACAGACACGCGTGGGAAAGGCTGGGCAGGTGTGGAATTTACAAAACAAAACCACATTAAGAAGTAATTAATTTAGTGTGGATCACAGCTTGAAACACTACTTCTAAAAAGAATATCTAATTTACCTGCTACCTATTTACAAGACCCCAAAAGTACCTCATTGCTTTAGAAAGGTTTAAAATAACATGTTGCAATGCTCACATTAATTGTTGTATTACCCAGTTTTGCACAAAAGTATTGCTTCTTATTATAACTATAGACATGGTGGTGCTGGATGACTTTTCCCTGTACAGTACTTATTACTTCAAAACAAGGCCTCAGAACAGCAGGGACCCTCCTTGCTGCTGGCTACGTTGACAGTGGACCACAGTGATGCTCTGGCTCAGATTTGGGTGACTTCCAGAGGCCTGAGGGCGGCAGTGCTTGCTCCTGGGCCTTGGAAAGCTGCTTGCACACGGGATCCCAAAATATTTCCCCCACTTTTCTTCCTCTCACACTTTCTACAGACCTGATTCCTGGATAGCTCAGTGGTTTAGTTCTCTGGCTGTGAAACCAGAGGTTGGGAGTTTGCCTCCCCACTATGCCTCCTTGTCATGAGCTGTACTCAATGATCCATAGGGTCCCTTCCAGCTCTGTAGCTCTAAGATTATTGTTTCTTATTATTTCTTTTAAAATAACAACATGGGGGAGGGTATAAACATGGCAAGATTCTTCCCACCCATAGAGGACACAAGGAAACTTGTTGAGCCCCAGATGTTTAGTTTTAAAAAAAGTAGGGTGTGCCAGGGACAGAGGGATCCAGTGGATGCTGAAGATCACACACAATCTATGGACAACATGTTGCTGGCTCCTGCTCTCCAGCCACTCCAGGAAGTGCAGCTGGCGGCTGCCACCCAACTTCCTGGAAGGACTCGGGCATCCCATTGCTCTAGTGTACTCTGAATGTTGTAGCCAGCAGGAGAATCTTGTTCAAAGAAGGACAGCTGTTGAGGAGAATCCTTCTGGCCAGCTCATGCAGTTAAGCAGGCAAACTCCAGCCTTCCTCCGAAGAAAAGAGAACAATAAGTAAGCCTTACCTCTGGAACCACAAAGCAATGGCTTTGGAGGCCATCATATTGCATCACAAAAGAAATGACGTTTTGTTTACTGCAAAAGTAACTTGTTACACATAATGGCATTACTTCAAATATGCTCCTTTTAAGCTCTCCTTCAGATTTGTGACATTTTGCATCATCTAGCAGGAAGCTTGCAACTACCATATTCAGTCATGTCTTCCTGCAGCAGTTCTTGGTTCTTCAGAAAGTGTGGAATCCAGATGTCATTGCTGCTGATAAACTGCGGTTACCTTGCAACACAAGTGCTGGGTGGGAAGATGTGGCTTTTGCCATTATGAAGCGAAACACTTTGAAATGCTGGCTTTCTTACACCGGTTTGCACATACAAGCGTGTTTCTATTCACTTCCTATCTCAGTTGCGGAAGTCCCACCGTCCACTGTGATAGCTTGACTGAGTTTCTCACTAACACTCACATCAGGCTCAAATTCTGCAAAAGAAATTCATCTTCAACAATGGTTCATGCTACCCCCCCCCCAAACAGACATAGTCTTTTCTCCGTGCTTTCCCCCCTTTCTGCCATGTGCTGTCTCTGTAGCAACCACCATCATTACGTACAGTTGCCATGGCAATGGGTGTTGATGTGTGCCATCATCTCCACATTGCTTGTCTCCATCAAGGCCCATCTCCATGGTGACTTCTTCTCGGGCTATATACCCACACTGTTCTTCTCTGTGTAAGGCTCCACCTCTTGGCCAAGGAACAGCAGGCGGACCTAAACAAGACGCTCCAACCAACATGGTAGCGTTCCATTACAGCGCCCCCTAAAGCCTGCAGCAGGATGAACGTGCCATCTGTCTTAAGTACAGGTCAGATCTGGGTGGGCTTGTCCCATCCTTCTCTCCTTACAATGGTGGAATTTTTAAAGCTGTACAGATACAGTACATGGTTTCAACAAATACAAGTTGACAGACATGTGTATCCAAAGCTTTAAGACATTACTCTTTTGGACTTTATCCCCTCAAATCCACCAGCAGGCATGGCCAATTCAAGGAATGTGAGGTTCCAATAGTAACAACAACAACAACAACAACAACAACAACAACAACAACAACAACAACAACAACACTTCTAAGCACTATTTAACATAAAACATTAACAGTTATGTATCATCAAGGCAATTCAGCTGTATGCTGACTTCTTCCAGGGTTTTTTAGGTTAAGAATACTCAGAAGTAGTTTATCCTTCCCTTCTTCTAGGGGTACTCTGGAACAGTGCAGCTTGCCCAAGACCACACAGGCTGAACCTTCTCCTACAAGGTATACTAGGTAATTGAACACCTGCTCTGGTGCTCCATTTCACTGAGCTATCTGCCAGCAAGCTGTGTTTATCATACAAATTCTAGCTGAGAAGCCATGTAAATCTGATGGAGCACAAACAAAATCCCAGGGAGTTTTGCGGCATTTTAAAAAGCAAACAATTTACTGTGTCGTACACTTTCATGTGTGAGAATTCACATTTTCAGAAGCATGAAGTGTTCAGAAAAATGTCAACATTCTAATGGTAGGATGCATTCCGAACTGGTTACTAGGCCCAGTTACTCCAAAAGTTCTTCTCTGGCTCTGAACAGGAAAGGAGTTTTCAAGTATGTAGTGTAAGTGTCCAGGCAATCCAAAGTGAAACACTTTTTAGATACATGCACAAACCTTATTTAATGTTAAATACTTTACTCTTGTGGAAACGCTCACTGATTGCTGTGAAAACCTATGCGGCACAGCCGTCTACCGTATATGCACATGTGACATTCATATCCATCCTTTACTCTCACATACCGTTTTGCTGACTGCTATGAACTATGTGAGCAGAACATCCTACCAATCAGTTTTTTCTTTTTTTAGCATGTAACTTCTCTATTGGAATCTGATGCATTTCTAAAGAAAGCCCCAGGCTTGAGTGTGGCTTAAGTGAGCTGGGCAGTTGAAGACATGACATTTTGGAGATCTCTCATCCATAGGGTCGCCATAAGTCAGAGGTGACTTGATGCCAGATAACAACAACATTTCTCACAAATGATATGTGTGGCTAGTGTCCTACATCCAGCTCTAACTATTCTCTGAAATGTTTTTGTTTTGGGACTGAGGGGAGTTGAACATGCCATGAATTGTCTTGTCATAGAGTTTCAAGGCCAGAAACATTCAGAAGTGGCTTGCCATTGTCTTCTGCTGCACAGTAGCAAGAAAAGTAGTTGTCTTCTAGGAGTTCCTCAGCTACATCAACATCGGAAATACTCAAAAGGAAGAAAGATATGATTCATTCAAAATATGATGCTGGAGGAGAACTTCGCAGGCGTCCTGGATTGTTGGAAACAAAAACAAGTGGGTCCTGGGTCTAAGCATGCTTGAACTCTCTGTAGAGGCAAAAAAAAAAAAAGCGAAACTGAGGTTATTGTGCTTTGGGCACATTGTGAGAAGATCTCTAGGAAAGACAATAATTCTAGAAAAAACTGAAAGTGGCAGGAAAAGAGGAAGACCAAATATGAGATGGATTGATTCATGGGCTGAGTTTGCAAGAACTGAGCTGTACTGCTTATGACAGGACATTTTGGTGGTCACATTCATAGGTTCACCATAACTCAAAGGCAACCTGACAAAACACAACAGCAACAACTCTCCCATGAGTGGTGCTACAATTGACCCGACCAATACTACAGTTCACAAGAAACACCATGGAAACACAAAGGTGCATACCAAAAATTAAATGCCACTTTTAAATTCTCTTAAAACAACACCCAACTCATTTCTTCTAGTATTCTCTTGACAGTATGCAGAGTTGCTGGCCTGTTTCTGAATCAAGCTAAGGGCTTTTTCTGCCCTACCGCTAGTCATTTCAAAGAACTAAATGCACACTTGCTGATGAAGCTCCAGTTTGCACTTTAGTTTCTTTCAAAAAAAGAGAGAGAGAATAAAAAAGAGAGAATTATAGTAACTTTCCAATCAGCATATGCTCAAAAGATGGGATTAATGCACTCAAGTGAAGGGAAGTGATGAGATAGGTTAGAGGTTTCCACTCAATTTTACACTTGCTGAAAAATGCAGGGTTTCTGCCACTCCCTCCCTCTATATCAGTCTGCCCATACTCTCTGTTACAGTATTGATGGTTGATAAGCGCTATTTCTTCCCCTTTTGGGGGGGGGGAGTAGATGTCTCTTAGGACTTAGCAGACACTGCCATATTCCACCAGACAGTAATATTTTAAAAAATAACAAATTCTGGCAGGTTTTTTAACAGCGTACGCAAATTTCTGTCTAATGTCTTTCCTTACCTTCTGAACTAGTCTTTGTTTTCTCCTGCGGGTTATTTTGTACAATGTTGTTATATTTTATAATTTGCTTTAACTTAATTTAAACAATTAGTATTGTGCAAGAAATCCCCCTCCCCAGGACCAACTGAAGATATTTCGCTGCCAGAAGTAAATAGTGCCAGCCCCACCAGACCCAAAGTCAAGGTGCAAAGTATCCTAAGCCAGTCCTGTTAGGGTGCCATCTCAAACAGAAAAACCTACTGTACAAACACATCTCCCCCTCCTGGTATTAAAAATATAATAATGTAACAATTTGCTGCCTTTTCATGATGACAACTCCCCCACAAATCCGATGCCTGAGGCAGATGCTTCAGCCTGCCTGATAGCAGGGCCAGCTCTGAAACCCTTCCATATACAGTAAATAAAGTGTGACATGGTCTCACACACTACACACCACAGGTTACCGGTCTGTGTGGGAGATGGCAAGCAAATCTTCCACTACTTTCTTGCCTGTCCAAATGTTGTTCTTCTGAGATGGATGTCCTCCTGCCCACTTTTCTTAATCCTCCTTTCCTTCCTCAACATGAAGAGTGTGTGTGTGTGTGTGTGTGTGTGTGTGTGTGTGTGTGTGTGTGTGTGTGCGTGCGTGCGTGCGTGCGTGTGTGGGGGCGCGCACGCGCGCACGTGTGTGTGTGTGTGTGAGAGAGAGAGCTGCGTCCTCATCTTGCTACACAAAGAACTGCATCTTATCTTCAGTAACAAATCCACACAAAAAGGGAGTCTTCAGCAACCATTATGCTATCTGTCATTCGTATAAGAGGTGGAGATAACATATAGCCGCCCCGAGTAGACATGGTCTAGAGGGGCGGGGTAAAAATCAAATAAATAAATAAATAAATAAATAAATAAATAAATAAATAAAGGGCAAAGCTTCTCCATATAAAAGAAATGAATATATTCCTATATATAGGAGACTACCTGCATGGAGAAAGGTTCCAGCCTACCTTCTTCCCTGACATGCTAGGTTTCTAACTGTAGAGGAAGGATTATTTTTATGGAGAAGAAACTAGGTATGCAGTCTTCCTGATACAGACTGAAATGGGACAGTCCTTAGATAGATAGATAGATAGATAGATAGATAGATAGATAGATAGATAGATAGATAGATAGATAGATAGATAGATAGATAGATAGACAGACAGACAGACAGTCAGACAGACAGACAGACAGACAGACAGACAGACAACATTATTTCCCTTCTGTGCCAAATGTTGTGGCAGCCAGCCAAACCTGTAATGTTCCATAAGCTGCTGCTTCTTCTTCTTGGGTTTAGCAAAAGAGAAAGAAAAGGGAGGTGTGGATTGAGAGGGCCTGGCACAAGCAGCACAAAGAAGAGTGGGGTTATTACCCATCCCATGGGAGTGGCCAAAGGAAAAAAGACTGGCCATGATCTGGCCACGCTGCCATAGAAAACAGGGTCATATCATGGTCTCGCTCTCTCTTGCTCTGTCTCTCATGCGCATTCATATCACCCTCCCTGCCTCACGCCAGCATTTTGTGAAACTGGCAGTGCCAACCGAGCTCGCTTGCACAACGTCCTTCGAAATGGGACTAAGCCGACACCATCTGGGCACAGGGAGGGGGGTAGGTGGGTTTTTTTAGCACTTGTTCTCTCTCCCTGCAGACTGGCTCTGGCGAGTGCCAAAAGAGCTCTTGTTAATCCATGACATACTGTGGCAGGGTGGGTGCCAAGCATGCATTTGGGCTGTGAAAGATACCCTTTTCCCATTTCAACTGTCGCGCTGGAGGATCATCTTGTACTCTTTTTTGCCTTTCTATTGCATGCACGCTCTCTCCCTCTCTCCCCCCAATCTCTCTCTCTTTCATTCTCTTTCTCTTTCTCCCTTTCTCTCTCCCCCATGCATGAGTGACCGTCTTTGACCTAGTGGGCCAAGGCAGAATCCTGCACCAACCACCACCTCTTGCGCCCCCAAACCTTCCCCAGCAGCAGCTCTCTCTTTTTTTTTTAAATGGAAACAAGACAGAATTAATTATGCAAAGTAGGGGTATTTGCATAAAATGTTTAAAAGATGCAGCTTCCATTCTGGATTGCAGATGCATGAGATTCTCCTTTCTCCTCCTCCTCCTCCTCCTCCTCCTCCTCCTCCTCCTCCTCCTCCTCCTCCTTGAAGGAATTAGGTTGCTCATAGCAGGAGCCACTAATGAGAGGGGAGGAGAAAATGAGGGATCAGGACCAAGCCAGGTCCCCCTGATGTCAGCTGCTGAAACTAAAATCCTGGAAGTGCTAGGAGAAGATTATTTTATGGACTAGATCTCCCAGAATACCCCACCCAGCATAGATTCTAGGAATCTTCATGTAGAAGAGGTATGTTGCCAAGCTCCAGCCTTAAGAATATCAGGCAAACAGTGCAACAAGCGTTTGGACAGCCAAAGTCAGCCAATCAGAAAGACTTCAGGTTGCCTGCCAGTCACATATGAGGGCTGATTTTCCACATTCCTGTTCTTTCTGTGTCCAAAGAGTTCTCTGACCTGGGCATAAATCCAGACTGGGCTGGCCCTACCAGTTGCCTCGAGTGGCAGATAGTGAGAGGTGGCTGCAAGATATTGGAAAGAAGGGGCTGTGTGATAACAAATCCTACCCTGCCCCCCTGCTACCTTCAGGTGTGATGGAAGATGCCATCCTGTCACCCCTGCTGAAGAAAGATTTAGTGCTAGTCCTTTAACTTTTGTATAAAGCACCAGGGGGTAGCCATCTTCTACTTTGCCTCAGGCAAAAGAATGTCTTTTTCCAGGCCTGAATCCAGACCTAGATTACGTTCCAGTTTCAGTTCATGAGATACTTGCTTTAAATGCTGGAATCCCTGAGATGGATTCATAAGCATATGGAGGATGGTTATTAATATGGAAAGAAAGGGACAGGGCATGCCACTTCCTACAGCATCCTCCCCCACATCCCATGCATTCCAGAATGAGCTGGACTCCAAATCCCATTATGCTAGATAAGGATGAAGGGACGGTAATCTAATACATCTGGAGGGCCACAGATGGAGGAAGATGACTCAGAGGGAAGCGCTGCTCACATCAAAATGCTAACAAGAAGGTGTTGCAGAGAAAGACATGGAGGAGCAGAACCTCCATAATGGCAAGCACTGGCCCCTTTTTTTTACACATTTGCATATCTGGATGTCCCATCCATATCGCTTAGAATCAGATACTCAATAAGAAAGTGACTGCTCAGTATATCACTGGCATGGCATAAAGCTGAGATTATCCTTAAACAGAGGGAGGAGGCTGCCTAGAGCAGCTGATTTGGGATGTCACAAAAAGGCACCGAATAATTTACTTGTTCATCTTTCAATGTATGTTTATGGCCAACAACAGGTAGAGCAGCTTGTTGCAATTTCTGCCTCAGGTGTCAAAATAACTTGGTCAGCCTTGGGTAGAAAAAAACCTTTACTAGGAATAGCGATTGTCCATTTGCTGATCAGTTCCAGTGGGGGGAAAATATGGTCTCCCACAGCCAAGTCTGTTTGGCTCCAAGTTGTTTCTGGCCTTGGAAGAGGCAAATACTTTAACATGGATGTTTCCTGAGGGTGCTGTGTCCTGCACACTAAAATCCTTTGACAACAATACAGTGGACCCTCAACTTACAGACGGCTCGACTTACAGACTTTTCGAGTTACAGACTTCTCTGGCTGCAAAATTTAGGTTCGACTTGCAGCCGGAGAATCGACCTACAGACCAGAAAAAAACCAAAATGGAGCAAAAATGGAACAAAAGCGGCCGGTTACGGGATTAATCTGTTTTCAATGCATGGTAGGTCAATGGAGACTCGACCTACAGACTTTTTGACCTGCAGCCACCGTTCCAAAACGGATTAATTCCGTAAGTAGAGGGTCCACTGTATTACTTTTAAGGGTCCATTTTATGGTATGATAGCACAAGACTCCAAGGATAGGTAAAATGCCCTTTAAATTCACCACAAAGGAATTTCTAGTCCAGCTCATTCTGGAAGGTACCATAACACTGTGTTATGTACCATCAAGTTACACCTGATTTACAGCAACTCTAATAGGATTTTCAAGATATGTGAAATATTGAAGGAATCAATTTTTTAAACAGGTGTCATCTCACCCACCCCAGTGAGTTTCCATAACTGAGCAGAAATTGGAATACAGGTTTCCTGATTTCTGGTCCATCACCCTGTTCATTATACCACTCAACCTTATTGCTATTTTCCTCTTAATATTAGATAATTTCTTCAGCAGTCAAAAGCTTACCATGAGGCTGCTGCACTTTGCAAGTAAAATGGTCAAATAATAGGATTGACATCAAGTTTTGCTGGAAGCCATTCCAAGTCCTTTAGAGATTGCTAGCCAGCTACCTGAAAATGGTGATCTGGAACTATTACCTGTTGGGTGCCCTGCTAAAGATGCTGACTGAAAACCTGGTAAACCTATTCCATTCTCCTGGGCTCCCCATTCTGGCTCAGAGTTTCCCTAGTTGCCCCATTCTTTCAATGGGAAGCCAGGGCAAGATCTGAGGATTTCTGTGATCAGAGGTGGGGGCGGGGGAGGCGGGCTTCACTTTTGGTATGTCTATCAAATATATATATATTTTTTAAAAAAAAACTAAAACTAGCAAAATTGTTGGGAAGCAGCAGCCACCTCATGTGGCTGGTTGAAGCCAGTGTTACATTGCTAGGACAAAAGGGAGGTTTTGTTTTTGCTGCCTAGAAGTGCACATAAGTTCAACTGGAGTTCAAGCAGTTATTTTTATATCACCTAGAAAAGTAATCACAATCATTTTTCCAACCTTGGACTTTTATAAGATAAGCTGTAGAACCTAACAATCCCTCCCAAAAAGGCCCAGTAAACATAGTTTTGGAATCTTTTACTATTTGTTTTCAAAACAATTAGACTGCTATTGAATTACTAGATTCAAAAATAGCACTGGCAATTGGCAATCCTACCGCATATGCCACTGGGTGCCCCTAGATCCATAGTCCCTTCAAGATAGACCTGGTACCGAGCAGTTACAGTGGTGCCTCGCTTAACGAGTACCCCGTTTAATGACGAATCTGCATAGCGATGTGGATTTTGCGATCGCAAAAGCGATCGCATTGTGACGTTTTAAATGGCCAAAAATCGCATTGCAATGATCGGTAAGCGTTTCGCTTACCGATCTTCACATTGCGATGTTTTAAAAACAGCTGAACGGTGGTTCCAAAATGGCCGCCGGGTAAACAAAATGGCCACCCGCAGCGTTTTTGCGCAGTTTCCTCGCATACCGCATAGTGGTGAGTTTTTCCCCCGTAGGAACGCATTAAATGTGTTTTAATGTGTTCCTATGGGCTTTTTAGTCCCGCATAGTGACGAATCCAGATAGCGATGATTTTTTCAGAACAGATTATCGTCGCTATGTGGGGCACCACTGTACTTTTACAAACTCTGAAGTGCTGTTCTATGCCACTTGTGTAGTGAGTTTAACAAATGTCCCCAAACCTAACAAAGATTTTGTCTCAATTATCAATTGATGGGTATTCTAATTCTCAGCTCATTTTAAATTCTTTTGTATCAATTATTGTTTTGTTAAGGAAGACATCATACAGTCTAGATATCTCTCCTTTGGAATAATCAACCACCTACAGAATCAATTGATACAAATATATCAAAGCTTTAATAGCTGCCTGTTTTATTGGTACTCATTCCATAGAGTTTTTAATTTGAAAACAGTTAAGTAAGCTGATTTGTTTTATGTGGTCATGAGGATTGACACAGTCATTCAAAGGACAGGGGCTTTAGGTAAAGATAAAGATTGACATTTAGTCCAGTTGTGTCCAACTCTAGGGGGTGGTGCTCATCCCTGTTTCCAAGCTGTAGAGCCAGCGTTTGTCCATAGATGGTTTCCGTGGTCACGTGGCCAATGCAACTAGACATGGAACACCGTTACCTTCCCACCTGGTGGTACCTATTTATCTACTCGCAGGGGCTTTACTTTCTGATAAAAATCACAGAGACTGTAAATTACGTTTTCACTATGTTGTCCAATCTGTTTCTCAAGTAACTCTGGAAATGAAGAGTGATATTTTACGGGTGTGAAAGACAGAGATGCAAACTTGAGTTGCAGGTCTCGCTGTCAAATCAGACTTATGTTGCATTGGTGATTCGACTCAGATTTGACTTGGAGTTTTCTCCCCAATGACTTTGACTCAACCCGTGACTCAGAACCCACCCACCCCTCCCTTTTTTCTGGGGGGAAAAGACTTGTTTTTAATAGGGACTCAGACTTGGGGTTTGGGACTCAGGCCTTAGTACCAAAGACTTGGACTCAGACTTGGGACTTGGATGCAAAGACTTGCCAACTTCCCTGGTGAAAGATGTTGTTAATGAATATACATTATGCTGCCATTTTCTCCAAATTTTCAATGTAGACCTAGTAAAGAGATCTGACATGGATGTCATCAATTTTTTGTACGTTCTGGAGAAAATCAACTGCATCAATTCTCTTATTTGTCTATAAAGGATTTCTGTCTGAGTCCATTCTCTCGTATCACTTCCAACAAAAAGGCCAAATGTGTTTCAGTTTGGAAGTGTAAAACAGATCTGCAAATTAGAATACTCTTGCTGTAGCTTCATGTGCATTACACTCATCCAGAGCCTTGATCACTTTTTGTTTAATACGCACTTATTTAACACTGTTTGTCAAATATTTATGACCTCAGCAGAAGATATTCTTGGTGTAACCTGCTAATGATTTTGATAGTGCAGCAATTTTAATTCCTTGTACAGTGGTGCCCCGCAAGACAATGTTAATTCATTCCACTGAAATCGCTGTTTTGTGAAAATATCGTCTTGCGAAAAGTGTTTCCCCATTGGAATGCATTGAAATCCGTTTAATGCATTCCAATGGGGAAAAATCGTAGTTGTCCAGCGAATATTGCCCGTAGGGAAGCCATTTTGCAAAGTGCCAATCAGCTGTAAAATCGATGACTTGTGAAAAACGGAAGCGCCAATCAGCTATAAAAATCATCGTCTTGCGATAAACAGTCTGCGACACACGGACCAAATCATCGTCCAGCGAAATCCCCCATAGGAAAAACCTATAGCGATCGCAAAACGTCATCGTCCTGCGGATTACCCGTTTTGTGGGGTAATCATCTAGCAGGGCCCCACTGTACCTAATGTATACGTTTAAGCTAGTGCACTTGGATATATCACATTTGATTTTCCTATTATCCATTCCTATAATTATATTGTAATATATACATTATATACATTTAATTATAATTATATAATTATAATTACAATGTAATATATTCTTCAGATTTGTATACATTCATGTTCCCAAATATTTTGTATACAGTGGTGCCTCACAAGACAAGCGCTTCGTTTAACAAAGAAATTGCATAACGAAGTTTTTGCGATCGCAAAAGTGACTGCAAAACGATGTTTCCTATGGGGTTTTTTCACTTTGTGATGATCGGTTACCTGTTTTGCTAACCGATTATCACAAAACGAAGATTTTCGCACAGCTGATCGGTGGTTTCAAAATGGCCACCAGGTAAAAAAATGGCCGCCTGCTGTTTTCTGGGACGGATTCCTCACTGCACGGGCAGAGAAAATGACCATGCAATGCAGGATCTTTGCTGGACAGTGAGTTTCAAGCCCATAGAAAGACATTAATCGGGGTTTTAATGTGTTTCTATGGTTTTTTAAAAATCGCTTTATGATATTTTCGCTCTACAGTGATTTCGCTGGAACGAATTAACATCATAATGCAAGGCACCACTGTATTTTTATTTGATCTAATTATTTTTTTCCTGAATCATTGGACTTCTATGAGGGGATTCTATCTTAGCTGTGTTTATCATTTATAATTAGCTAATTTATGAAAATAATCAATTTATTTAAATACAGTGATTCCTCAACTTACGAACTTAATTGGTCCTGGAACTCCAGTCGTAACTTGCAATGGTCACCTAGAGAAGTAAAAAGCACCATTTCCCATAGGAATGCATTGAAATGCAATTAATCCGTTACGGCTGAAGAAAAGAAAATCACCAAAATAACCCAAACCCCACTGCAAGACCCTTTGGAAACGCAATTAATCCATTCCTGCCTTGGGGCGGGGGAGAAAAGCAAACAAACTACAGTATGCAAGACGCTTCAGAAATGCAAAAAAAAAAGCAAAGCAGAAAGCAAACAAACCGTGCAAGACCCATCGGGTATGCGGAAAATGCAGCAAAAAAACAAACAAACCCTGCAAGACATATCACAGCATAGAAACATAATCCCACCACCAGCCCAAAACCACGCTGCAAAACCCACCCAGAATAGTTTTTAAAAAGTAGAAAGCAGCACCTTAGCAGGCAGTCTGAAGCCTCCTGCGATTGCACACTCTCCAACTGTTGGGGCGAAAGAGCTACAAAGAAGCAGCCTCTTTGCCACCAACAGTTAACAATTTGAATTCCCCACCTTTTTCCCCTGCCTTTTTCTGGTTGTAAGTCAAAGCTCCAGTTGCAAGTAGAAGCAAAATTTTGTGTCTAGAGCTGATTGTAACTCAAAATGGTCGCATATCCGGACGTTTGTAAGTCCAGGCACCACTATACTTTTCATATATCTTCCCTAGGATTAGCTAAAAATAAAGCTGCATCATCTGCATACAAGCCAGTAAGATGCTTGTGGTCTCTAATCCTATGTTTCATATTTCTGAATTTGCTCTTAATGCTTGAGTAAGCAGTTCCAAAGAAATAATGTAGGGAAGTGAGAACAGGGGGCATTCCTGCTCAGTATCACAAGATAATACAAAAGGTGCAGCAGCCCAGGTTTTAACTTGTACCATTGCTTTCAAACTATAAAGCTTTTGGATTGCCTTAAATACAATATATATAATTCGTACTTTATCTCTTGAGAATTTTGATGAGAAAAATCCACTTAAGGCAATCAAATGCCTTGTCAACATCTAAAGTATTCATTTCAACTAGTCTTCTATGATAGTTATTGTGTGTTGCAACATTATGCAGCCATCTAAATGGATCTCTAATTTAGCAGCTACCAATAAAGCCTGACTGATCTGGACATGTGTAACTGAAGACTATAGTGCTAATCCCTATTGCTGCATTAAAGAACTTCTGGTCCTGATTCAAGCAGGGAGATTGGATAGTATGACGCAACCTCCATGCTGTCCCAGGTTTCAACCTACTATAATTCTTGCCAGTACCCACACATCTGGCATAATGTGGCCTTCCAAATATTATTTATAACTTAGCTGACCTAGAGAGAATCAGAATTTTTTAGAAAATAAAATACTGACAGAAAACTATTGGATCCCAGGACTTTATTATTCTTTAATATTTTGATAAGCTATTTCACTTCTTCTGCTGTAATTTCTGTAATTTCTTTTAATTCTTTCTTAAGTATGGAGGGAAGTGTCTTAATCTAGATTTTACTAAGGTATTTCTGGATATCCTCTTAATTGTGGGTGTGTTCTGTGCCATCAAGTCAGAAAGGACTTACAGCGACCCTATAGGGGTTTTCAAGGTAAGTGAGATATTTAAGGAGTGGTTTTACCTGTTCCACTTCCCCAGTGAGATTCAATGGCTGAGTGGGGATTTGAACCCTGATATCCAGAGTCCTACGCCATTATTCTATTCACTACACTACACTGGGAATTCATCGCCTTAATCAGGATACCTGAAAGTATAAGATTTTGCTAATAGTTAGGAATATTTTTTGCCATGTTCTGCACATTAGAGAGTTTGCAATCAGCATTACCCTGAGATGCATGTAGTGCCCCATTTGTTTGTCTGGAATGCAGTGCAGCTGTTAACAAGCTGGAGCCTTTATTACCATCTTTCTAATATGCTTGATTTGGATATAAAGGTGCTTTCTACCCATCTCCAAGCTGTTCAATTCATGGTGCTTGATCTATAGTTGTTCACACACTTTCTTGGATATTGCCTCTTTATATTTTTGTGGGAATTATTCTCTCTCTGTTTGTAAATTCTTCCTATATGCCAATTTATACCTACATTGAACTATACTTTCTTTTTAAGACAGTGCTCCCAATAGTAGTCTTCCGAGCATCACAGATAGACCTATATTCCCTAACAGATAGTTCTGTATTCCGCACCAGTGTCTCATTAATAGCACTATAGACAATCTCCTTTTTGCTACAGGTCTTAAGTCTTTTAATGTACCACTTTAATATCTGCCATTGCCACTTATAAATTGGAAATCAAATTCCATATACATACTGTATATTCATTTCCCCCTTCAAGTTTCCTTTCCAATTTATTCTTCTGTGTTTAAGAATTAGATGTGCAAATCTCACCCTTACCCTCTCACAAACACCATAAGCCAGGCAGTCTCCAAAATCCAAGAAACATTAACAGGTTCTCCAAACTCTCATTAGGCATTGGTTGATGTGTCTTGCTCCTTTGAAATCCAAAACCCAGATTCTCCTACCACCCTCAAGGCATAGTATTCTAAACATACTGGCTAAAATCTTGTTGCTTTGTTATACAGGTGAAGACAAATGGTACAACTCGCTTCTAGCCAGCAGTTAATGAATCATCACTAGAGATGGGGACGAATATAAAAACAGATCAGTTTTTCTGATGAGTATAGCCGATTTATCATACATTTGTCGATCTGTATTTGTAAAATTTTAAATCAGGATGAATATGGTTTGATGAATATTTCTTTGGTTTTATTTGTTGATCCGTTCATATTCATCTATATTCGTTACCCCTTTTGGGGCCTCTCTGAGCTTGCTGGCATCAATTCGAAGCTCTGGCCAGTCAGGACAGAGATCCTGGATTGGCATGTCCAGCAGCCAATACTGCTGCTGAAAGGTGTATCTACTTTTACAGACACTTCATATAAGCTTTTCCTGTCCAGCCGTTCCCCATTTCTGTTCATGCTCTCAGGAGTAAGAACAGTTGCTGCTCGCTGGCTTGCTGTTGCTCTTGTGGTTTCACTTTTGTGGCAGCAAAGCAAAAACTTATATTTTTCTTTTTCATCATCATTCATCATCAACTTTACTGGGAATTTGAGGAGGGATTTCAGGTAGCTTAGGCTACTTCTTCAGAAGGGCTTAATTTCATTTCAAATTCAAATCAATCAAACCTTTTTTTCTGGTGGCTTGTGTGTGTGTGTATTGTCTGGGGGGGACTGTCATCGTGTGACTGTGGAATCTCTTTTCCTTTATATTCAGTTTCAAAAGTTCATTTTAGAGAGGCTTCTGTCTCTCAGGGAATTTAGTGGGTGGCTGGATCCATTATTCCGTTCATTTTAGGGTGGCTTGTGTTTCTCGGGGAATTTGGTGGGTGGCTGGATCCATCAATCCCTTTTCTTCCAAAACTTGTGTGTGTGTGTGTGTATGTGTGTGATGATTATTCAGTTTTCAAAAGTTCATTTTAGAGAGGCTTGTGTCTCTCAGGGAATTGGGTGGGTGGGTGGATCCATCATTCCTCTTTCATCCAAAACTTATTTGTGTGTGTGTGTGTGTGTGTGTGTGTGTGTGTGTGAGAGAGAGAGAGAGAGAGAGAGAGAGAGAGAGAGAGAGAGAGAGAGAGAGAGAGAGAGAGAGAGAGATGATTCTTCAGTTTTCAAAAGTTCATTTTAGAGAGGCTTGTGTCTCTTAGGGAATTGGGTGGGTGGGTGGATCCATCATTCCTCTTTCATCCAAAACTTATTTGGGTGTGTATGTATGTGTGTATCTGGCTGAGACTTAGCTGGCAGGGCTTTTCTTTTTGGACTTTTTTGGCTTCTCTGCCACAGTGGGTCGGGGAGGAAATTTTCCTAATTACTATACTGAGGAGGGGGCGTTGTTTAAGCAGGCAGGTCACATTTTGGTAAAAGAATTACACTGCCATCATAATAAAAATAAAATTTATACACACTCTCTGACCCTCTATTAGTTTCCTTCCTCAGTCTCCATTGCTTTATTTGTTTAGTTGGTTTGTTAGGCAAGAAGTAGAAAATGAAGGGATTTCTTCAGGGGTAATCCGAGGGGAAGAAGGCTGTGAAGCTACACAGGCTAGGTAGCAGCACTGTCATCACGACCACCACGTGCTCAACCATGTCTACGATAACCAGTGCCACTGTTCCTCCTCTGGTGGCCTTGCAGGCAGGCACAGAACCAAAGCTTCCAGAGGTGCCAAAACAACTGCCGCTTCTCTTCCTAGAGGAATCTGAGGAGTTACTGGTTTCCGAAGATCCCCAGTCCGATTTGGAACCAGTAACAGCAGGGCAGGCTTCACAGCTCCCCTCCATCCCCAGAGTCATCTGTTCCCTCCTCCCAGACCAGCAGCACCCCTGGGACACAGAGTTCTTCCCAGGCCAACAGTCAGGGGCAGGCAGTGGGGCCTCGTTTGGGCAAACATGGCAGAGGGGCCATGTGGGATCATTTCACGGTGCTCAGCGATGACCCACAGCTGGCACACTGCAATACCTGCCTTGGGGTGGTACAGAGGGGGTCAGACCCCAGGCATCTGTCCTCCACCGCCCTCCACTAACATCTGGAGAAGCACCACCCAAGGCGCCTGTCCAGGGAAGGCACTTCGTCCGTGCCGTCTGGGAGAGGGAAAAGACCAGTTCCAGGGGAGGCAGGAGGGAGGCAGGAGGAGGTGCCTCCTTTCAAAAGGGCAGATACAGGGGTTTCCGGGGCTGGGCACATGAGGCAGGCCACCCTCTATGAAGTGGCACCCATTGGGTCCACCATGACCCTCAGCCAGGCCCAGCAGGCGGCCACTTGTCTCATTGCTGAGATGATTGCCCTTCTCGGACTTCCACTGTCCATCGTGGAATCCCAAGCCTTCCACCAGTTGCTGCATTTTTTGCCCCCTGGTACAACTTCCCCTCACGGAGAACTCTCAGTTCTAGAGTGCTACCGTCATTCTATGACTCTGTGAGGGAGATGTCCATGACCATTTTTCACGGCGACAGGGGCGCAAGGTGCACTTCACAGTGGACCTGTGGAGTGGAGGTCAACACGGCTACCTCTCGCTCACAGCCCACTGGTGGCAGCCAGAGGACTTGAGTAGTGACAGGGCCTCAGGGTAAGGCGCTTGCCCTGCCCCAGGCTACAAGTCCGTTCTGCTATAGGCACATCACATGGAAGCTCAGGCGACAGAGAGAAACATCACTGATGAGTTCCTGTCCACACTGCAGAGTGGGCACCGGAGGGGGAGGTGACCCATGGCCACATAGCCACAGATGTTGGGCGGAACATGTTGACAGCAGTGAACGTGGTGGGCTTTGAGGGCATTGTATGCATGGAGCACAAATTACATCTTGTGATGCACGATGCCCTCGGCCTGGGCAGCCATGTCAAGCCCGAGTGGGACACAGGCATCTGGGAGATGTGGGCACTCCTGGAGCAATGCCACTAACTTCTCCCACAGCTTGAAAGCTGCCCACCGGCTGTGTGAGAGGCATGAGGAGTTGGGTCAGGAGACCCACGTTCTTCTGACAGACCTGCCCACCAGGTGGAACTCCACCTACACCATGGTGTCCCGCCTGGTGGAGCAGAAGGCCATTTTAGAGGACATCATGTCCTCCATCCCCATTCTGCCTAGGGGGAGAGAGGTGGGCATCAGTGCCACAGATTGGCTGGCCCTCTCCCAGATGGTGAAGGTGCTTAAGCCCTTCCTGGAAACCATGGACATCTTGTGCAGTTATATGGCAAGCCTGGAGCAGGTCATCCCCCTGATTCATGCCCTCGATCAGCCCCTGGAGACTGCTGGCACCAGGATCCTCACTCCTTCCATGGACCAGGACTTTGGTGAAGAGGCAGGAATGCAGAAGCAACTCCAGCCTGTCTACAGTGACAGAGCTTACCACATGATCCTTGAATCAAGGAGGGCTTGGCAGCATGCACCTCAAACCTCGAGGAGTGGAGAACAGAGCTCTCCACTGAGGTCCCCAGGGCGTTGGGGGCACAACACTTGCGCGGGGTGGCAGGAATGTCAGGCCACGAGCGAGCATGTGTTTTCCCATCTCGGAGGCATACTCCAACCATGCTGCTCACATTTGGATCCCATTATTGTGGAGAGACTGTCGTTCATCAAGATGAACCTTCCCTTGTTGGACTTCCCCTCACTGAACCCAAAGAGGTAAGGTTCCAATGACAGTCTGTCCCTTAACACACTGCCTGCCTGCCTGTGATTGCCTGCCTGCCCACCTGCCCACCCTCTAGTCCTCCTGGGGAAAAAAAGACCTGCCTACTTGCCTGCTGGCCTGTAAACCTGCCCCTCAGTCAGAACTCCAGCTGCCGATTTCAGTTGCCTCCTTGGGCCAATTTCCAATCAAGTCGTACCTGCCTGCCTGTCTGCCTGCTGGATCAAGTCAGACCAGCAGGCCAAGAACTGTTGAACTCCTGCCTGCCTGCCTGCCTGCCTGCCTGCCTGCCTGCCTGCCTGCCTGCCTGCCTGCCTGCCTGCCTGCCTGCCTGCCTGACTGCCTGCCTGCCTGCCTGCCTGCTGGATCAAGTCAGACCAGCAGGCCAAGAAGTACTGAACTCCTGCCTCCCTCCCTGCCTACCAGGCAATGTAGTCCCGGCGGGTTGTTTGTTCCACCTTCTGCCTTCCTGCCTGCCTGCTGAGTTATGTAGTCCCAGCAGGCTAAGTTTGTTCCACCTTCTACCTTCCTGCCTGCCTACTGGGTTACGTAGCCCCAGCGGGCTTTTTGTTCCACCTTCTGCCTCCCTGACTGGGAGGAGAAAACTCCTGCCTGCCATGGGTTAAACCACATCAGTTCTGCAATTTGAAGCCAGGTGATATAATGATGGAGTGACATCAAGACAGTCTTTGGTCGGGGCAGACCCAGGCTGGCCCTCTTGGCATCCAAGCCTAAACCCTCTCTTGGTGCACCCAGAGCCTGTCCCGGAACCCCTGGACATGACTAGAACACAAGCCAACCCTCTCTTGGCACACGCAAAGCCTGTCCCCATTTTCAAAGCCTGTCTGCGTGTCACCTGAACGTGCCAAGAGGGCATCTAACCCTTTTGGCTGGCACACCCAGAGCTGGTCCCAGCACCCCTGAACAAGTGAAGAGGGCCATCCATCTCTCTTGGCAGACCCAGACTGAGCAGTAAGAAAAATGAATAGTTGCTCTTGTACAACTAAAGTGTACAAGAGCAAAGTGTTGGGTGATGCCCATAATGTGCCAAGACAGAGGGCTGTCCAGCCATGTTGGCACACCCAAAGCTGGGCTCTGCCCCATCCAAACCTGTCCAGGTGTCCCCCCATCGCCTGGCTTCAGACGGCAGAGCTAGTCTGGTTTTCAACCCAAGCATCTTGAAGGTTGTCAGCAAGTTTAGCTAGACGTAGGTGGACAGATGAGTCTCCTAGGCCAAGCTCTGCCCCACCCAAAGCCTGTCTGTGTCCAGGCGTCCCCCATGCCAAAGAGGGACTGTCTCAGCCCCAGGCAAAGCCTGTCTAGGTGTCATCCCATTGCACCATCACCCGGCTTCAGATGGCAGAGCTCATCTGGTTTTCAATCCATGCCAAGGGGGCCTGTCTAAGCCCACCCCCAAACCTCCGAGGGCTATCTTTATCATATCCGGGCGGTCTCAGCAGCCGTGTTTCAAGCTATCCCCAGCTTTCCAATTCTAAACAAGCATCTTTATTGCCCCATTGCTCGGCTTCAGATTGCAGAGCTGATCTGTTTCCTACAGCCCCATGGCCCCGTGGATTAACTGCTGTTAGTAGCACCGACCCTGTTCATCTGATGGTGCTGCTGGTGCTGTTGGAAATTGCAAGCAACCTCTTGGGGGCAAAAACCTTTCCTTTGCAGGCAAATCTGATGTTGCTGAAAAAGACCAGAGTCTGTTCTGCTTCCTTTTGCCTCAGTGCCCCGATGGGGCAAGACATGGTACTTTCCTGCTGCTTTTTCCCTCAGTGCCCAATGGAGCCAAAAAGCCTGCTGTGCTGCCAAATACCTCCTTGCCTCCAGTCTTTCTGAGGGCAAACTCTCCTTCACTGGCAAATGTAATGTTGTGCTGAGCTGAATACAAACTCAATGCCTCATGCATACCTCTGCCGAAGGGACCTCTCATTCTGCTGGGGCTAAATATAACTCCCTCAATGCCACAGGCTTCTGTGCCGTGTGGTAAACTCTCCTAGGGGGATCCAATTTGTGGGTGAATAACTCAGAGTTCTGATATCCAATCTTCCCCAAAGTTGGCAGGTGTGTTGGGGAAAGACCTAGGAAGCTCCGTTGTGATTCTGGAGTCTCTATGTCCCTGGGAGGGGAGCTTTCCTGGGGGTGTCCCCTTTGTGACTATATAACTTGGGGGTCCATGATCCAATGTTCAACAAACTTTCAGGAGTTGGAGAAAAGCAGATTAATCCACAGATTGATTCATTGAAGAATATTAATATATTCGTATTCATTGATTTGTTAACTTTGACAAATAATGGATCAAAACAAATTGCCATTTTTTTATTCGTCCCCATCTCTAATCATCATTATGATTCTTAAGGATGAAAACATGAGATGGCTTGATGTGCACTTGAGAATTCCAACAGGGACTCATTAATTGCTGGCTAGTAGCAGGTGAACGTTATGCCATTTGCTTTCCTCATGCATAACAAAGCAGCAGGAATTATGGGAACTGGGCAGAGTTGGGCTTCCTCAGTAGCCAGATGAAAGACCAGAGGATACCAAGGACCTGCAGGTAAAGCTATGAAAGGATTCTTCCTGAAATTCTGTGGATCCACTGCCAATCAGAGTTGACAATATTGGGCTAGATAGGCCAATAATCTGATTCAACATAAGGCAGCTTCCTCTGTCCCATGACATTGCTTGCCAAGGGAAGAGTTTCCCCTTAAATTGTCTAAATCATACAAAATATTTATACAAAAGCACACCATCATATTTTGCATTCATTCCTCTGGGGCAACACCATGGATCAATATTCAGAATCAACACTTTGATTAGCTCTTTTACAGTTTGGACAAAAACCTGCAGAGCATTCACGGTCCCTGCAAAATTGGAGAGACCAGTCCCAACTGCTTCTAGCTCTACAATTCTTTGACAATTCTTTGTAAAATCTAGTAGAATGCAAAGTATACCCTTCCAGCCTGAAATCTTTTCACTCTTGGACTAGATTACCTCTCAAATTTTATAGCCAGAATCCTGTTAGTTATGCTTGCTGGTATGACTTCATCAGCACAGCTTTCAACTGTGAAGTGTTGCAAATTAAGAAGTTGGTGTAGGCATTTTCTGTCACACAGTAGTCACAGGTACTGTACTATGTCTGTGATAGGAACTGCCTACACTGACTTCTTGACTTCTGGCAATTGACTTCTGAAAGATTTGCTAATTGAGTCATGCCAGCCTAAATGTGCAAGAGGATTCTGGCAAGAAATTTTCTAATCCTTTTTTTTTAATTTGAGGAAAGAATCCCCATGTGATCATGCTTTTTATTAATGCACAGCAACCCAAAGAAATGTCTCAAATCACTGAGAGTGCCTCCTTCCAGCTGAACTCTGCCACCCACTCTCAGGGACTGGCTGTGCTCCATTTGCCCATAAGCTTTTGCCTGTTCTGGAACGCACAGGATTCTTGGATTGAATATTTGGTGCTTCCAGCCTTCCATAATGATAGAAAAACAATATGTACATTTAAACTCCTTTCCTTTCCTTTTTCCTTTCCTTTCCTTTCCTTTTTCCTTCCCTTCCCTTCCCTTCCCTTCCCTTCCCTTCCCTTCCCTTCCCTTCCTTCCTTCCTTCCTTCCTTCCTTCCTTCCTTCCTTCCTTCCTTCCTTCCTTCCTTCCTTCCTTCCTTCCTTCCTTCCTTCCTTCCTTCCTTCCTTCCTTCCTTTCCAGCAAATATGGCCTATTTGCATAGTAGATTTTAATTACTGAACTGGAGTTTTGTGATTGTAAAATTTTGAGACAATGTGCTGAATTCTTGCCTCCCTGACAATGGATGGAGTAGCTCAGCCAAAAGAAGCTGAAATATTTTCCTGTCCCACACTTCCCCAGGGAGCCACTTGATTGGCTGAGTGACTGAAAGGCCACTTGATTGCCGCAATACCATTGGATGAAAAACTTGGCACTTCTTTGCCTCCTGTGTCCTTCCCAGGCTGCTGTCCAGCATGCTCTGTTTATTTGAAATTTAATACCAGGACTTCTAACAGAAAAGGAAAAGGGAGAAATCAGGCCTAAAAACACAATAAAAACAAGGAAAGTATCTGTGTGGTTTTTTTTTAAAGCATATGATCCAGGCTGGAAAAGGCATGGAAAGAAAAGATAGTGTTAAAAGATGAACAAGGATCCAACAGCTGTATTGGCTTGGCACAGCTGGGAAGCAGGGACACAAACATCCAAACGACGCTGGCTATGGAGAGCATCGGGGAAATAGAGATCAAGCTGGAGAACGACAGCAGCAAAATTGAGACAGACAAACAAAATTAACGAGGAGCAAAACAAGGGAGCGCAGCGAAGAGAGCTGCATTTGAGCGGCCGCAAGTATTGCCTTCCTTGGAAAGCAGAAAGACAGGCTCGGACACCACTGGGACAACCAATGGGTTCTTTGCCATCCCAATCCGTTGGCCCAAATGGTGCTGATACCAAACGGCCAACCCTTGAGAGACTCAAAATCCCTTTAATAAAAACAAATGGTAATATGATGAAAACACATTGGTTTCGCTGGACTTGGGACTGATCCACACTTCATACTGCTGATGAGTCTAGTGCATAGTTTATTGAGGTTACACTGGAGTTTTGGTTCCTTCAGTCAGACGCTTGAATCAGCATCTCAAACGCTCGGGTATTTCATGCATCTTTTAAATGTCCTTGTCTGGACTGGACCAAGGCCCCGAAAACATATACAGTACATGATTACAGCAAGGCACTTTCTAGGGAAAATTCCAGAGTTAACATCTCTGAATTTCTCTCAGCGGAAACAGAGGCTGCAGTTTAACTTCAGAGCTTCGAGGGTACATAGTCGTAGCCTTGTGGTACAGTAATTAAACTGCAGTACTGCAGTCAAGATTCTGCTCATGACCTAAATTCAATCCTGATGGACTCAGGTAGTCAGCTCAAGGTTGACCCAGCCTCCTATCCTTCTGAGGTTGGTAAATTGAGTACCCAGATTGCTGTGTGTACGGGGGGTGGTGGGGGTGGTGACGTGTACCTGCATAATTAAACTGTAAAATCTCCGGTGTGTGCTTTAAATGCTTTGGGACGGTATATAAGCAGCACTCGTTATTTAAAGATGTGAATAAATCACCCATGCTTGTTTTATTTGTTTCTTTGTATCCTGCCCATCTAGTCTACTCTGGGCTGCTCACAACAAAATGGAATAAAAACAATCAAATGATATTTAACAACAGTAAGAAAATCATTCAAGATGGAAAAAAGGGATAACTCTGATGGTGACCGGAAGGAAGGTCTTTTGGCTCCTGAAAATACCCAGCGAAGGGGCCAAGCGGATCTCAGAGGGGAGATTATTCCAGAGGCGGGGAGGGGGGCGCTGCTGAGAAGGCCCAGTTTCTTGTTTTTCCTTTGCGGGCCTTCCTCGGCGTTAGGCTCCTCAGCTGCCCCTCCTGGCTACAGCGAGCTTTACAAGTAGATCTAGGTGGGAGGAGGCGTTCTGCCAGGTATCGAGATCCTAAACTGTTTAGGGCTTTGTATGTGATCATTAACACTTTGAAATCAATGCGGAAACAAATGGGCAGTCAATGCAAAGTGGTCAGAGTGGGAGAAATATGCTGATGTCTTCTCATCCCCCTAAGAAGTCTGGCTACCACACTCTGCACCATTTGAAGCTTCTGCAGCAATCTCAAAGGTAACCCCACGTAGAGCGCATTACAGTTGAGTGTGGCCTAGATATACCTCCCTCATAGTCACTACAAAGTCTCCACATTTCTCTCCAGAACAAAACAGAAATAAAACACCTTCTTCTGAAGAATTTTGGAAATGGCAGTTTAAAAAACTACAACTCTCAAAATTCCCCAGGTAGTATAGCCATTGACTGGAAATTCTGGGAATTATAGTCCAAAACAGAACTTTGTTTATTTCTTTAAATTATTTATATGTTGTCTTTCTCCCCATAGGGAACCCAAGGCAGCTCACAAAAGGTAAATAAAAAACAACTATATAATTTTTTAAATTATACATTAAGATTAATACAGTCAAGTGTAAAAACAATTGAAAAATATTTAAAAACCTGTAAGTTAAAAACCAGGATTCCTGAGATAACGCACTGCTTAAGGACCTGCCTGAAGAGGAAGGTTTTTGTCTGGCACCAGAAGGACAAGAGGAAGGGGCCCAACCTGGCTTCGCAGCCACAGAGAAAGCCCCCCCCCTCATGTCCTCACCAAGCAAGCTTGGGAAGGTGATGGAACCAAGAGAAGGGCCTCCCAAGAAGATCTTAAAAACCAAAAAAGGCTCAAATGGGGCAATAACAATCCTTCAGATTGTATAGGGCTTTACAGGTCATCACAACCAAGGCTTTGAACTGGGCCTGGAAGCAGATCGGCAGCCAGGGAAGCTATTGTAATAAGGAAGTGACATGCTGCTCCCTATAACCAGCACCAGTCAACTTTTCCAAGCTCTGCCATGAAGTCATGATCACGGCTGCCTACTAATTAAAGAGTACAGCATTGTGTTTTTGAACAGTTACCAAAGAAATTAATTAACTACAAATATAGGATCTTACTGTTCAAACCTCAACAGACAGAAGCCCTGTGGAAACAAAGAAAGGCCTCTGAGGCTCTTCGACCATGAATGAACATTGTGATCAGTCTCTTGGGCAACAGATTTTGGATGCTGTTGGGAATGACTGTACTGTGAGAAACATTCTAGTTCCAGGCGAGGAGACAATCCGTTAGAAAAGCCCTCTCTTCCCCATACGGCCCTTTGATGTTAACAGTACCTGTACATGAACACATTAAATGACCCTGACATGACACCTAACTTACTTGGCAAGCTGATCATCTGGAGTCAAAGAAGCAAACAAAAGTGGGGGTTACCTGACTGAGGGCCCATGCTCAGGAAACCTATACCAGGAGCCATGGCCAGAACAGAAAATGGTAACGGACGCAGTGAGTGCAGTTTGCAGAGTGAAGTATATAGTCTGTATGCGGTGAAGGCAGGAGGTGGCTTTAGGCCTCCTGTTCTCTTTCCCTGCTACCAGAGGCTAGGCTGGGGTGAAAGAAAGCAATGTGTGTCCCCCCTATTTCCTCAGACAACCCTGGTCGCCTTGTGTGGAGTGAGTCCTGCAAATCTTCCACAATACACAAGACAACTGTAGGATTAAGCATTAGGCCAGTGTCCAATGGGCCCGACCTAGGAGCAGGTCCCAGAGAACTCTGAAGGAGAGGTCCTTTGGGAGTTCTTCTGGAGCCTAATTCAGGAAGAGGTGGTCCTTCTGCCACCTGCTGAGAACTAGGGAGAAGTTAGTTGTTGTTTTCTAAGGACTACAACTGTGGTCATGCTGCTGACAGAAGAATTCCGGGAGCTGTGGTTGAAAGAAGTAACTTGGGCGAGCTGTATTCTGAAGCTTCCTCTCCTTTTGGCCCATTTCTGCTCAATGCCACTTAAAGAACACCATGAAAGAACCTTTGACTTCTCCTGAGTAATGAGGAGAATTTTGCCAATCGCTCAAAATCTGGACAGGGCAAAACTCTCCATATCACTATGTGAGATGATACAAATAACCACTTTGCGATTAGTCCCAAGCGCGTGTGCATGTGAGCTCACGTTGTGTGTTTTCTCCTTGGAGAACAGTTGGGTGTATTCAGCCTGGAGAGGAATGCAGGCAATTTTAGGAGTTTGGGCGCAAGAGGAGGAAAGGGATATGCTCAAGGTCTTAATGGAAATCAGTAGCAGAGGCCCACCACTAAGATTTAGAAAATTTGACATGGGAGAGAGGAACTCCCGTTTATACAGCATAGAGATAAGAAATGGCTGATCAGAGATACCAGCCATACAGCTGGGAATAGAACCCAGCTGCTGTGATTCCCAGTCATGTACCCCCAACCCCCATCCACAGACCAACAGTGCTCTGACACCATCATAAATCCCTCCCTCCCCCTCCTCCCTCATTCCCCCCCCCAGCAACTCGCCAGTTTGGCTGGTAGCCAGAACCCCTTCCTGCAGCCCCGGCTGTCTATCGTTAAGATGCTCTGGGGTGATGGAGTGGGAACGGTGGCTTATTAATACGCCTGTGCCCCATTAGAAACATCTGCATAGATGGGGAAATGCGATGGGGGGGCAGATTGGGGGAAGGGAAAGGTATTAATGAATTGCACTCCCACAGGGATGCCTAAATGGGAAACTCCTTTATTTTATTCACTGGAGGAATCTGTGTGTATGTGTGTGTGGCTGCTTGCATGTTGGTTATGGGTGTGTGTGGGGGAATTGGGGATGCTCTTTTTACCCCCACATCTCTGCTGACTCCCCACCCACCCCCCTCTTGTGATGACTCCATTACACACTTTGTCATTGTGATCTGTCTGTTACGTTCACCTCCCAGAAATACTGCAGCGCTGAGGTTGTTCCATCTGGCGCCACAGCCATGCCTCCCCCCTCCTTCTACTCCCCCCCAAGCTCAAGACTCCCCTCCCCAGCAGCCACCACTCTGCCACACAGCAAGGATGGAGGGAGATCAGGTTAGGCATGGCTTCATCTGTAGCAAACAAAGGGAGGAAACAAAAGCAATAGAGCGAAGGGGCAATTAAGTAAAAGAGGAACTATGGCTAAACATTGTCTGGGAATCTTATCTGTTCATAAACTGGAATCCTAGTCCTCGTTCCTGGTTTCGTGGGATTGCTTATGCTTCCTTGGCACTCTGCATATGCCCAGAGGCTCTAGCTACCTATATTTATGTTCTAGAGGAGCAAAACTTGAGAAAGCTACTAGCTTTGAGCTACAACTCAAAGAATCCTCCAGCCAGTATAGGCACTGGGAATTGGGAAGTTGGAGGCTAAAAAAGTAACTTTATCAAACTGTGTTTATTTGCTGCATTTAAGTCCTACCTTTCTTCTGAGGAGCTGGCAGTAGTATCTATGGTCCTCCTCCCATTTTTATCCACAGAGCAGTCCATTTGGTAGATTTATCTGAGAGGTAATGGGTCCTGCTGGCTGGGGATTTCTGAAAGATACAGCCTCAGAAGGTAAAATAAAGGTAAAGGTAAAGGTTCCCCTTGACATTTAGTCCAGTTGTGTCCAACTCTAGGGGGCGGTGCTCATCCCTATTTCCAAGCCGTAGAGCCAGCATTTGTCCATAGACAGTTTCCGTGGTCACGTGGTCAGCGTGACTAGACATGGAGTGCTGTTACCTTCCCACCGTGGTGGTACCTATTTATCTACTTGCATTTGCATGTTTTCAAACTGCTAGGTTGGGAGGAGCTGGGACAAGCAACGGGAGCTCACTCCGTCATGTGGATTTGATCTTACAACTGCTGGTCTTCAAATCTTGCAGCACAGAGGCTTCTGCGGTTTAACCCACATGCACCACTACGTCCCCTCAGAAGGTAGCTTCTCCAAACTCTGTCCAGTGCGTTTTGAGTTCATGGTGGCCCTCTCAGGGTCTGGTAGAACACAGAGTATTAGTGAACACCTAATGCTATCCTAGTCATCTTTACAATGGCCCTATGAGGAAGACCCCTGTTAACTTAACCCATAATAAGAACCAAAGGCCAATTCACATGTATATCCAGCAGCAGGAAAGCGCATCCACCTGCAAAGGGGTAAATGGAATAATAATGCAAGCATGTGGATGGGGTCATGGACTTTATCCCATAATAGACACTCAACTAAGAAATAAGTGGTCAATCAGGTGGGATAGACCAGTGTGGCAGGTCCTGCCCACATTGTTGTGATAATCACACATGTGTCCCTGCAGTGTAGAAGTGTAGCAGGTGGATGTGCTTTCTTCATTGCTGAGAGGCACTGCTTTCCCTACAATCTATAAATACAGGCAGACCCAAAGCTGGAGAGAGTAAAGTATTATTGTCTAGAATGAACTGCAAGGCTCAGTGGCACAGCTCCCCAGTCTTGACCAATTGCTGGCACACAACAGGCATAGCACAAAGAAAGCAACAAGGCAGTGCCACACACCTAGAACACATACCTGTGTTCCTGTATTTACACTGACAGCACCATGAAAGGTCCCCACCACAACATGGGGAGGGGTGTTACTCGCTTGCTCATCCTCTGTTGTGATTTATGCCATCTTCCACCGAAAATGCCCTCTCTGCTTCCCACACAGGAGAAACAGCACCCTCACTGTGCAAAGGAATGAATGGACACAAATCCTCACATCAGGAATGGCGAGAGAGTGAAACTCGTTTCAGAACATTTCAGCTTCCCAGGACACTCTGTTATGGACCTCCAAGTGGCTATTGTGGAACAGAAGTAATTATAAAGAGAGACAGCAGAAATTAGCTACCTAAAGATATTACAGTATTCCATTTCATGTCTAAGGGGCTCAATAAAGATCAATTAAAGGCTTCTTAGTACACTACATATATTAATAACCCACTTTTCTATAATGTCTTATGTGTGCAAAACAATTGTCTCCCTCAACGGACTCGAACCTCTACCCTAAAAAAAATCTTTAGCATTTCATTTACAGTCTACCAGACTCTGGCTTATTCTGGTCATAGCTTGGAATGTTAACATCTTGATGGTTCTGCTCCTGTGCCAATGATGGATTGGGATGTTGTCTGTGGTCTGTACTGTCCCCTGGTTCTGATCCCCTCATGGGAGAGTGTATAAATACAGAGGACACAGTATGAACATTCCATGTATATGAAGAAGTGGCATTTGGTCAGCAGACAGCTCATACAGAAACAAATTTGTGCGTCTTTAAAATACCACAATAGTTTGACCTCCCCCTCCATTTAATTTTGTCAACACGCTGCGACAGACTAACATAGCTTCTTCTCTATTTAAAAAAAAAGATGGAAGAGGTATGCTGGGCAATGCCTTTTGATTGGTACTGCTAGAAGCCCCCTGCCCTATTAGCAAAACAGTGTTCAGGAACTCCCAATGTAGTCCAGGATGAATCCAGAAGGTAACAACGGCAAGCATCTGCCAAGGTCCTGAGGTCATCAAAGGGTCAACGTGCCTTGATTCTCTTAAGATTCTCACTTTGCATGGAGAACACAAGAAGAATAAAGGCAGTACAAGAAAGTTTTGGATTTCCATCAGAGTTATGAAATATTACCTTGTTGGGACTCACAGTCCCCTAACTGATGGGGGATGTTGGAAGTTATAGCCCAGAGCAGTAGCTATTTCCAGCTCTGAGTGAAGATCAGCCCAGTACACAGGAGGTGCTTGGTATGTACCAGGGATTGAAAGTGTTGCTTTTCTACGTAGGCCAGCAATCCTGGTGTGCATGGAGATTGGTTGTGCCAGTTGAGGAGGAGCCTGAGAACTGTAGTGAAAAAAAAAACACCAACCAATTCTTCACATCTCTGGTTTGCACCCAATTTCCTCAAAGTGAAGGCAGGTTGGCTGGGAGTTCTGCACCCGGGTGTCACCCCAAATCTTTGTGCATCTACTAGGTCTACCCTCATGTCTGTCTGACAGAGGGAGGAAGGAAGGAAGGAAGAGGAGCGAAAAGAAAGAGTAGAGGAAGTCTTTTGAAGGACTAATTACCTAAGGATGAGTGGCGGGGGTTTGTTAGCAGGGCTTTCTTCCCACCCCCTCCTCTCATCAGTCAGCACAGCCGCTGGAGGAGAGAAGAAAGTGAAGACATTAAAAAGATCCAGCAGATGAAAGGAGAAAATGGGAGATGAAAACCCAACTGTTTCCTAATTGCGCTGTGGACTGCCTCTAATGGGTGCCACCTTAGCTGCTTGCCTCACGCATGTGAATGTGTGCAAGTACGCCCTTTGAAGGAGGAAACTTCATGCTGGAGGCTGCAGCCCTAGCCAGACTTCAGGCATTGTGCCAACCAGATTTATAAAATATTAGATCCATTTTCGTTGCCCTTCAAGCCCTGTCCCTTTATCCCAGGTAGGTGGGAGATCAGCTCAAAGGAAAGTTTCTTTTGAGCCCCAGGCTGTCTGTGTGGCCTTAGTATGTAGGAGAGAGTGTGTGTGTGTGTGTGTGTGTGTGTGTGTGTGTGTGTGTGTGTGTGTGTGTGTGTGTGTGTGTGTGTGTGTGTGTGTGTGTGTGTGTGTGTGTGTGTGTGTGTGTGTGTGTGTGTGTGTGTGTGTGTGTGTGTGACTGCCATGAAATGCACTCTGCAGCTACCTGACGTAACATAACAGGCAGTGTGAGATTTTTAGCCTCTGCCTCACTACCCACCTTTGGCCATGTTGGAGTATTTGCAACCTTGTATGCTGCCTCTAGCAGGTGAACCAGGAGAGACCTTTCTGGGCAGGGTGACTGTCAATCCATCCAGCAATAACCAATAGTTCCTTCTGAATTCAAAGAGAGCCCCACCATTCTGCTCCAAGTCTTTTACTCTCTCTTCAGTCTGTTGGAGGCAGTGAGTCTGTTGCCGAAAGAAAGTCAGCTAGATTGTTAGCTTGCTGTTATCTGTTTGGTGTAAGTACAGTATATGAAACATTTTATTCCTTCTCTTAATAATGTCTCTGAGTGAGTTATTGAGACTGTAACTGCCAGTTGATGAGAAAACGGGATGGATTACTCTGAAGAACTTTGAAGCCAATTCTGCTCTATTAATCCCTGAACAGCTAAATTCTATTAATCCCTGCACAGCTAAATTCAAAATTCAAACTCTGCAACAGGCCAAAAGAAAGAATAACAGTCTTCTTAGTGGCAGTAGTCCTCAAATGGTATAAAGGAAACTTGGTCTCAGCATCTGAGTGGAAATTACAGGATTTTGCTCTCTGAGGGCAGAAACAGATCTTATCGATAGCCCTGCCATTAGATGAAGAAAATCCTGAAATGCTGATGATGTGCAAGTGTCACCGCAATAGTTTTGCTCCTCTCCTCGAATTTGAAAAGTAGCTTGCTCTGCATTGTGACCGGACTTCAAGGCTTAAACCTTGAATCACCTCATTTCCCAAGCTTGTAGGACCTGAACTTGAGTTAGCTACAACATCTGTTGCCCTCTCTTATTTAATCAATGGAGCTGCCTGGAGATAAGAGATTTGGCTTTGTTGACGAATCAAGTGCAAAAGACAACCTTCCTCCTATTTACAGCTTTTGGAGCCAAATCTAGTATTTATATATTATATTCAAGTCCAGTTGAATGACCAAGGCCCCCAAGAAAGGGGAATAGGGTCTTGAAATTAACCATCCAGAGTTAGCACCTAGGCAGCAGATTGAGCGGGGCCACAGTTCACCCGGTCACAGTCTTCACTTTCCCTATGGTGAGATGTATCGTATTTTGGTTTGAATTACAGTCATCACCTCTATACCAGGCTTTCCTATCTTTCTGTTCTTTGGATAGTTTCAGCTTCAGCAGCCCTAGCTAGAAATGTTATGATTCTTTAGAGGCACCCCAAATGATTCTGCCCAAATCCTTCAGAGGGCTTCTACGTAAATAAATTAGCACAATGGTTCCTAACCTTGGGTCCCAACATGCTCTTGGACTGCAACTCCCAGAATTCCTGGCCAGCACAGCTAGTGATGAAAGCTTCTGGGAGTTTTAGTCCAAGAACATCTGGGGACCCAAGGTTGGGAACCACTGAATTAGCCCCCATGTGTTTTTTTCTTTCCTTAATCTGAATCCTACTGCCTTTCTCCGCTGTCCTTTTTGGTTATGTATAGTGGGTCATACTAAAGGTTAACTTCCATGAGATGTTTAGCCTGTAGTTAGAAACTGAGACTATGCTTATGTTCCAGGGACAGGAATTCCTCATAGCCATGTGGCTGAGCAATCCGACTTGCAAACAAAGCCCTCTCAGTGACCAATTACAAATCAAAACAAGCCGATATGCAAGGTGCGGAAGTGAGAAAATCTTATGCTAGTTGATAATAATGTTGACTGTTGACTACTTGAAAGTGAAGTGGGAAGCTGAGCAACTTGTACATTCAGTGAGAAAATGTTTTGAACAAGCCCCATTGGAATGAATGGGACACACAAGTATTACCCTTTGGGCAGCACTTTAGCAATCTATACAGCAGAGTAACAGCTCACTGGTTTTTCTCCTTCCCTCTTACCCATCCAAAGACCTGCATCTACAACTAGAAATGCTGACAACTCTTTGAGTCGGGGTGGGCAGGATGTGTGCATGCGTGTGCACTTGCAAGAAATTGCTTGAAAACTTTTCTCAAGAAATTTATCTCACTTCCAGTAATTGTGAGAGTCCTTTCTGTACTTGAGAAACAGCTCCTCTGAACAGATCCTTCCCCTACCCCATCATCTACACCACCTTCTGTTCTCTGGAGATCAGTTGGGAGGCGAGCTGTGGATCCTAACATGCTAAGACAAGGGAAATCACCGTCAATCTCTTCAGCGTGGAGGCACTAGAGCAGAAGGGTGCCAGTGAGAGCTTGGGCGGCCCTCAGGCCCCGGCAGCAGGAAAGGAAAGAAAGAAGCAAACAAACGAGGCAGGCGGCCACATGGACAACGATGGCTGTGTCATGTGTGGGGTGCATTCCGGGGGAAAGGACTGGTGCTTTCAGAGAGCACTTGAGGACTTGAGCTTGGGATGTGCTTCTTGTACAAAAAGAAGCTGAGAATGGTTTCAAACAATAGGACCAGCTTGGCTCATGGGACAGTCATGGGTAAACCAATTTCTTTGGGCATTCTAGATAGAAACCAAAGGCATCTCAACCCCATAACAGACTCCAAAATCCATTATAAAAGCAACGGTATCTACAATAGCCATAAAAGAAATGGCAAAATCCACACCATAGTGATAAACTTTACTAGATCAACCTGAAAGGTATCAAGAAGAAGAAGAAGAAGAAGAAGAAGAAGAAGAAGAAGAAGAAGAAGAAGAAGAAGAAGAAGAAGAAGAAGAAGAAGAATGCATGCATGATTTCAAGATTGCTATCCCTTCACACCACATGCTACAAAAATAAGCAGGGGGAATGAGAAAGAGGAGCAAGGCTAGATTTTGAATACCTGCAGCCTGCAAGGTGTCTTATTTCTTTATTTATTTATTGGACTTATATACCGCCCCATAGTGCTACAAGCACTCTCCGGGCGGTTTACAATTTAATTATACAGGCTACACATTGCCCCCCCAGCAAGCTGGGTACTCATTTTACCGACCTCGGAAGGATGGAAGGCTGAGTCAACCTTGACTTGGGATGTGATGCATAAGGGAGGCCATTCAGAAGATCACATGGCATTCTTTGAGGGATAATGATGGTGTCCGAATGCAACAAGGATAGCTGGAGCTGAAAAGTTAGAAAAGTTTGGTTTTCTGTCTTAGAATAATACATGTCTCACAGTAAACACAGACCTGCAGACTCACATGATCCATGTTTGGTAATAATCTTTATTGAATCAGTAAAAAAAGCACACACACAAAATCTATGTGCAGGTTTTCAGAATCCTCAGGTCACTTTGTCTAAATGTTACAAAAATGAGTCAGGAGGATAATTAAGGATGACTCTGCATCCTTCCTTTTCCTTCCCACAGACTGTCTCTTCCTCCTCCTCAGCCCTGTGCCAGGCTCTTCCTATATCTCTAGACAATCTCCTCCTGGCAGAAAAATCAGTCATTGTCCAAGCGTATCAGGACAACACGGAAATCTGGAGAACGTACAGGAACAATGGCACATACCGTCATCTCTACATTGTGCTTTGTGGTGAGGGGAGGAAATTTCAGTGAGTCTGGAATCCGATTCTGGCCCTAGCATCTGCCTGCAAGTAACCAAAACCAACCAAACAAAAGTTGAGCGATGCAAAAAATATAAATAAATAAAATAAAATAAAAATTAAAAGCCACAATTTAGGGGGCCTTACAGCTATAAACGGCCATACTTTGCCCACCCCTCCTTTTAAGGCACCTGGAGCAGATCCTGACACAGTTTCCAAGAGGAACACTATGCTGGATAGCGTTGAGCTTCTGTTTGAAAGACTAGATTTTAGTATTTAGTCATTCGCAGTGTTTTCAGCGTCATGTGCAAAATATTGCAGCACCCATCTATTTACAACCGCTGTTGTAGTGCTTTTGTTCTCTAGAAATGTATCTGGCCTATCGTAAGCTGTTGTTTTACCTGGTATAATAGATTCGCCTCAGTACAAAGTGCAATTGTTGTTACTGGGCCAGAAGGATGACATTTGTAGTAATAAGGTGGTTCTGAACTGATTATTTGGTGTGCTGCATACTCAATTGGCGGAGAATTATTTTTTGCAGCCTAATTGTATCTGGCAAGACATTCAGTACTGAATAAGACAGGACAGCCAATTATTATATGTTCTGTTGTTTCAAGTTTATCTTTTGCATTTTCTGCAAGTGGCTCTATTCAGTGCTGTTATGGCCATATTCCTGTGTTTTTTTTTAAACCGAGTTTTTTATATAGATCCTTCTCTCTGCCCACGTAGTGACAGCAAACCATTACATGTGACAACATAAGCAGAGCCTGGTGAAATTAAACATGTTTTGACTATAACTTCTAGAATCTCCCAGCCAGAACTAAGAATCAAAATGGTACTTGTAGTCTAAAAATGTTGCAAGTTCTGAGTGCAGTAAAAATGGAACATTCAGCCTAGTGCAGATATTCAAGTTTCTGTCAGCAAATATTCCAGATTTCATTCAACAATCAAATTCTTGTTTCTGTCCTAGCTTAGTGTGATTTCCAAAAACCTGGCTGGAGATCTAAAGCCTCACTTGTTTTATATATTACCAATAATTATTGGTAATAATTACACAGTCTTAAATATCACTGATAAAACCATCACTTTCTGCTTTGGAATAAACTACTTCAAGTCATTTCAGCAATCGAACTACATAAATATTTCTCTTTTTAAGACTTTCAGAGTAGCCTTAATTAGGGATGGGTGACAATTTCATTTGGTTCCATTTTATAAGAACTTGCCAGAATTCACAAGAATTCAACAAAAGGGATCTGAGATTTTTAACAAAAAGACTGTAGATAAAGTAAAAGTGACAAGTTGCCCTATGTATATATGCCTTTGATTGAATATGTTGTTTTTAATTTGCATATTTCTTCATAAATTTGACAGAAAGAATTTAAGATTTTTTTTTTAAAAGACAATGAAACTGACTTAATTTTCCATCTCTGTTCTCCGTTCAGCTGTCTGGATAGCTCAGTGTGGTTTAGGTATCTGGCTGCTGTGCGAGAGATAGGGAGTTCAGCTCCCCACTGTACAGTGGACCCTCTACTTACGGAATTAATCCGTATTGTAATGGTGGCTGCAGGTCAAAAAGTCTGTAGGTAGAGTCTCCATTGACCTACAATGCATTGAAAACCGATTAATCCCATAACCGGCCGTTTTTGTTCCATTTTTGTTCCATTTTGGTTTTTTTTCTGGTCTGTAGGTCGATTCTCTGGCTGCAAGTCGAACCTAAATTTTGCAGCCAGAGAAGTCTGTAACTCGAAAAATCTGTAAGTCAAGCCATCTGTAAGTTGAGGGTCCACTGTACCTCCTGTGAGTAGAGTCAGCCTGTGTGACCTTGGGCAAGCTGCCCAGGGCACCCCCAGAAGAAGCGAAGGGTCAACCACTTCTGAGTATTCTCTGCATGGAAACCCTGGAGACATGGTGATGATGATAATGATGATTCTCCATTCATATTTCAATTCATAACTGAGCGTCGTTATACCTGAGGCAATTATAAGGGCATTACATTGAGTTAATATATAGCCATAAGAATTGGTGTCATTATCACCACCTGAACAACACAGTTTACCACTGCATCACTGATGATGAGTCGGCAGTAAAGTCTGCCTCTCAGGCACCTCCTTACTTCACCAACTTTTGCCTTTCTTATACAAAAATAGTATAGTTCCTACAATGCTTGACAACACCGTGCTGCCATGGGCTTACATCTCATTGCTAGCCCCAGTTAAAGTAGAGCTGTTGAAACAATAAGATTTGTATACGGGTAGACTTACCACTTGGCAACTAATTCAATGGGTCTACTCCAAGAAAGGTTATCAATTGGGATTCAGGCCATGCTGTACTGATTTCCTTCTAGAGTGAAGGATAGGAATCTAGGGTCTGGGAGAAAAAAACGTTCTTTCAGTTGTCTTACAAGTTGAAAAAAAAACATTTAAAGAGAGAGAATTCCTTTCACATCAGGATGTGGAACCTGAGGCCATGGAGCTAAATTCAGCCTTCTGAAGGGTAAATAGCCTGCCTTTTGAGTATCCCCTGTTGGTGATGTTTCTTTCTTGGGACCAGAGTTAGTCACTTCCTACTTTGAAATACCTCTCTTAGGCCTTAATTAAAAGCATCAAGAGCTTCAGGCTGGTAATGTTGGTCCTGCCCTTTGGCTCTGCCCACCACTAGAAGGCCATTCTGGAGACTTTGGGCATCATTTTCTCCCTTACATTAAGGTGAGGAAGACTGCCTCTCCTAAGATGGCATTAGCAATGGGCACTTCTGCTGATGATATGCTATGTTATGAGAACAGAGCAAAAGGGCAATATTTAAGTTATTATATTTTCACTGCCAGAGATGGGAGACAAAGTTGTGAGATTTTCTGACTCCCGTGCCAAAAATTGTTTGACAATCAAAAAAACTACTCTTAGGAAGCCAAATGTCTTGGATTGGCCCTTCAGAAAAACTTGCTTCTATGTAGACATCCATGAAGCTATAAACATTGTAATTTAACCTTTGTTTATGGTACTGTATATTCAGGTTGCTATGTATATTTCCTGTCTTAGTCACTGAGTTCATTGAGATTTAGCTCCAGCTGCATGGGTTTAGGATGGTAGCCTTTATTATTTTCATTATTGATTCCTACTTTGAGATCTAATTGCATTGATCCACTGTTTGATGTTATGTGCCATCCAGTTGCCTCCAACCTATAGTGCCCCTATGAATGAGAAATCTCCAAAATGTTCTGTCCTTAACAGCCCTCCTCAACTATTGCAAATTCAATCTTGTGAGTTCTTTTAGGGAGTTAATCCATCTCATATTTGGTATTCTTCTTTCCCTGCTACCTTCCACCTTTCCCAGCAATATGGTCTTTTCCAGAGCCTCCAGCCTTCTTATTATGTGCCCAGAGTAGGATAGCCTTTGTTCCATCATTTTTACCTCCGGAGATCATTCAGGCTTGATCTGATCTAGGACCCACTTGTTCATCTTTCTGGCAGTCCAAGTTATCCTTACATCCTTTTTCAAACCTTAACTTTGAACAAACAAACACCACAAGCATAATAAGATGAATAGCAATGATGATGGTGATGGGTCCTGCATCTTAAGACTATCAAGTATTATTTTGCCTTGTGGTTGAAGATAACTCATCAGATTCATAGGTTACCAGAGATGTGAGGCAGACAGTTAGACCCATTTAAAAAATAGTGTAGTTCCCCCCCCCCCCCGAAATTTTGCATGAATGCAGAAAGAGAAAAGGTAGTATGCCAGGACCTTGTACATATGAGATTGTTCGGGTTCCCTGAAAGACATGCTGTTCTCTTCCTGAACCTGAATTTGCAAAGCTGACAATCAGAGGCATAGGGCCCCTGCTGATCATTTTGTTCAGGAGAGATCAAAGTGGAGGTGCAAGGAGATGCTTTCATTTAAGTGGCCAAGAAGCACGAATCTCTCTGGTCTGGTGCTCACACTTAGTTTGTGCCTGAACTTTTTACACATTGTGCCGAGACACGTCTTCCGGATCATGGGATGATTTCTTCATCCTTTATCAATAAAATGCCCACCTACTCATCAGCACTTTCCTGGATCCAGAAGGAGAAGAGTACAGAAAAACTGGCAACAAGAGCTACAGCTGGGCAACCAGCAGCTGGCTTCTTGATAGTCCCCCAAGGCCTTTGCCTAGAGGCAATTTTTTTTCTTTTACCCTTGAATAAGCCTGGTCCTGTTGACAAAAAGTACTTATAACAGAAAGAGTGAAATATAGCCTTTTAACTTGGAATTATTGCAACATTTATCATTGTTGCATACGTATTGGCCTATGGCTAACAGCAACAATAAGAACTGATTGATTTGTTGATTGAGTGATAACATAAAGAAGAATTTTTTTATCTTTCTTATTCTTATTTGAAATCTGGAATGAATAAATCATTTGTAAACCCCTTTGCTACTGCTAATTCAAAGTAATACAGAGAGCTTCTTCATGACTGCAGTTGTCTTGTCATGCCCTGAAGCTGATTATGCAATGACTGTTTTTATTTATTTATTTACAGCTCTTATATCCCACCTTGACCCAAAAACTTTTCTTTCCTTCAAGGAAGCGATTTACACTTCAAATGGAGTGATAGATAATAGAACAAATGTATAAAAGTCAAACAAGGAACAAATATTTCACACACACATGCACGTACACATGCACACACACACAAAACAAGCTAGCACTGAACAAGATTTATACATTTATACATACAGACAGTTATTCTTCAAAAACTAGCTCACAAGATTAAACGAAATAAATAAAAACAGGTGAATCATAATATTAAAACATCAAACCAAAGTGAAAATGCACAACTGAGTAATAACAATGAACACTACAATGAAGACATTGATTGAATTTTTATTCCTTGATTTTCTGTATCTTGAACCAAGATATAGAATAGATACTGCCATGAAAAGATTCTGATTAAAAAATCAGAATAATACTGGGTCTTGGAAGGGCAGCTGTAAAGGAACTAGAAAAGATCCTGAAGTGTCAGAACATGGCCTTAAAGATCAAGGTAGGGATCATCCACATACTGTGGTGTTCTCAGTTACTATGTACAGATGTTAAAGCTGGAAGATGAAGGAAGTTGATGTAGGGGTGGAGGCAGATCAACATATTTGAAATGTGGTGCTGAAGGAGAGCTTTATGAGTGCCATAGACCTGCCAGAAAGACAATGGTCTGTTCGAGATCAAATCAAGCCTGAATATCCAATAGAAACTAAAATGACTGAACGGAGGCTATTGTACTGGGGACATACCACAAGAGAAGACAGTACTCACTAGAAAAGACTTGTCTTGGAATTCTGTGCTAGAAAACGGTATAGCCGTCCGCTGAACTGTAGCAGTGAATTCTATGTGCCTCCCCAGCTAAAAATCGTATGACTTTTAAAAGACTGGACAATGCCTGTTCAAGTGGTATCAAGCTGCTACTTGCATGCAAATCTGCAATTGTCTCACTTTATATAGCAGCAGGGTGGGCCCTGCTTGGCTTCTTCTATCAAGTAGCTTCAGTGAGGACAAACATGCTTTAACTCAGTGCTAGTTGGCAACTTCCATTTTGGTTTCTGTAAACCCACTCTGATTTTTAGTTTGAACTTTAACAAGTTCTCAAAGGTGCTGAAACTATTTTAAAATTAGTGTTCAGCATCTTGGGTAGATCCCTTAAAAACGCAGCCTCGATTCACAGTAAACCTCTGAAACTGGAGCCTGCGTTGCTTCCACCTCACCTCCCAGAGATAGTCATTGTTGCCTCCGAATAGGTGGAAGCGAACTCTTTTTTTCCTTCTCTCTGTGGTCCCCTTCTAAATGCTTTCACACCTTGGGAAGCATAGCTTTGGATCCAGACTAAGTTTGTTCAGTTTGCGTGCCATTGAAAATAATAAGATTTTGACTGGACTTATTTAGAGCCATAGATTTCAGCTGGAATTAAATTGAATGGACTTGCAGCCCATAATAATTATCTCCAGATTTTCAAGTGCTCACCTTTGAATGTCGTTGATATATAATTAGAAATGATTCCGTTTTTAAGGAGACTAAAATAGAACCAGGTAGTAGCCAGAGACTAAGAATATATAATCTCACCCCACCAGCACGTTTCTTCTATCTCAAGAATGGCATCCAAAAACTTCTCACGAATTTTTCTGGATCCAAATAATTCAGAGCTTTCATAACAACATCAGAATTCAGGTGATCCACATGACCTTGCATCACATCATAGGTTTTGTAGTAATCATTTGAACTGTGTAGATGAACTTCTCCAACCTGGAACTCTTCAAATGTTCTGGACGTCAGCTCCAAGCATTGCAGACTAGCGGCTGTAATGACTGACCCGGAAGGGATTCCGAACTTTAATGCTTTGAGAGGTCATTAATTTGAGGAAGCTGACGTAAACTAAAGCATATGGGTAGGCTGGAATCTACCTCGCAACTCTATTTCATGAAGCAAGTGTTTTTGTTTTATGGTACCTTCATTGAAAAGGTGATGTTGTAGGGATTTAAGGTAATTACTGTTGCAGAGTTTTGAAATTTTGGTTAAGTTCCTCTAGCTCTGCAGCAGAATTGCAGGGATTCACAGAGTAGAATAGCTTCAAGTTCCCCAGAGTAGTCCACCCCTTTTCTCATTAATGGTCATTATCAGTAACTCACCCTGAGATATCAGTAGTAGAAAGAATTAAAAATGGTGCATTACTTACAGTTGTGAACAAATCAAACAGCAAACATGACTGTCTTCAACAACAGACTTCAACAGATTCAAGAACGGGGAAAAGAGTTGGGCAAAGAGGCTTTGAATTCAGAGGCAGGAGGGAACTACAGGTTACTGCTGGATAGATTGACAGCCACCCCAGCCCAGAAAGGTCTCTCTTAGCCACACCTTCTCCAACTACTGCAGTTGCATGAATGTAGTTCCAAAGAGGTTTAGAATATTTTGAGAATCCCAGTCCTGCAGCAAAGCTACATGATACAGGTGTGAGGGCAAAAGCCATTTTTAAAAACTGCATAGGGCAAAGCAAATAAGTCACCAATTTGCCTAAATCATGACAGATTGGCAGAACCTGCAGAAGTCTGGGAACACCAATATTTCACAGGAATTCCTCTTTTTGTACCTTTTGGCACCATCCAGCCAAAGTTAAACATTCCATACAGCCATCTATTTCAACAGGGAGTTTAACATGGACTTACAGGGTCCAGTCAAAGCTGATTGTGTTATAAAGATTTTAACTTGAGCTGGATGATACTTTTCATTGACAAACCGAACTGCACTGACATATCACCCACCTACTGAAAACAAAAATGAAAACAAAACACCCTGCAAAGAATATCATATCAGTTTCATCATCTTTACTGAGTCTCTATGCTGTTGAGAGCACAGAGGATCAGGGCCAAGGGCCAAGTATCTGCAACTGTTCATTAATTGGTCACTTTTGATTAAAGAGTACAAGGAGAGAAAAGGCTACCCATGAAATATTTGGTTAATGGAAGCTTTTCTTATGAAAAGAAATGTACTGAGATGTGTGTTAATGACACCCTATTATGTTACGTACACCTCGGCATTTACTCACCCTGTTATTATCTGTTGAAACTTTCCCCACGGGGCTGACATTGATCCTTGTTAAATTCTCGCCTGCCCGCCCCTCCACCCCACTCACTGCCAAAGCCTGCTGGAGCTGGAGCAAGAGTCAGCTTATGGCTTCCTAGCTTAAAAGCACGAAACAAAGTTTGGGAGATGTATCTCTGATGGTAGTACATACTGTGTGTCTTGGAAAAATAGCAGAATGCTCAGGGTCGCTAAGAATTTTTCTCTTCCCAGTCAAAATACCATGACATTATTGAGTATGCAACTGAGAGCTTTACAGTATATTTCTTCATGAATGCATTATAATATTTTTGTTCCATGCTTCTTTTGAGTAACTGCAGCTGATGCACACAAATGCTTCTTTAGTTATACTCCATTTTAATTTAAAGGTGCAATTCAGCAAATACCATTATTTTGATCAGCAAGGCATGAATTGGGTAAGGGCTGATACGATTCCAAAACATTAAGGAGGCCCTCCAGATAGCGGGACCCTCCTGGGCAGAGCTTTGTTTTTTTATATGAATGTCATCATTGACAGTGGAGAAAGGAAGAGAGTGAATCAGGGAGCCCTTTGGAGGGAAGGCAAGATCTGCCCTCTGCCCATGGTAATCACAGAATCATAGAATAATGGCGTCGGAAGGGGCCTACGAGGCCATCAGGGCCAATCCCGGCGCAGTGCAGGAATCCAGATCAAAATATATTAAACAAATATTCTTCTTCTTACAGCTATGGAGAATATATAAACTTTGCCTTTACCTGGAAGAGCGGAGCCTGGCCAGTCACACATGCACTGGTAGCAACTAGACTGGACTACTGCAATGCGCTCTATGTGGTTCAGCCTTTGAAGATGGTCTGGCGACTGCAGCTGGCACAGAACCGGGCTGCGTGGCTGGTAAGTTGTGCCGCCGTGCAGACTCATATCACGCCAGTTCTGAAAAATTTACACTGGCTGCCAGTTGCTGCTCGGGCCCAATTCAAGGGCTTACTTTGACATATAAATCCCTAAAGGGCTTAGGACCTGGTTACCTAAAGCAGCAGTCCCCAACCTTTTTAACTCCACGGACCGGTTGGGGAAGGCGGGGCACCCCTCCATGCTCGTGCACATGCACGAAGGGAAGGGGGCTGCTCGGAGGACACTTACACACACTAGCAAAGGGGTGGGAGGGCACTTGCGCATGCACTCCCACACATGCAGAAAGGGGCTGTGCAGAGGGTGGCAGTGCAGTCATGGTGGGTTGGAGATTTGTCTCTGCTGCCTGGTCCGGCCCAGGCCACAGAACGGCACCAAGCCATGGCGGTCCTGACCTAAAGGACTGCCTTCTTCCATATGACCCTGCCCGTACTCTAAGATCAGGCCAGGAGGTCCTTTTGAAGGTGCCATCCCTGAAAGAGGTAAGGGGGATGGCATGCTAAAATAAGGCCTTCTAGGCTGTTGCCCCCAATTTCGGAACGCCCTCCCTATAGAGATCCGCCTGGCTCCAACACTTTTGGCTTTTTGGTGCCAGGCAAAGACCTTTCTGTTTAGCCAGCATTTTAATTAAATAGTATTCTTTAGCTGGCCATATGAGCAGCAGGATTTATTAAAATTAATTTTAATGACTGTTTTTAATATAGGGTATTATTATAATATTACCTATTTTAATGGTTTTATTGTTTTTAAAGTTTTGATATTGCTGTACACCACTCAGACACCATTGGTAATGGCAAGGCAAAAGAATCTTTTAAAAAATCTTGTAAATAGAGGAGGCGGAGCTTTATCGCGGTGCTGCCAGCAGCTCTCGGGAATAGCTCCCAGGAAAAGCTGGAACCGCCCAGTCTGGGGTCCCTCTAGAAATGGGGGATTGAAGGGGAGACCAGGAGAGGTCTCTATAAAGCAGTTGGTGAGCATGAGAAGGAAGAAGATTGGGCAGCAACCTGATATTTCTTCTCTCTGAAAATTCACCCAAGCACAGATCAGATGCGGGAGCCATTTTGGCAGAGAGCTGAGAGCAACTCCACCCCCCACACCCCAAGGAGAGGAGAACAAGTAATACAGTGTTGAAAATATACAATAACAAAGTAAGTTGAAGCCTTTGATTTCTGAAAAACCCCATTAAGATGAAAAAGAAATTAGAGTGAAAATACTTGGCCGAAGGAAGATAAGGAGTGGCGTGTTTTGCTTACCAGCCTGCTTCTTCAAAAATGAAACTGATTCTTAAACAGCAGGTTCAAGGCCAAAAGAGAGACAGTGAGATGGAAAAAATCTTTGTTTCTGGAAAAACTCCCAGAGTGAAATACTACTGGTCAGGCTTTAACAGACTGAAACTTCGTGAATGCTGTTTAGCCTGGATCTTTCTTTCTAGACTGTGTGGGACTCTGATAACAGAAGCTTGCTGGTTTTTTGGAGAAGGAGGATTAAGCTTTGGGAAGCAAGAAAATGGACTGTGAACCATCAGCAAGACGACGCAACTGATTCTGAGGAGCTAGGAAAACCAGGACTGGAGTTTGACAGATTATAAAAATATCTACTGGAGAGACTAACCCCCTGTGTCTGCTGTTTATTCTGGATTCTTTTGGCTGGACTGTGTGGGACTCTGATAATATTGCCACGGTTGTAATTTAAATTGTTGGGCTAAAAGTTGATTTATATACTATAATATCTGTGTAAAGATGGGAGGAATACCTAGGGGAAGTTTATGATTGTGGGTTTGGTTTGTTGATAAAATAGTGGAAACTACGGTAAAGTATTGGAGGGTTGGCGACCTTGGTTAAGGGTATAGTATTATTTATACAGACCCTACTCATTGGAAAGATCTGCCCAAACTCAAAATTTGGGGGCACAAAAATCAGATAAAGAATGGCAGGCTAACATGCAAAAGATAATAATAACAGGATTTCAGCAGGTAAATGAGTGTCTCAGCCAGATGGAAGATCTGATGAAAGAGAAGTTATCAGATGTTACACAACAGTTAAATCAAACTGTACTAACTCCAGAACTGCTTTTATTGAGTGCGATGCCAGGTAACATAGATGGGATAAAGAGTTGCCCAGTGAGCGATTTAGCTACCACAGTCAGAAAATGTTATGTTAAAAATTGGATTACTGTCCTGGATTCATCCTTCTCTTCCAAAAATTGGAAGAAAAAAGAGACATGGAAACAAGAGGAGCGTACTGAAAAAATATGGGAAGTGACACAAATGGATGCTTTTTCAGTCGTGCTGAATGACTGTCCAAGGCAGAAGGAAACTGAATGAGGGGATGTATTTTACAAATGGTCTCGGTTTCCTGATAGTGTTGGAGTAACTTAGATGTAAACTAAAACATAATTGTAAGTTGATAGCTAGAGGGTATCAAATAGTTTTTAAAAAGCAGAAAGTTGATTTTTTATTGAAATATGAATAGATTGGATGATTGTATACTCTGTGTTCTCCTATCCTTCAAATCTTTTTCCCCTCCCCCACTCCCTTTTACCTTCTGTATTCCCTACCCTATTCCTAGTAGTTAAAAAATAAATAATAAAAAATCTTGTAGACAGACAGACAGACAGACAGACAGACAGACAGACAGACAGACAGACAGACAGACAGACAGACAGACAGACAGATAGATAGATAGATAGATAGATAGATAGATAGATAGATAGATAGATAGATAGATAGATAGATAGATAGATAGATAGATAGATAGATAGATAGATAGATAGATAGATAGATAGATAGATAGATAGATAGATAGATAGATAGATAGATAGATAGATAGATAGATAGAGTGGTGCCCCGCATAGCAGGTTAATCCATTCTGGATTAACCTTCGCTATGGGGAAACATCGCTAAACGGAACGGGGAAACCCATTGGAACACATTAAACATCGTTATGTCTGCAGTATTTCCCACCAACAGTCAGGGAGGTTACCCAATCAAAAAATGAAATAAGGTAATGCACTCCATCTTCATAGCTGCCTCCTGGTTTCTCTACCTTCTCAGATCCATTATTATCATGCCAGATTGTTGCGGATACTGGATGAAATCCTGTTGCACAGGTCTGCATGTGCAAAGGTGACAACATCATCACAAGCAGCAAGTTCCCACTAATTAAAGGCAAATCACTGCTGATTAAAGGTGATTTGGGGGTGCACATTTTATTTATTTATTTTATTTTATTTAACTAAATGCCGCCCACACTACCCAAAGGTCTCTGGGCAGCTTACAGCAATTTAACTACAGTTTTTTAAAAAAATTAAAGTACAATTAAAGTATATACTCTAAAAGTTGCCATCAGGACCCACAGTTGATATTATTTCAATTAAAAACCTTCTGGAACAGGAAGGTTTTGACCCGGCACTGAAACGTCACCAGCGTCGGCGCCAGACGCATCTCCCTTGAGAGGGTGTTCCATAGTCGGGGGGCAGCTGCCAAAAAGGCACTTTGTCTACAAGCCATCCTTCTTACCTCCTTGAGGGATAGCTCTTTCAAAAGGGCCCCCTGGCTAGATCTTAACTGCCAGGTAGGTTCATATAGAGAAGGAGGCAGTCCAGGTATCCAGGGCTCAAGCAGTTTAGGGCTTTATATGTCAAAACAAGCACTTTGAACTGGGCCCAGGCAGCAACTGGAAGCCAATGTAATTTAAACAGAATCAGCTTGATGTGTCCCCTAGCAGCCCCACCACTAACGAGCCACGCAATGCAATTCTGGACCAGTTGCAGTCGCTGGACCATCTTCAAAGGCAGCCCCATGTAGAGCGCATTGCAGTAATCTATACAAGATGTTATCAGTGCATGTGTAACTGTCATGAGACTCCGCTCGTCCAGGTAGCTGGTATAATTTCCACAGCTGAAGGAAGACACCCCTGGCCACTGAGTCCAGGAGCACCCCCAGGCTGCGGGCCCTGTCCCTTAGGGGGAGTGCAACCCCATTCAGGGCAGGGAAATGACCCTCCAGCCTGTCCAGTGAAGCACCCACTAACAGCACTTCTGTCTTGTCTGAACTGAGTTTCAATTTATTAACCCTCATCCAGTCCATTATCAGGTCCAGGCACGAGTTCAGCACAGAAACCGACTCACCCGGATTGGTGGAAAATGAGAGGTAGAGCTGTGTTCAGATCCTGCATATTGCTGACTCCTCAGCCCAAACCTCCTGATGACCTCTCCCAGCGGTTTCATGTAGATGTTAAACAACATGGGGGACAGTATTGAGCCCTGAGGAACTCCATGGCATAAACACCATGGGATAGAGCAACTGTCTCCCAGCATCACCCTCTGGACACAGTCAGCCAGGAAGGAAGTGGAACCACCGTAAAGTGGTGCCCCCAACTCCCAACCCAGCCAGCCTATCCAGAAGGACACCATGGTCGATGGTGTCGAAAGCCTCTGAGAGGTCCAGGAGTATCAACAGGGTCACACTCCCCCTGTCTCTCTCCCGGCAAAGGTCTTCGTACAGGCCGACCAAGACAGTCTTCATACCAAAACCCAGCCTGAAACCCAATTGAAATGGATCCAGAAAATCCATTTTCATGACTTGTACACAAAGCAAGAAAGCAGCAGACACCCTGAAATCCTCAAAGGAAGTTTTTAATCAGTCACTGATGGTGATAGACTCACTGCTGCACGGACAGAGTTGTGTAATGGAATTTCAACCAGAGTAATAGGAGTAGACATTGTCTAGAGGGGTGGGGCAAAAATTGAATAAATAAATAAATAAATAAATAAATAAATAAATAAATAAATAAATAAATAAATAAATAGGAGCTGACTTCTCTGTTTAGCTGTGAATGAAATGCCTGTCATTTTTATAGACAGAAAGCAGCACAGACATGTGTGCACACATGTGTTTGTGTATGAAGGGCATCCATAGAAACATAGGATGCTGTCCCGTACTGAGTCATCTCTGGAGATTCTTGGTTGTTCCTTGAGATTGCCCTCCAAATACTAATTAGGAAGGCTCACCTTCCTTAACTTCTAAAATCAGACCTCATTAGATGTGTTCAGGGTGGTACAATGGTATATGAATTCGCTCGTGTGGGTGAAAGTAAAAAGGCATGCCCAAAGGACATTAGCAAGGTAGGTGTTAAGCCTGGTTGTAATTCTCTGAGGATTCCAGACATTGAGTATCAGGATCGTTTCTGTCTGAACAGCCCTGTCTACTTCTAGAGCCCCATACAAGACTGTTTTTCCAGATCAAAATTGAGTGTAATTAATTGTTAGAAGGGTGGATTGGAGTTTCAGGACTTGGCTTATATAGACAGGCAGACAGATGTAGTGTGCGTTGTGAGGATTGTCTATTTCTACTTCAAAATAAGCTATTTTATGTATCAGGATGTTCTGGTACATAAGCATTTTCCTTTTTTCTCTAATCAGATGAAGCATTAAATACACAGAGCGCTCCCAAGCACCACAGTGATTGAGTCATCAAAATAAGAGCGTTCTGGTCTGGAAAGAGCTCGGCAGGATTACCAATAAAAACAGGGTTAGAGCAGAGGCTGATCCTGAAGGCTAGGCACTAGAGCCCTAATAATAGTGATAGTGTTGCACCAGCAAAGGTTGGATTCTTTCTGAACTTTTGAGGAGCTGAGAGTCAGGATGGCATACCCGGCCAACGTCTCTACCTCTCCTTTACAAGTAAGTTCTTTAAGGGGCAGTGCTTGTGAACAGACAGCCAGAAATCTAGAACCATCCACAGTAGCAGCCCCAGCCCTTCCTTGTCTGCTGTTGTCAATTCAAAGGGGCAGAAGCTTTCCAGCAGCTCAGATGAAGATCATTCATCCAGCTACCTAAGATCTTTGGTATCTTTGGATCTTTGCTGTGCACCAAAGATCTAGCCCTCCTCTCTCTGTAGGAAAGCTGAGGAAAGCTATGGAAAGCCGAGTGCTAAGTCTTCAGTACAGGAGGTGCTTTTTTGTATTACTGGGCCTAGAATGATTCCTTTTTTTGGACAACAACTTGCAAGGCTGGGAAAATTCTGAGAGTCGTACTCCAAAAACAAACCAACCCCTCTTCATGCTCTACCTATTCTAACAAGCCAAGCAGCCCCTCAAAATAGAAAAAAGAAAAGAAAAGCACACGAAACATGCACTCATAAAGACAGCCATTATTTTATACTCTTCAGATTCGAAAGTGAGTCACAATCTGTATCTATTTGGTGAAGGTGGTTCAAAGTGAATTTGCCTGTGAGAAGATTCAGGAAGCATCTTTTAGATCAGTGGTTCCCAGAAACTCTGGTCAGCACAGCTGGTGGTGAAGGATTTTTGGGAATCGCAATCCAAGAACATCTAAGTTACCCAAGGTTGGGGACCACTTGTCTGGAACCTTGCACGCCCATTGTGCAAACACTGTGTAATTAGAACAGAAAGTCACAGCTTGACTGCCCCAAACAAACCTTGGATTGGTTCAAGACCTATTGTAAAAAGAGGGAGTCCAAAAAAGCAACTCTTCCAAGTTCTGCATTTGCGATAAAAAAAGGGCAGGTCTACTTATAGCAAATTATCCTAAGTCCCAGTGATTTCAATCAGTCTGCTGTGACTGTGGTTGAGTCTGGATCCAGGCTATTGGTTTAGATTTGGGTGCACACTTAGGCACATGACAGTGGACTAAGTAGAATTAGGCCTTCTTGCTGAGATAGATTCCTCAGCCTACCAAAATGCTGCGCAAAGGAGCTCTGATGTATGGGGTGAGTTGGGCTATATTTGGGGAAGGGGAGATCCCCTGTAATAGCTGCCCTGGGACCTAGTAACTACCTTGGCTTCCAGCTCTGGGAAGAAAGGCAGGATGTCAGAAACATTAAATAAAATAAAATGCATGTATCTTCCAGAAGGAGAGCCCTCTTATTCAGAGAGGGCAGGCCCTATTTTCAAGACATATTACATTTAGGCACCCAATGTTAAAGTGGCAGAGCACAGAGACTGCTAGCTCAACCTCTACTGCATAGGAATCTGTAAATCGATGAACGCTTCATGAATGAGTTTCTGCCTCTGGTCAAGACCTTGAAACCGCTGGTAGAAGTCATGTCTCATAGCAGGAAAATCTGTCAATTAATAATGTGAAATAGTATTTTAGTCTGTCTGTCCAGAACCTGCTGTCTGTCAGTTTCACTGACTGACCATCCTCTCCAGATTCTAGTCATGTTAGGATCAGAAAAATCCACTCCACTTCATGACTGATTTTATAAACTTCTAGCACATTCTCTCAATTCCCTTAAAAAGGTAATAATTTGAAATCCCCAAGGTTTCTAGCTTTTGCTGGCTTGTTTTGGCCCTATAATGTTAGAAAAAGAAATGTGGGGGCAGAACTCACAAAATTATGATGTATGGGTTGTGCACATACATCAATGATGGGCCTGTTGTGGCTCATGTGGCCTTGACATCTATTTTTGCATAGCACCCTCATCACTGCAGAATCCTGTGTATCACCAATATCCTTGCAGCTTCCCTTCCCTTCCTGTGGCTTATGGAAAGGAGAAAGGTACTCTGTCCTGTGATCTCATCAAACTCTTTGGTGTGTTAGAAAGCTATGGTATGCTCCTGCACATAGAAAACCACCATAATAAATCCAGCACTGGTTAAAAAAAGACAGGGAGGACTGGCTGCATAGCTCCATGAGTTGAGTACCCAGCTCTAGAGCTAGAAGTCAAGAGTTCAATTCCCTACTCTGCCTCCTTATATAGCCTTGGGCAGCCAGAGCACCCACACAAGAAGGGAATGGTAAACCCCTTCTGAGTACACTATACCTAGGAAATCCTAGAAAGGGTCACTATATGTTGTAATTAATTTGATGACATCAGCAGCAGTAGCATAAACAGTGGAAGATCTTACAGGTTTGTAAGTGTCCCCATTCGGACTCCTCACCCACCTAGGAAAGCTGCTTATTCCTGACACAAGTGAAAGGCTGGTGGCAAACTGCTCTGTCCATCCACATGTGGTCTGAGTTAGCTTGTTTCCTTCTCTCTTCCAATCTGTTTTCCTTTTCTGTCATGTCTTTAAGATCATAAAGGGAGTAAGAGCCTTATTATCACTGATCTTTTTAAACTGGGCTGGAAATCTTTTTTCAGTGGCATGATAAAAAGCATGTTTCTCTCTGTCTATCTACCTATCCTCTCAGGACGTTTTCTCCATGTAGCGGTGGCCATACTATGATGCCAGGTGAAGTGAGTATCTCAGGTAGGCGATTTAGGATACCATGAAAGAGCAAGATGATCCTAGATGATGGTTCTGCTTATCCAATGATATCAGACATTTTAAAAGTACTGTGGACTCATTTTTTCATACATGATCTGTTGCCTTCAAGAGCAGGAGAATGGCACACGGACATATAGACCTAGGGCTAGGATCCACCATGATGTTCTCCACTGAAATGTATGGAGATGTTTCTCTGTCTCTCCCTTCTTCTACCGTCTCCAAAGCTGGTGGGAGGCTTTGGATGCCCTTACGACAGGTAGGAGACAGATGTGTTCTGTCTTGTGCAACACCCAGTGAAATGAGTGGCAGCTGCGCAAGTACCTGGATGGGCTCAATGAAGTTTGTACAAGAGCATTTACTGGAGGACTGGCAGTATTTGGAGTTTCCACCTTTGATAGAAAAATAAAGAAAATGTGGGGACATAAGTCTGCAGTGCTCCAATATCCGCCATCAGCCAGTACCTCTGAAGGTATTTTGCAGGGGGCAAAGCTGCACTATGGTACTGCACATCACTACAATGCAGTGTGGCTGCATCTCTGTGTACATTAAAACAACAAAGAAACAAGATTCTGGAGGAGGAGCTCATGCCCTCTTAACCTCCTCACTCTCTAAATCCTCTGTCCATAAACAACAATAATTTTAAAAAGGACATCACTTGCTAAACAAACACAGACACACACACGTGTGTGTGTTTGTACGTGTGTGTGAAAGAGAAAGTGTGTATGTGTGTGATGTTCTGGATAGAGTAGTGGACTAAGACTCAGGAGACATGGGTTCAAATCCCTGCCCAGTCATGGAACCTTGCAGGGCACGGCGTGTGGCAATGGCAAGCAATTCAACATCTCAGATCTCTTGAAACCCCCGTTAGGTTTGCCATAAGTAGGAAAAGATTTGAGATCACACAAAAAACAACAACAAAATGTGTAAATGTATGGAGACACAGAACAGTCCTAGAGAAAGACTGGCAGCCTAGGTGTGGGACAGGGCAAGGGAAATGCGGGGTGGGGGTGGGGTGGGTGGGAGGCTCCACTCCCCACATAAGGTCTCTATTATCTTTTCGCTGGAGTGATTTACAGCCAGCCACATAAAGGTACACTCCAGCGATCCACTGCCTTCCTCCCTTTCTTTTTCCTATTGTTTCCAAGCCCCTCATCCGCCCGCCCCCCCCCCCACATCTTGTCAAGCAGATCTGTAGATCTAAAGTCGATGTGGTCGGGTTGGGCTTCTTTCTTTCTTTCTTTCTTTCTTTCTTTCTTTCTTTCTTTCTTTCTTTCTTTCTTTCTTTCTTTCTTTCTTTCTTAAGAGTAGGGAGTGACAGATGGTGGGCCCGCTTTCCCCAGGGAGCGAGATCTCCCTACACGCGAGCGCATGTCAATCAACGCAGCTCATGTGATAACTCCAGCGGATGACGTGCCAGCCATATGGTCTGGCATCAGAGTTGGTACCCCTCTGCCTGCTTGAAGCGTGCCACTTCCCTCCTCCTTTTGGATAAGACACTGAAGGAGACGGGGTGGACCTCAAGGAGTCTCTTTCCTCCTTTTTCCCCCCTTAATTTCCCCCCTCTTTACTCCCAAAAGATGCGGGATACGAGGACTTGAGGATTCCTTCGCTCAGCTTTGGAGGTAAGTTATGTAAGGAAGGAAGGAAGGGGAGCAGAAACTTAAACACGGGGTCGCAACTTGCTTCCCCCACCCCTCCGTCCACCTTCTGAGATTTGTCACCCTCCAGACCGTATCTCTTCCCCCCCCCTCCAAACCCCTCCAGCCCCGATTCTTTTGCCCACACAATTTATTTGTAGCTTTGGAGAAGAATAGATGGGGCGCGGGAGGAATGTACGTGAAGTGATGGGGGGAGAGCAATCTCTCCGCAAGATTTTTATAGATCCAAAATCGCTTATGTAGCAAAGACCGTTTGGTACCATGGTTTTTAATTTTTTTAAACGGGGGTGGGGGAAAGCCCACCAGTTTTCGGCAGACTACGTGGACCATTTAAATACCTCCTTTTTTTAAAAAAAAACCCTTTTAGTATTTTTATAAAGATATAAACAGATGAGCTGGTAATATATTCTTTTCTAATTATGTCTCTAAAAACAACAGACGGGTCTCTCTCTTTTTTTTTAAGAGCTGGAAGAATAGGGTTATCAGGCAATCGGATCTATCGCGTTTACAGAGGGAGAAAGACCCCCTGTTATTCTAATTTCATCTATTAAGCGGTTTATTTTAGCCAAAGGAGGTTTTTTTGTTTTTGTTTTTTGGAGGGGGCGTTTGCCGGTGCGCTTTTTCCCTTCCACTGTCGCCGCTTTGTTCCCCCCCCCCCCATAAGACAAAATGAAATTACAGCAAAGCCTCTTCGCACACACAAAATTGGCAAAGGATCCGCTGTTTTTTCGGCAGCTCTGGGTCCTCCTAGAGAAATAGTCTTGGGTCCGTATGGGTTCCGTGAGGGAACTGTAACAGAGGGGAAGGCGGTGGCGGAGGGGAGGCAGACAGAAAGAGAGGGAGGGATTGATCGGTTTGAATGGGGAAATCTGGCCATTCCCCCCCCCCGAACTACGTCGAAGATCTCCCAAAGCAAAAAAGATTTGATTTGTAAATTAAGTGTCACGCTCAAAGTAATAGCAGTGTGCTCGGCTGTACGTGTGAATCCTATTCTCCTTACCTGAAAGGAAATGCCGTAGAAAGAAGCAAAACATAAAATAAAAAATAGGAGTAACGCAGAAAGAAATGGGGAGAAAATAAAAAGGGAAACAAGTAAGAAGTTAACTGGGCTTCGATCGGAATGTGGTGGAGGGACGCCACGATCCCGTTGGTGATCCCGGTGATTTCGTGCGCTTGAAGGGAGAAAGTTCAAAATTCTGATATTTAACACTAATTTTAATGGTAGGTTTTCCGAACAGCGGCAGTCGCTGGTTCAGGCTTTGGGAGGGGGGGGGGGTTGGAAGGGAGGGGAAGGTGACAGGAGAGAAAAGTTGAAAGAGGTTTTGTTTTGGTATTCTCGAGATCTCGGGCCTCAGAGCTCTCCCCCGAATAAGCACAACTTGGCTGCCTAGAAGACCTCAATCAAGCACGTCTGTCGGGTGAAAGATTTAGCGTGCCCGTAAAATCCCGTGGAAGCGGCTCCAAGCGCCGAACATTTAAAGAGAGGAACCCGTAAAAACGCAGCCGGGCAGGCACAAAAAGGAAAAGGAAAAAAAAAAGGAGATAACTCTCCGTTGCCTCTCAACCACAAAACATGAATCCAAAAAAAGGTGGGGTGGAAGATGTCTATAATAAGCTGGGATCGATCAGACACCTCAAGCCCAGCTTTGCACCAATTCATTAGGAAAGCAACGGAGACACCAATTAATTTTAATCGCGCTTTTAAACGAGTCAATTGCTTTTATGGAGGGAGGGAAACATATTTCAAGCCAGTTCTAAGCAAATCTCTTCCTCCTCGCCCAGCCTTAGGAAACCTGTGTGTTTGAGAGAGAGCGTGGTTGCGTGTGTCATATTTATTTGGATGCATATTATTCGCACTGAATAACCCGCTCTTTCAAAATCTAGGGTGGGCGGCCAGGGCAGGGGAAAAAGAGGGAAGAACCTCTTTAGCTGTCTGGGGCTGAACGGTAAGGAAGGGAATCTGTCGGGATTTCGGGCAAGTTCTCTGCTGCAAATCGTTCCGGGGGACAGGAGGAAACTATGCAGGAAAGAGGTGAAGCTGAAATGTGGAAAGGTTTTACTCTAGTGATTTTTGGGGTTGGGGGGGGAAGCCTGGGAGTAAGAAGGTTGAGGAGAGATGGCCAGAAAGGTTACGGGAGGAGGGGGGAGGGTGAAGGGCGGGGAAAGGCCCGAAATCTCTGGACTTTGGAAATAGCCGATGGGACTGTTAGGGAACGGGGCGCGCGTAGATGGGCCGGAATGGCCACGGCTTGGTTGGGATTTAAAATAATAGAGGCATCCGATAAAAGTGGAAGCAGTGGAACTTGGAGGCACGTCCGAGCGCCAGCCTGGCATTTCGGAAGGGATGGGCTTCCAAAGGATGGAGTCTTTACTTGCTTCTCCTCCCCTCCCCTTCCTTCTTTCCCTCTCCTCCCCCCACCCGGAAGAGCTCCTTTGCAAGGGGGAGACATCTCCCCCCCCAGGGTTCACATTTTGGGGAGGAGGTGGGTTTTCTCTCCCAGCTTCTTGAATAATGAAAGCCCTGTGCAAGGCTGGAATGCGCAGAAACGGGTGGATGTCGGGGCTTGGACTAGCCAGCCGGCCGAAATATCTGGGGGACAAGGGGGGCCGCTCTGAGGGTCGGGGCTAGCCGAATAGAGGGCGGTTGAGGCCGGTGGTGTTACCCTGGGATAGAAACGTGAGTCCTTATTTCTTGTTTCCCTTCTTCTGCCCTCCGACCCCTCCTGGCCTCCCCCGTCCTTTCCCGCCGCCTCCCCCCCCCCCGCCTCCGGTGTCCCCCTCTCCAGCCACCATGTTGACGCGCCTCTTCAGCGAGCCCAGCCTGATCCCCGAAGTCCAGAAATTCTCCAGCTGGGCGGACGACTGCGAAGACGACGAGGCGAGCGACAAAGAGGAGCGGAAGTCCAAGAGCTGCCCGCTCCAGGATGAGTCCAACGACGGGGAAGTCAAAGAGGAGAACGACTTAGCGGGCGATGACGAGGAAGAGGAGGAGGAGGAGGAAGGCGTCGAGGAGGCCGAAGGGGACCGGCCCAAGAAACGCGGCCCCAAGAAAAGGAAGATGACCAAGGCCCGGCTGGAGCGCTCCAAACTCCGGCGCCAGAAGGCCAACGCCCGGGAGCGCAACCGCATGCATGACCTCAACGCGGCCTTGGACAACCTCCGCAAAGTGGTGCCCTGTTACTCCAAGACGCAGAAACTCTCCAAGATCGAGACCTTGCGGCTGGCTAAGAACTACATCTGGGCCCTGTCCGAGATCCTGCGCTCGGGCAAGAGGCCGGACTTGGTCTCCTACGTGCAGACTCTGTGCAAAGGCTTGTCCCAGCCCACCACCAACTTGGTGGCCGGCTGCCTCCAGCTCAACTCGAGGAATTTCCTCACCGAGCAAGGCCAGGAGGCCGGGAGGTACCACGGGCCCAACTCCACCTTTGCCATGCACCCCTACACCTACCAGTGCTCGCGGCTCTCGGGCGCGCAGTGCGGCGCCTCCAGCACCATGGCCAGCTCCCACGCCTTGCGGACGCACGCCTACTGCGCCACCTACGAGTCCCTCTATGGGAACGCCTCGCCGGACTACAACAGCTCGGAGTACGACGGGCCGCTGAGCCCTCCTTTGTGCGTCAATGGGAATTTCTCCCTCAAGCAAGACTCTTCGCCGGACCACGAGAAAAACTACCATTATTCTATGCACTACTCCGCCCTCCCCAGTTCTCGCCCGTCCGGGCACAATTTGGTGTTCGGCTCGTCCGGAATGCGCGGTGGCGTCCACTCGGAGAACGTTTTGCCTTACGACATGCACCTCCACCACGATCGGGGCCCCATGTATGAGGAGCTCAATGCTTTTTTCCATAATTAACGCCTTTTTTTCTCTCTCCCCATCCACCTCCTCACCCTTTCCCACCCTGCAGCCTTGGGCGTCCCGATGCGCTTCTGGTTTTACACTGAGCACCTGTAGATTCCCCAACAGATTGGCTTGGAAAGGGGAGGGTATGATTGGAAACCCTAAAAACACAACGAAACAAACTCCTCGGCCTTCTCTGAGGTTGCCCCGCCGCCGCCGCCCCCCCTCTTCCCAAGACCTGCGACTTTTAATTCAATGGTGAGCCGCTTCCCCACCCCCACCCCTTCGGAACTGGAAGGAATAATGATGATGGTGGTGATAATGATGATGATAATCATAACCATATCTATTCCGATCCCTAAACTAGTTGAGCCGGGCGCCCTTGTGTTGAGGTTAACGGGGAGTAGCCGGATCCTTCAGCCACTTAGGCCGGAACAACCGGCTTCGGAATCTTTCGAAAGCCGTTTGCGTGCAGCAGCCTCCGCTGAGTTGGAAGTGGACGGCTCCGGCTCAAAGGGGAGGTCCGGGGAATCGAGAGAAGGGCCCTGCCCGGGATCCCATGCGGCTTCCGATGTGACTGGGTGTCGGGTTGCAGACTGGATCTGTGATCCCGTCCCTTTCCTTGCCCCCAAGTTAACGAAAAGAAATCTGGTGCAATATGTTCTCTAATGCAATTTTATACTTTAAAAGAAAACGGGGGAAAAAATCAGACTATATAGTTAGACTGTTTAGCTGTGGTCTCGACCATAGGGAGGAAGGTTTTTAGATCCAAACTGGAAATGCTGATAACACCAGTGTTCAAATGTATGGGGGAGGGAGGGCGTTGTCCCATCCTAATCGATTGCCTATATCCAACAATGCCTTATAGGTATTTAATCTATGCCGTTCTTAAAGATCAGAATGGCTTTAGAACAAAATAATGAGTGAGATGCAGGGCACTGAGATGGTGGTTGGGCGGGGGGTGGGGAGGGGGAGGTTTTCCAACCTTCCAGCAACTGAATCAAGAATTCGCCGAGCATTTAATCTATTTAAGGACTTTTAAAGGGGGAAAAATGTTTGCAAACTTTAAGTCAGACTTTCAATGCAGTGAGAACTTTACAAAGCAATAAAGGGGCAAACAGATGATAAATATATTCTATCTTTATCTATGCAAGTAGGTACTGAAACTAGGAAAAAAAGTTTTTAAAAGGAAGGAAAAGAAAAAAAGGGGGAAACAATATCAAGGAAAGGAATCCATATGAAATATTAGAAATATGGACCAACAAACTCGATGAGGTTTTAAATCGTGCACTTTTTTGATTTGGGGGAAACGGACTATCGTTATGTTTCCCTGGTATTTAACAATCACGAACTTTTTGAACCACCCTTGTAACCCCAAGTAACTTATTTTCCAAAATTTGTGTGTCATGCTGTTTTTTACCTGTTTTAAAAACGTTAATGAAAAAAAGAGGGGGAAAAAAGATTTTTATGAAATGGGCAAAAATGTTTTGTTATGCATGGATAGGAGGGGGAAACGCGAATATGCAAATTTTAAAGGTGATGTGAAGAGAACACTGATTATTCTGCTTAATACTTACGTTGGCTAGTTTTTTTTCCTCTCCCCCCGAAGTTAGTAGTAAATCTAAGTTCTTTCTTTCTGTAATGGGTTGGTGGGGGGAGGCATATATTTATGTATCAATACCCCGGTATATAAATCTCTGTATAAAAAAAAACACAACATCTTCTAAAGACTCAGACTGGTATATTTTCCCCCAACAGAGTAATGTTTCATTTCGTGTTCTTTTAATGACCTTCTTTTCAGCCAGGGGAAGATTTTAAAACATTGTCTCCAATTCCCCACCACTGCCTTCTTCTAATATGGCCTGCATCACCTTAGACATACCAGCATTTGTAAAATTCAAAGGAAAGGGGCATACATTCCTGGTCAATGTTTTTCAAACGAAAAAGAACTAATAATACTTTAGGGGGGAAAGAAAAGGAAAGGAAAGAAATAAGAAAAGTAAAATAAAAGTTGTAGCCAATATGAAATGTCTATTGGACACCAGAAGTGCTTTTTCGTGTGTTTCTGTTCTGTTTCCTTAAGATGAATAAATATTTATGTCAAATGATATGCTAAAGAAAAAAAGATTTCTCCAAGTCTTGTTTCAAATAAGGAGAGCTATTTTCTCAATTTTATTTATTTAGCTGTTTGCTTATTGGACACCCTCCCTGTTTGGTTGACCTGCCAAACTTTTATATTTTAGAGGAAGGTATTTGGTTAGAGGAGCAACTTTTCCCACTCTGCTCGTTTCTTAAATCTCCCTTTTTCTTAGAATACAGAAGAAATAATACTGTTAGAAAGTCAAACAGGTTTTATGAATGGAAGGTGTAGAACTGCTCCCTCCCCTCTCCATACCTTGGTATTTGCATTTTTTAGAACTAGGAAGAGGAGAGAAGGTTGGCCGGCAAACTTCCGAATTGTGTTTTAAATGCATGCCTTGGTTAGAGGCCGAAAAGGGAGGGTGTGTGAAGCCCTGGCATTCAATGGTATATTTTAAGCATTGATTTACAGATCTTCTGTGAAATGCTTTCCGAACACTTTTTGACGGGCAGAGAGCTGCGAGTCAGCTGTGATCTTATTCAAACTTGTAATGAAGGCGCGTCCTAAGACGACAATTAATAAATATTAGATGTTGACTCCCTCAGGTTTTTCTAGTTTACTTCAAACAAGGCGTGCTAAACATATAGAGGCGAGACCCCATTCTTTCATTTTGGCCAGACACATTTCAAAAGGGGGGGGAGGGGTGAAACCCGGAACAGATTAAAATGACTTCAAAGCATCCTTAGCTTGACAATAAGTCTTTGGAAGGCCTACTTAAAAATATATTAGATTGCTCTTACACATATTCACTCTCTCACTGACTTTCTCTTTTGCACAGACTCTTAGTATTTAAAGGGGGGTCTACTTCTCATTTTATAAAGACTAATGCAGTTCTCTTGTCTTGAACAGATGGCATTTTTCCTAGCATTTTCACTCACAAAGCCCATCCTACTTCTCTCTCTCTCTCTCTCTCTCTCTCTCTCTCTCTCTCGGGCACACACACGCATACATGCTGGTCCAGATCCCGTAGGCAAGCGAATATTGAAACTAAAGTCCCTCAGATGACATACTGAGGCGATATTTAGCAGCAGAGTAATAGATGAATAGGTTTGTGTGTGTTTGTGAAGTAGCTTGTTCCAATAAATTCCCTTCTTTAACTGTGGGACATCTAGTGAGGGAGGCAGCCAAACCAAAAGGAGACGTTTGGGAGCTGTCCCCAAGACTTGTGGTGCTGAACCAGAAGCTCCAGTTAAGCCACTGGTCTTCAGTCATCCTTCTGCTCGAGAATCCTCAGAGCTGTTTAGCATCCATCAACGACCCTTCCAAGCGGGTTGCAGAATACAGAAGAGGGACGCCGGTCTACTTCCCTACAAGCAAAAGCGGAAGGCTGCACAGGCAAGGCCGGATGATGTCAGAGTCAAAATACGTAACCTGGACAACTAAGGTCCTGACTTAAAGAAGTTATTGTTTGTTTCTGGGGTGTGTGCGTGCGCACTCAAGTTTACTTCAGGGTAGAACTGCCAATCTCATGGGCGTTCAGGGGGCGGGTTCAGTAATCTGACGTCGCCTTAGATTAATCACAAACTCCCTAATGTTCTCACGAAATCTTTGTCCTTCCAGGAGTTAAGTTCACGCCACCCAAACCTCTCCAGCTTTCCCCTCGCTTCAGGGAGAGAACAGCAATTGAAGGCTGTAGATCGTATGTGTGCTTTTAAAATAGCTAGCGGTTTTAAATGTGAAGATCTAGAGGCAGCAGGGACACTGGTGCTCAACATTTATGGAGAATCCCCTGCCCGCCCGCCCTCTCTCACTGACCGTGGGTGAGAAGCACTACGGCGTGTTGTGATTTTTTTTTTTTAAGTTGGTCTAATCAAGGTTTTACACTGTTACGGATTTTGGAATTTTCACTCTCTGATGATAGCCCCAAAGTTCATGAGTTTTTCCATTGGCTATTATCAGGAGAGGCTGTGCCCCGAGGAGAAGGCTTTAGAATGGAAACTTCATTGAGGTCCAGCTTTGTGCCTCCTTTGCCGACAGCCGGGACCAAACACGTGTGCTCAGATGTGTCGACACCAGACACGTGTGCTCAGATGTGTCGACCTCTTCGGCTTCTTCAGGGCTCTTCCCCACAACTCGTTTTCTTTCCAGCGCCTGTTGATGGTGTTTGTGTATCCACCTGATCTTTAAAAATCTCAGGTTGGAAGGACTGTAACTTTCAAATGGTGTACTACTGTCCTATGCAGAAGATTACATTGTGGGTACCTGCCATTGAATCTCCCTCTCCTTGTCACACAAACACTTTAATGCAAAGTGGAAATCCCACGTCCGTCTTTCCTTCCTTCCTTCCTTCCTTCCTTCCTTCCTTCCTTCCTTCCTTCCTTCCTTCCTTCCTTCCTTCCTTCCTTCCTTCCTAGCTACCTACCCCCCACCCCCGCCCCATTTCTGTCAGTTCTTTTCTTTCCCCGGTTCAACACAGCAGTTTACTACTAGGGAAAGTGTCTGAAATTCCGACCCCACGCCCGAACACATTCACACCTTGAGATACACTGATCTCCACAAGGTCCCCCAATTCCAGTCTTGCAACTTTCCAGCACAAGCACCCGCCATCGCATCCTGGCGATGACTTTTTTCACTCTTCCAGCAGATGTATTCACCCTCACCGCTTCAGCAATCTTCCTTTAGCCTTGGACACAAAGCCTGGCAAGGACGTCGGGCTTGTCTCTTGCTCAGACCCATGCACGCCTCCTTCACCTGAACAGGTGCGCCCTACCCGCCAACAGTCGCTACCTGTTTTCATCGTCCCAACGTCCTTTGGCTGTCTAGTAGTTAGACAGGACAGAATACCTGGGCCGAAGGCCCACCGAACCAATTCTATCTGCCAGCGCAAGCCCACACAACTCCAGGTCGGTCCCACAGTTTGTGGTTGTGCTCATTTGCATTATGAATCTGTTCAGTTTCTCGTTCTTCCGTTCAACTGGTTCAAACCCCACTTCCGTTTGTCTAAGAGGTGGACCTATTTTTCCCTGCTGCACACAACACAACAGCTTCAGCCTCCTTTGATAACACAAATAATATTAGATTCTCAATATAATTAAAATAATTTGTTGTGGTAGCTAGAACCGGATTCAGTTCGGTTTGGCTCACCACAACGAAGGAACCAAGAAATCAGCGGGCTCTCCTGCGTAAGTGGTGCTCTCCCCCTCCCCATCTTATTTCCCCTTTGTTGCCGACATCCCCCATAAGGCATATATAAAGTATATTCATGGGCTTGCCCCTCTAGTTTTCTGGAGCCAAACACATCTGTTCAAAGGAATCAGGCACACGCACACGCGCGCACTTCCACTCCTTTCAGCTACCATGAAGACCTTGGCGCATTTGTCAATAATTGCATCCTGGTTCGCGAAGTTCTGCTCAACCAGTGTAAAACTCGGGAAGAATTTGGTACCCGCCAGCCCCCTTCACCCTGGAACAACCTCTCCTTCCACGACAGTACTCATCTCTCCAAGACCTTTACCAAACGTAGTGGCACATCCATACGTGTGATCACTGGGTTAGAATTTCCAAGGTTTTTATGCGGAAAGGGGAGAAGAGGCGATACGTCTGGATTTCTTAATTAACAGGGCCAAGAAGAGAGCAGTCGGGTTGGCTGTTCAGTTCCCATTTCCCTTCAGGCTTCAGGGAGGAAGGTGGGGATTCACCCCAGAAATCTCCGAATTCCCATACTTTTGCTCCTGGAGAATAGGGAAAGGATAACGCTTTTTAAAAAAAAAGAGATTGTGAGAGACCTGAGCTGTTGTTAAAATTATGGCTTTAAAAAGACCCCACGGGCTCATAATGTAATCTAATCACATCTGCCGAGAAACAGCGGAATGTTGGCCACACCGAGAAATAAAACCCAAGTCCAGTAAAAGCGGCCATCAACAGCTGCTTTCTGAATGCCAGAAGGCAAGCGCTCTAGGTTGTGGGCTGCTTCACACGTGTCCATTATCCCTCCACAGGTAGACACTGGTAGCGATGGCGGTATAAAGAATCTGCCCCAGTTCATTTTGCCGAGGAAAGCCTTCTGGAAAACGAGAGACTGTTCACACACACCACCAGACCCCCACACAAACCGTCCCAAACTGCCCACAGAGGTTTGCGTGCCATCAGCACGTCTGAAAGCTACTTCAGTCGCTGTGTGTACATGCTGTTTTTCATGTGCTGTTAAGATATGGGGAGGCAGTCTCTGCGGTGACCGCATTTACTTGGCATTCTATTAAGGCTGAAATCCTATATTCTATACACTTGGGAACAATTCCAGCTGAACTTATTCGGACTTACTTCAGTAAATATGTGTAGAACTGCTCAGCTTTCAAGTGGTTTAGCCAGAGAGGCTCATGGTTGGGCATACCATGTACAGAGGCCTTCACATTTCTCCAAGATAAGCTGCCTTCAGACATAAAAGCTGTCTATTGCATTTAATGGATTTAGCAGGTATGATTTACATTTTAAGTAGAAACAATGAAGAACAGGGTTCATGATGGAAGTAGGACAGGGATCTCTACCTGTAGAGATTACAGATATCTTATGTTCAACTATATACCCGCGGATCTCCAGGATATTTCATATATGCGCATACCTCACCTCGACTCGCATCACCCGGAGGTGATTCATAAGTGCCCTTCTGTGCACATCACTATATGACGAGTCCCCACTGAAAAGCATGGTGTCTGAAGCGAGACCCCGCGTTCTGCCCGTGTCTTTAGATCTGTCATGGTCCACACGCTCAGGCCAAACCCTCCTTTTGATGCGGCAAAGAAAATGGAGTAGTTGTTAAAGAAAATACACCCGCAAATTACTCAACGTTTGTGTACGTCTGTCTGAATGAAGCGAAAAACATTGCCTTGGAGTAGACACGGGCTAGTGTGGGTGTTCATTGGTGGCGGCGGCTTCAGACTTGCATATATTTCCCTGATGTTGGGGGGCATGTAGGTGTGAACCGGTCATGCCCTTGCCTCGTGCCATAAGGTATCCTTCCCCCCATTTGACATCATATCAAACTGTGTAGGGGGAAATTATATCATCATACATTACTGGAAGGAAGAGGACTAAATATTTAGCCTTCCTTATGGGAATTGTAGTCCAAAACATCTGGGGGGGCATGCTTTCTGTCCCGAGTTCCTGTAGGGTCAGGGACAGGCAGAAAGGGAGTGAGGTTTGTACAGGGAACTGAAGGGAAGCAGACCTGAGAGGACCGCCTGGAATCTTATGTGCGCTGCCTTGAGTTCCTTGACAGAAGAGGGAAAGCGGGGTATAAGTGCACAGCGACAATGGCCGTGGGAAGGGAAAAACGCCAAAAGGTTCATTTCCCGTTATTTTAAAAATGGCTGTTTTCGGGTGTTAAACCCGGTGGGGTTGTACTGACTATTTATAAAGTAAATTGGCTCTTCTAGAGGCTGCCAGGAGAGGCAATTCACCTTTTTGGGGGGGGGGGGTCAAAAAAGAAAAGAAAAAAAAAGGGAATGAGGGAGGACTGAGATCCCCACAAAAAACACCTTGTGGGGGCCGCACGATCTCCCAGAGCCACGTTTTGCCCGTCCTTGATGTGCAACAAGCCATCCACCCACCACGAAGGAAAACAAAGGATAGATTCCTAGGTCGGGTTCAGGTCATTCAGAAGAGCTTGCCAGCTTCTCCAACGTCCGACAAGCCGGTTGAGAAACCTCTTCCTGAGGAAGGAAGGAAGGAAGGAAGGAAGGAAGGAAGGAAGGAAGGAAGGAAGGAAGAAAGGAAGGAAGGAAGGAAGGAAGGAAGGAAGGAAGGAAGGAAGGAAGGAAGGAAGGAAGGAAGGAAGGAAGGAAAATATAGAGAAATTATTCTGCATTAAAGTTTGTTGAGCACCAATTGATGAGAATAGATATTCAGCGCAACCATATACTGTATATAGCTGCTCAGAAGACATTTCCCCATGTAGAGGAGTAAGAGCGTCAAGAGTGAATGTGCAACATGGGAAGAAAACCCTTTATCACTACTGAAATGTGAACTTCTCTCTCTCTCTCTCTCTCTCTCTCTCTCTCTCTCTCTGAGGCAGTGCTGCTTCGTAACAATTCTGCCTTGGGCAGGCCGGCGCCTATTTGTGTAATTCTGTAGACGGATCTCCAGCGTCTGATCCTTTTGCCAGCCAGTCACTTCTGGTCCATTTTCGTCTCTGGTTGTTGGCGTGAAATCAAACGTCTCTCTCAAGTCGCAGCGCTGCTGCGTGGATGGGTCACCAAGCCATCACTTATATATATAACTTTTATATATTTTTTTAACTTCTGAATTTACAGAAAGTATCTCTCCTTCCCAGAAGCCTGTACCTCCCGCCACTCCCCTCTTTTTTTTGATTCTAGGTATTATTAGCAGGCTGCTACGTCTGTTTTCCCGGCTACCTCCTTCCACTCCTCGTTCGCGTTAGCAGCCCCTGGCCCTTTATCACAACCGCACCCTTTCTGCTCCAAGTAGGTGCGCCTTATCCAGGCACTTTTGAGCTCCCCAAAGAAGCCATTCGGCTTGCTCAGGAGCCCGGAGAAACACGACAGTCCTCTTAACACGAGCCCTGAAATTTACAAAGAGGGGGTCGCTTGGAGCCTGCAAGGCTCTGCAGCAAGATCGGACTTAAAAAAGCGGTCAGGACCAAACTACATTTAATAAATATCAACTATATTTCTATGGGGCTTCTTTTTAAATATAAGAGGGTTCTTTTTTTAAAAAAAAAAAGTTCATTTGAAGAAAATATGTATTTTAACGCCCTGGAAATAAATGCTTAGTAGAGGAAGGTGCGCTTTGAACACGGGGCGGGGAGGGGGTGAGGCAGTAGTTGGCCGGAACGAAGCGAGACAGGTCAATTCAGCTGACAAAGTTTTGCGAGGAGAGGTGGGAGGGGACGAATCGATCGGTATTATGAGGCTGCATTTTAAGGGCTTTTTCATTGTCATTAAATTATAAAACATAGATTTTTCCCCCTCTTTAAATCGGAGCAAAACATATAGTTCCGGATTTTCTCTTGGCATTTACACGTTCACACACACACGCACAGATTGCGTGTGAGAGGGAGCGAGAGAGAGGCTGGATCCATATATAAAGCGAGCTTAGCTGGCATATTTGTGGTTGGCACTGCCAGCTTCCTGATTTCCGCAGTAGTAAAAGAGAGTCTCTCTATGGGGAGTTAGATGCCAGGCTGTTGCCTGTGCCAACTGCCAGCCAAGGGCCACTGAAGGGAAGTGGTTCGCTTGCTACAACGGAGTGTCGGACATCTGTTCACTTCAGAGCAGTTTTAAAGGGGAAGGCCCCCAGTATTAAAGGAAGGCGAAGGGACACACGCGCGCGCGGGCGCGCGCTCACACGTGCTGCAGAGCCAGGAAACACACGCAAGCACGTGCAAAGATACGGCAGGGACCAGAGGGGGAAAAAAAATACGGCACACACCAAATAAATAAATAAATAAATAAATAAATAAATAAATAAATAAATAAATAAATAAATAAATAAATAAAAATGCAAGTTCAAAGTGGAGATGGATCTGATTTCAGAAGCCGTTGTTAGAGTTTCTATACCTCTAACCCTTCTGAAAAATCACTGTGAACTCGGCTTCCAATTTCGGAAGGCAGGCAGGGCTCCAGACGCCTGGAACTCTTCAGGGAGAAATCCAGACAAAAATTCCTGAATTAACTAAAGGGGAAACCAAGGCAGAGGCAATTCCGCACGGGATTGCGCTGCTTGTGAACTCCAGGGGAAGGCCGGGGGGGGGGTCAGCTACCTGCGTCCAGCTGGACCTCGCCGGCCCTTTGGTCCTCTGCCGCCCACCCCAGCCCCACCGCTTGTCAGGGACGCCTCGAGGCGAGCGGAGTTCGCCAGGAAGAGGACCTTTCCTCCGAAGTGCCGGAGGAGGAAGAGGAAGGCAGGCAAATAACGTGGGAATGAATTCGATGTAGATCAATAATAATAGCCAGATGCCAAAAGAGGTGGCTGCGGGCCGGGACTCGCCACTCCTCGGTGCTGTACTTAACGCTATACGGAACTACTGTTATTCCATTAAGGGGTGCGCGGAGGGAGCCCAGTGGTACCTAGAGAGCGGTGTACAGTATTGGTTTGGAAATATAGAGTGCATAAATAACCCAGATTTCTTAGCAAGAAAAGTAGATGGGTTTAATGGAGAAAGAAGCCCCAGACACGGCGATTTCCTCCAGGTCTGCCGAGGAAGGTGGAGAAAAGCAGAGGGACAAAGAGGCGACCCCCCCACCTTCCCCCCTCCACTCCTCTTTTCGAGGCCACATTGCAAATCGAGGAAACTCGTTCCTTTCTGGTGGGGTCGGAGTGCGTTTTACGAATCCAGCCGCTCTTGGTGCCAAGCCGGCGCCTCCCTCTGCACCGGACCGCAGCCGCAACCCCAGTCCTGACCAGACCTCCAGATATAGAGTTAGAATTGGCGGATCTCCCCCCCCCCCGCGCGCGCCCCGCTTTTTTGTTTTTCTTTCCTGCAAATAAAAGCAGCGCCTGCCAAAGAGTTCGCCTTGGAAAAAGTTTCTTGGGAGGGGAGAGGCCGCCTGCCTCCCACTCGACGGCCCGCTCCCCCCCCTCCCTCCCCGCCAAACGAGGGCCATTTCCCTCTCTTGCTCCTTTCCATTGTATTTATTGTTGTTTCCTTTCCAGACTCGGGGAAGAGGAGAGCGAGCGAGGCTAAAAACATAAAGCCTCGCTGCCAAACGGCCCCATGCCTCTCGCTTTGCCCAGTGGCCAAGCCGATGCCAGGCTAAGCAGAAGGGTGGGGGGAGAGAGGCTGGGGAAGGAAGGAGGAGACCTTGCTTCAGTTTAAATTTCGTGGCATCTGTTCATTATTATACAGTGTAGATTTTTATATGGACAGCTAAATTAAAGACAGATTTCTGCCAGAATTGCAGATATCATTTTAAAAAGAGAAGGGGGGGAGGGAGAGAGAGAGAGAGAGAGAAAGGGAGTGGAGAGAAAGGGGAAAAAAGAAAACAGGAGGATTTAAAACAAAAAGGCTGATCGCTAGCTTGCATTCATTTATTCCAGGGCTGGTTGGAATGAAATATATATTATAAAAATAACCTCTCTTTACAGCTTCGTGATTCCTCCCCCTGCACATGTGTACATGTGTCAATATGCTGGTGACACGGACCAGATCCAGTGTGTGTCTGGATCTCTCTCACACACACACACTCACACACGAGTACATGTCCGTGTTTGACATACGGAAGGCGATATAGACAGAACAAATTGATTCTCCCGACAATCCGTTCTACCTGTTCATTTTTGTTCTCCGTAACATCAAGATGATCCATCTGTTAATTCAATTTTTCAATTCCATCCTTCCATCCACTGCCTGCTCCCCAATTCGCTCACAGTTACCCCACCGCCTGCTCAGAGAGCATTCTTTCTTTCTTTTTTCTTTAATCCAGGTATTTATTTATTCATCCTGCTCCTCTCTACTCTATTTTGCTCGTCTTTTACACCATTTACCTGTAGACTTACCCTTTTGTTTTTCCCATGGTCCATCCACCCAGGCTCCCTCTCTCTCCCAGGATAGAAAAGGTCAACCCTGAAGGCGGAAAGGACTGGTTGAAATTGACAAGAAGGCCTTCTGAATTGGACAGGTCCCTGTCGTGAAGGTATGGCGATGCACAAGGCGCTGAGAAGCCAGGGGTCTGGGACTCCCCTCTTTCTGTCCACTATGCTCACTGGCTGACCTTAAGTCAGTCATGATCCCTCAACCCAACCTACTTCAAAAGGTTATTGCGCGCGAGAGAAATAAACTCATTGGGTAAAATAAATGATGATACTGTATTTTAAAAGTTTTTTTCTAACTGCATTTCTTACACACAGGGATACCCAGTGTAGTGGACAGAGCGGTGGATTTGAACCCAGGAGGCGCGGGTTCGAATCCCCATTCGGCTATAGAAGCTCGCTGGGAGTGTGCAACTGGCAAAATCGCTCCTTACATATCTCATTTACCTTGAACGCCCTCTGTTAGGGTGGCTAGAACTCAGTTCTGATTTTAGAGCACGCAACAGAGGATTGTTAACACACAGCATATAAGCCGAAGAGTTGAGCTGCTCGAAACATACAAATACAAGAGGACACACACACCCAGCACATTCGTTGCCAATATGCAATAATAAATTAAATAGGTGATCGTTAAATAAGCGATCATTCAGTCTCTTTAATGGTACATCAGAATATACTGCTTGACATTAACCAACAAAGAACAGAGGAAGCTAATGCTCTTCCCGGTGAATTAACTTATACTTTCCTTACATTTTGACATTTAGCTACTAAAAAAAGAAATGTGCACGGTCGTGTGGGGGTGTAATGCACCCCCACACCCCCACGCAGATTGTGGGTAATCACAAGGTGTGCAAATTATACCATGGAAGGGGTCTTACACCCCTTTAATGACTTTTGAAAGAGGGAGAGAGGAACATTTGAGGAACAGGGATATAAATTTCACCTGGCTCTTCGGGAATAGGCGAAGGTCTCTCCGATCCTAGACAGGGTTGGACATGATTTTCACACACGCGCGCGCACACACACACACAGAGAGAGAGAAAGAGAGAGATCTGACAAGATTCCCATCGAAAGAGTTAAAAGGAGTGACATCTGTGCCTGTGAATTGCGGGGAGTCGCAGGCCCTGCCAAGGAAGGCTGGCAGAAAACCGTGTGACAAATGCTCCGTACTTCGGAATGCCGAGGCGCTTGGCAGGTTTTGTGTTCCCGCACACACACGCACGCACCGGGACACAACCCGGGGACTTTTCCGCAGATCGGCGCCTCGCTTTTCCTCCCGTCCTTTTGCTCACGGCCGCGCTCCGTCCTCTCTCTCTCTCTCTCTTGCCTGGGTGGGGGACGAGCAGGCGAGGGCCCTGGCTCGCCACGGGGGCCAGCTGACTCGCCGCGTAAACCCGGCGAGCTGGGAAGAGAGAAGAGGCCCCAGCAGACGGTGCCAGGAAGAGAAAGGCAGGCGCCTGAAGGGCCCTTCCCAAATACGGAACGAAAGCAAACAACCCGGCAAGTCGCCTTGAAATGCGAAAGGATATCGGCTTCCAACAACCTGCTCGTCGTTACTCGGAAGCAAGTCCCACGGAACCCAGTGAGGCTTACTCTCGAGTAAGGAGCTTTGGGATCACAGCCACTTCCCCCCCCCCGCGACTCCTCTTTGAACTCGGCCGGGGCTTACTTCTGGGTAGAGACAATAAAGCATCTGAACAGGCAGAATCGGAGCCGGAAGGGCAGAGAATCCACGGGGACAGACTGGCCACAATCCACCGGGAAGGTTTGCTGTGCCGGCCCGCTTTGTAAGGAGCCGGATGAGGCCTGAGCAAGAGACCGTGCCTTCCCGGGGGACTGGGCCCCAGTAGGGCTTCTTAAAAGGGAGCTCCACGTGGTTCAGGAACTTTCAGAGAGGCTCCGATGTGGACCCTCAGCGCTGGAATTTCCTTACCGAGTGCCCGCAGGCATGTGCAGAGCGCCACGATTTCAACTCTCCAGTCCCCCCCCCTAACCCCACCTAAGTGGTGGCTCATCTCGGGCGGCCCTCCTACAGAGAAGTGCAGCGGTGGCTTCCCAGTGAACTTAAACCCCGGCGCTTCTCAGGTTGGAAATTACAAATAGAAAGCAGACAGCTGGGGAAAATGGAGCGAAAAGCTGGCAGGAAAGACTCCGTCCTGACATTCTCTCACTCAGCTAGGGGGTGTATGTGTGTGTGTGTGTGTGTGTGTGTGTGTGTGTGTGTGTGTGTGTGTGTGTGTGTGTGTGTGTGTGTGTGTGTGTGTGTGTGTCCCCGTTTTACAAGTACATCCTTGTCGGTCTGTGTAGTAGAGGCAGATATGAGAATTCTTACTCACTGCAAAGTTACGTCTCTTCGCTAGCAAACTCACCCTCTTTTCTACCATGCAACAACTTACGCAACCTGAAAAGGTCTCTCTAGCCTTCTTCTCCCTCTTGCCAAATAAATAAATAAATAAATAAATAAATAAATAAATAAATAAATAAATAAATAAATAAATAAATAAATATGACAAAGAGATGGCAGGGGGAACCCTAGGATCTGTCCTTCGCCCCGGTTCCTTTCCCCCTTTCTCTCTCTTTCTTTTAAAGCCACGAATATGAAGCTTCGCTCCAGGGGGGATCTTGGTGCCATTCGGTGCCCGGTGCCAGCTGTGGGGAGGAGGGGCAGATCAGGGAAGGGGGGAGGCTGGCAGGGAGGAGGGGCGAGAGCGCGCATCTGAAATTCCAGGACATCTGTTCCCTATATCAGACAGCGCTCTTGATACATGAAAAAAAAAATTAAAAAAAAAAAGATTCTGGAACTGTGCATGCCCACGCCCATCCCTTGTCAATATCCGGAGGTGGAGGGGAGGATGTTTGGGATTTATGTTACGGGGATGGGTGTGGAGGTGTAAATGCACGTGGATGGACCCTTATAGGAATGTAACGCGTTCCCTATTTGCGTTGGCAATTCGCGTTCACACGGGTTGATCTCCAAAACGACACGTCCCCTAAACCCCTTGTTTGTGTGTCTGTGAGAGCACGTGCGCGCGCGCCTGTGTGTGTGTGTGTGTGTGTGTGTGTGTGCGCGCGCGCGTGCTGGAGGGGTTGGGTGTCCCTCCCTCTCCCTTTCCCTCATCCACACCGAACCGATTCCCTTCACGCACACGCACACACACACAAAGCGGTCTCGTTCAGGAGGCCGATCCGGGCTTTCCCGCGAGCTGGAGGAGCGACCAGCTCTGGCAAGCGCCGGCGCGAAGGTTAGAGGACAAGCCCGGTGGTAGAAGCCAGAATCAATTACGCGGTGGCCCTGTTATTACCAGTTTAATTTGGAGGAAGGCTTCCATACACACGCGCGCCCGCGCGCGAGCGAACCCGGCCCCAGCCCCTCCTGGCTGTTGCTTTCCTCGCCTCGAAAACAAGGCAGCCGGCAAAGGGGGACCAGCAGCGGACCGAGGGGTGGAAGCGATCGGGCGGGGGGTGGAGCGGTAGCGGGGGGGGGGGAGACACACGAAAAGACGAGGCGGAGGGACGGGCCCGGAGGATGCTGCCAGTTAAACTTCCTGGCCGGGGAAGAGAGCCGCTTGGAGCCAGCGGCCTCGGATGAGCCAGTTAGACGGGCAAAGTCCACCCTCGGCCATTGAAGCGGAAAGGAACAAAAGCGATTAAGCCTTTCTCACTCTTCTTGGCCTATCCTCCCTTCCTTCCTTTTTCAGTTTTACTTCCCTGATTCTTTTTTTTTCACTTTCCGTTTTTCCTGCCCCCTTCTCCTTCTCTCCTCCTCCCCTTTTCCCTACCCTCCTTTACTCACTCGTCCCTTTTTTCCTTACTTTCCTGCATATCTTTTTTCTCTCAGTTCTTGACTTTCATTTTTCTTTTCCCCTTTATTCTTGTCTCGTTTTTCTTCTTGCCTTTATTTACTTCTTGTCGCCTTTCTTCCTACATCCTTGGTTTCCTTCCTCCTCCTCCTTCCTCTTCTTCCTCCTCCTCCTCCAACACCTTAAGTCCAGAGCCTGCCTTTGAGCACCACAGCGAAGCCAAAAGCGAGAGAAAATTCTATTTCAAGAAAGAAGCCGGCTGAACACTGAGCAAGGGAACTTAGCTGCCTTGCTGATTTGTTTTCAAGTGCAAGCCAGATGGAGGAGTTGGATGTAGTTGTAATTACTTAAAAATGAGACTCCCTCCTTTAAGAAAGTCAGTTCCTGGGGTATACAGTACAGCCGGCATTTTCGAGGCGGAGAAAACGGTGGGGAAGGTTGAGGCTCACCACACAGGACTTTTGGATGTTGGAAATAAACTCTTGAGAAGCTGGCAGACGGGGAAAGGCATAAACATTCAGAGACGCCGTGCGTGAATGTGTGTGTTCTCTGGTGGGAGCAAGAGAATCGGTAGGTGGGAGTTGGCCTTCTGCAGTTGACCAAGGCTTTCCTATTCCGGTGCCCACCAGAATGGTGTGAACGGCATTATCTCCATGCAACAGTGGCCACAGCCGTGGGAGTCAATCTCCAATACATCTGGAAAGCCTCAGGTTGGGGCGAACCGGGAGTCCTCCTTATTCCAGACCGTCGCTTTTCGTGTTCTCTATTCCTCCGCCCGCTCTGTCTTTGCTTTAGGGCCAGAACCCTTCTCGGGACACCTTTTGGACCGAGAAGTCAAACAAGGCACATGGGACACCCTCCACCCACCCACACACCCACACACCCTGCAGTCGCCTCCGGCAACGCTGGACTCGCTTTCTGAGAAATTAGAAAATAAGTCCTCCGCCTAAGGCACGAATGCACTGCCCTATATTCGAACTGCGTGGGGAGGGGGGGAAGAAGCGGGTTTAATAAGACTTGCAAAATATCGTAAGAGCTCTCTCTCTCTCTCTCTCTTTCTTTGTGTGTGTGTGTGTGTGTGTGTGTGTGTGTGAGAGAGAGAGAGTGAGTGAGTGAGTGAGAGAGAGAGAGAAATTAATGTGACGCCCCTTTCTTTCTCCTCTCAGACAGTTCCATGTATAGAAAAGGGCCCTTTCTCTCCCAAACTCTCTTTCCCCTTTCCTTCCTTAAACCTTGGCCATAGTAAGCAATGTCTTTAATCTTAGGAATTCTACTAGTCCTCCATCTCCCTGTTCTGTCGAATACACACACAGGTCTAGCTCCTTCAGGAAGCTCATGATAGGGAAAAACGAGAGCCCGAGCCCTCCTCCCCAGAGACACCCTCGGACTCCTGCCTAGGAACCAGGTGGCTCCCACCTGATCAGCCCTCACAAAGCCAGCCACCCCTGGAATTGGAGAACCAGGTGCCGCCATGGGAGGGGGAGAAAGGCTGTCTCCTTCAGAGAAATGTAGCTCCTGTTATTATAGGTGAAAAGAAGGTTTAAAAAGTTTTTTTAAAAAGTCAAAAACTTGGTGGCACCATAAAGACTAACTTTCATATTTTTTAATGTGAGCTTCCGTGGACAAGTCCACTTCATCATGGTTTCTGCTGCTGCTGCAGGAACTTTCAACAGATAGAAGGACCAAGTCGATGAGAAGATAGTCAGTTAAGAAAACCAGGGCGCCCTCTGTCCAAAGAAGGGAACCTCTCTTTTAAGTGCAGATATTGCTGGCCTTCCAGTCTGGTTCCATGTGTATTTAGTGTCTCTTCCTCCCCTTCCCCCTTTCTAGGAATGCTTTGCAGACTCCCTGGACTGAAAGACAAACAAGTGGGTCCTAGAGCAAATCCAGCCTGAACTATCTTTGGAGGCAGACATAACTAAAATGAGGCTCTCCTACTTTGGGCACATCATGAGAAGGCGAGGTGCTCTGGAAAAGACAGCATTGCTAGGAAAGGTTGAAGGGAACAGGAAAGAGGAAGACAAAATGCAAGATGGATTGGCTCCCTAAAGGAAGCCACAGGTTTTATTTTACAGGAGCTGAGCAGGCCTGTTGATTACTGAGATCATTCATTCATAGGGTTGCCATAAATTAGACATGATTTGATAGCATATAGCAACAACATGTTGGTGGGAAAACAACTTTTTTACACATCTGTTCAAGAGATGTGAGTCAAAATCTGCTGGCAATATTCAGTTTTTTACCCCTTTCCCAGTGTCCACCAGACCCCCACCTTTTCTCTTTTTTCCTTGTCTTTGCTCTTTCCGTGCATTCTTCCCTTTTTCAAAAATGGGGAAAATACTAAAAATTGGGATTATTAAAATGGAACATATTACACAATACAAAGCACATTGAGTCATATTTATATAACCTGTTCTGGTGGCATCATTTTCAGTTCTATGCCTTTGAACAATGCAGGAGGGTGGGATGGGGGAATATTATCATGATATGCCTCGTGGATTAAGTCAAGAGGGGAAGTTGTGTTAACTAGAGTATGGCAATGTGCTACTTGTGTGGCTGCCTTTGAAGTGGTCCTTGTACACACTGGGAAGGTGAGGTGCGTGTTTGTGAGAAAGTGAGTGAGTGAGTGAGTGAGAGTCAGACACACACATACACACACACAGAGAGAGAGACTGTACCATTTTAAAAACTGCAAAATAAAAAAAACCCAAAACCAATAACTTTCAACCCATATGGACCTTCATCAGGCTGCGCACCAGAGCTCTGTGTGTAAGGCACAGAAAAAAAAAATAAAGAGTTCTAAAAGCCATGACCGCCTATGCAGGCCAGGCTTCTCTATTTAAATTAAGTTGCAGAATAGAGATGTGTGGATTTCCAAATCCATCCATGATATGCATTGGAATGTGTCTCTCAACCCACTTAGGCTGTCATTCATTTAGCATTCCCCACTCCTGACTCCATTACCCTATATTGAAACACACATATTATTTTCTTTTCTTGAGAAAGAAGTACCCAGAAAAGTGGCAAACCCTTTCTCAGAGAAGCTGGGATAAAATTTAGTTTGATTGGAGATGATGCCCTGGTCAGTTGTCCCTTATATCTTCCACCGTCCAACAAACAATGGTGTGTGTGTGAGAGAGAGAGAGAGCAGTGTGGTTCTTGTAAACACACACCTTGTAAGGAGATACCTTTATTAGACCACTAATATTTGAAGATAACCCACAAACGTTCACTGGTGCAAAACACAGCCTCTGAGAAGCTACTGGAAGACTAAAAATTCTGACCATATGACACCAGTTTTTGCATCTGTTGCATTGGTGGCCAGTTTCTTGGTCCAATTTGAAATGTTGTTGTTGACTTTTAAAGCGCTAAAGATGTTAACTTCTAAGGCTCTTAATGGTTCATCTCTATTGTCCTGCCCATACACTCAAATCTGCTCATGTGCCAACTAGTAAAACTAGTTAAACTAGTGAGCAGAACAGGCAGTGCCTTCTTGGTAGTGGTGTCATGGTTCTGAACATCCCAACTGGTAGATTGACAAAACCTTTTAAAAGGTTTTGATTACTAATCTCTTCTTTGCAACCCTTTCTTAAGAATGTGAATGACTAATAAGAGCTACATGTTTCTCTCTTAGAAAGGGTACTTTTTTTTTCCTGAATCCCCTAATAAATTATCTGATGCAATTGTTCAGATTTGCTGGCAGCCCAAGGGGGTGCGCTACCAAAGGAATAGTGTGTGGCCAAACAGGCAATATGCCGACTTTGTTAAATGTTTTTTGCATGTCGCAGTTAAATACTGTGAGGTTTGCTACTGTGTGTTTTTGTGAATGAACAAAAATGGGGTTTACTTTTAAAAGCTTTTTTAATGAACTGTAAAGCTCCCTTGTAACATGTGGGTTTGGGTTTTTTTTAATTAAAATGTTTATTGGATTTTCTAGAAATGCTGAGGGGCCCTCAAGACATGGCAAAAATTCTCCTATGTGACATAAGGGTACTTTTTGAGTAATTTGTTTTCACTTTTTAAAATGTGTTTGCGGGGGGGCGGGGAACCGAGTGTCTTTCTTCTTCCCCAAAGAAAGGGTGTTAGAAGAGCTGCCAAAATGTCCACAGGGGGCTGCCTGCAGCCTTCAGGTCACATCTTCCCTAGTTATACCTTGTAACCTCCCTCTTTGTGTGTTGCTTTGTTGGGGCTTGTTCTTGTCCAGTGGCTTATAAATAACAGGAATGAAGGGACCAATGGATGGGTGGATGGAAGACCTCCACCTCTTCCAGATTCTTTGGCTTAGGGTAAGTCAGTATTAAGAGTTAGAAAGTGGGAGTGGAGGCGTAATAGGTCAATGTGTGTAGGTCTTTGCTCTTTGAGAATTGTTCAGGGGGTGCCCTTCTGTACCCCGCTTTCTCATCATGGCAATTTCCAGATGGGTTGGACCAGTGGTTCTTAACCTTTGTTACTCGGATGCTTTTGAAGTGCAACTCCCAGAAACCCCAGTCAGGACAGCTGGTGGTGAAGGCTTCTGGGAGTTGCAGTCCAAAACTCCTGAGTAACCCAAGGATAAGAACCATGGGGTTGGACCATCACTCCCACCCAGTATGCTGCCACTGGTGTACTGGAGGGGGTTGTTGGGAAATGTAATCTAACACAACGGATGCACCAACCTGGGCGGAAATTGTCTTATATCTCCCAATCCTAAACAGCTCTCTCTAAGGATGACAATCCACAGGTGACACGTATTCTTTAAAACATAGTTTGCTGACAGAAAACAGGTACAGACTAGAATCGTAGGAACTAGAAGAACTAGGTTCAAACATCCATTCAGCTTTGGACTTAGGGATGTTTCACATTATTTATTTAGTGGTTCATTTTTCTTTTGAAGTATTTATATCCTTCTTATCTTCCTGACAACTGGCCTTCAAGGAGGCAAGCAGAGACAATTAATAACAGCATACAGATAGGATTCTCCTATAAAAGCAGTCATGACTCATAGAGACACTGGGAATATGCAGATGGAAAACACTCCCTCCCCAAGCTTTAGATCCGCCTTCCCCAGCCAGGCATTTTCCAGATGTGTTGAGCTGCAACTGTCAGGCTGGAGGAGACTCTTTGAGACTTTGCTGTGGTTGTTGACTTCTGTTCCACCTGCTGCACTTGGAAGGTTCTGTGGTGACCATGCGGGTGAATGACACAAATATACCATCACCCCGTGTGCACTAGTGAGCAATGGAGGCTATGGAGCATCCGCTGTTTTGGTCCTTTATCTTTTCGAAGCAGTGGTTCCCAATCTTTGGTCCCCAGCTCTTTTATGCTCCACTTGCTGTGGAGGCAGCGGTAGGGAAGAGGAAAGAATTTGGTGACATGGTGACAAATGCAGCAAACACCTCCCGTTTAAGTGAGCACTTCCACTTTAAAAGAAGGTGGTGCTTCTTCAGCAGTGTGGTGAGAACAGCGAGAGGTATATAGCCACAAGTGAGTGAGATGGTGACAATGCGATCCTCCATTACTGGTAAAAGATGCCCATCCAACATACAATATATGAGGTGCTTGAAAAACATATCTCCCCCAAAATTAGGACTAAGTTGCCCACAGCCAGTGGTGGCTGATGCCTATTTGGAGTTGATGGAGCAGATGGAATATACTTGGCTCAGCAAAACTACGAGCGAGAAGGATCTTGGAATTGTCGTAGATCATGAGCTAAATATGAGCCAACAATGTGATGTGGCTACAAAAAAGGCTAATGCTATTTTAGCCTGAATTAATAGAAGTATAGTTTCCAAATCCCACAAGGTGCTAGTCCTCCTCTATTCAACACTGGTTAGGCCTCACCTTGAGTCTTGTGTCCAGTTCTGGACACCACGCGTCAAGAAGGATGCTAACAAATTGGAAAAAGTTCAAAGGAGGGCGACAAGGATGATCAGGGGACAGGAAACCAAGCCTTATAAGGAAAGGCTGAAAGAACTGGGCATGGTTAGCCTGGAGAAAATAAGACTGAGGAGATATGATAGCACTTTTCAAATATTTGAAAGGCTGTCATACAGAGGAAGGGCAAGATCTGTTCTCGATCATCCCAGAGTGCAGGACATTCAACAATGGGCTCAAGTTAAAGGAAGCCAGATTTCGGTTGAATATCAGGAAAAACTTCCTAACTGTTACAGCAGTACAACAGTGGAACCAGTTACCTCAGGAGTTGGTGAGTGCTCCAACACTGGAGGCATTCAAGGAAATCTTGGAAGATATGCTTTGATTGTATTCCTGCCTTGAGCAGGGGTTGGACTTGATGGCCTTGTAGTCCCCTTCCAACTTCACTTTTCTATGATTCTAAGGCACAGCAGAGGGTGTTGTACAAAGACAGGGCAAATGTGAGTATTCACGTATATATTGGTGCATAGAAAGGTGGCAGGCAGGCAGGGAAGCAAGCATTTATGCATCCAGGAGGGTATTCGACCAGACACTGCCCCACCCTATCCCATATTATGCAATTCAGCTGAGAAGCAGAAATATACACCTTGCCACAAGATGGAAGATGTTCTTACCCATTTCTTCTTTTTCTCTCACCTCCCTTCTCTCTCTTGCACACACACTGCCACAGCATGAGGCTGGAAGTTCAGCAGGAGGGGAATACATCTCCAGTAAGAAGGCACACAAGAGTGAACTGGGTTAGGATTACATCCTACTTGTTCTAATGAACCAGCCTATGGGCTATACAAAATATGCAGGATTCACCTTCTATCAGCAGCCCCACTCGTCCAAGACATACCCAACAGACACCAGCAAAAGTTTTTTTAAAAAAAAACAGCAGCGGGCAATGACAGCATCTCTCTCTCTCTCTCTCTCTCTCTCTCTCTCTCTCTCTCTCTCTCTCTCTCTCTCTCTCTGTGTGTGTGTGTGTGTGTCTGTGTGTGTGTGTGTTCCATGCTCAGGTGGAAAATGTTGGCTACCAACATGGGAAGGAAAAAGGGCTGATCTTTGTGTGCTGCTACAGGAAACAGCACCCCTAGGCTTGATTCCTAACAACTCCGTAGGATGCAGACAGGGAAGAGAACTTCTTGGATAGACTGGGGCTGGGATTTTTCTCTCCCTTGGAAACCCATCTCATCAGGGGGAGGGTTGCTGAGTGGTACAGATCCTTACATCTCAGATGTCCCTAACCTCCAGTGTGCTTTTATCCCATGATACTGTCCTGCTCATGGCTGCTCAAGAATTTGCACAGGGATTCTGCCTAGGGTTGCTGATGGTATTTTCCTACACACACACCTCCTTCTTTTCAATTGCATTACATCCCTTCAGCATTTCTCCTCCTGGTCCCTCATGCACATATTTCCTCTCTCTTTCTCTCTTCCTCCCAAGTGGCTGTAAGCAGGCTGGTCGTCATGCTGGTACTCACAGCTGCAACCCATCTGCTTTGATTGAACGCTGACATTGATGAGACAGGTTCCCTGCTTGAAGCATCCTCCTTTTGCTTGCACTGGCTGTGGCAAGAGGGGGGAGGCAGGGATTTTCACCATGAAGTGAATCATGGAAGTTTGAGGTGCAAAGTGGGTGCAGGCATTTGGGGTGGGGGAGGAGGCTGCCAAAGGAACCCCCCTTTGCATTTTCCCTCTTGTCAACGCACACAACAGATGTCCTTCCCATTCTGCAAAACAATCCATCCAAGGTAACAAAAAAGGAATAAGACCACCTTAGTGCAGGCTTAGTCAGTTATGCCAAGCAGATGCAGCCAAATTCTTACTTTATGCTCTCTAGTAGGTGGGTTTCCCCCTGTCCTGCATATGAGCTGTTGGCCACAATATCTGGCCCAAAGGTTGGAAGAGTTTATTTTTGGAGAACACACAGTCTTGCTGGCCAGGGGTGGTGGTCTGGGAGTTGAAGTAAAAAAAAAAGAGACTAACTTTTCTAAGCTCTTCTCCTTGTACTTCCCCAGGTGTGCCACTTCCTTGTAAGAAGACACCCTCAACATCTGTATTCCTTTAAGAAGGTACAAATTCTTTAACATATATGGGGTCTGCATGACAGATGCCAGTCAGGAAGAGGACATGAGCTGTGAGCACTGCAGTAGAAAGGGGCACTGTAGACCTATTGATCGAAATGTCCACATTTTTTTTCTTCTTTTATTTGTATCAGGGCATTGAACAATTTAGAATTAAAAAAAATTAAAATGTTAAAACAATTTTTGACCAGAAATGAGATACTTCAATGGTGTTGCGATCAGTTCCAACCCAGATTTGTCACTGGAAATAGCTTTCCAGTAACATGCTTGACACCAGCAATTAACCACACCAGACTTGGTGACTAAAGAATGAAAATGTTATATTTTTATTTCATAGGAACATCAACTTGGGAACAAATCTAGGCTTCAATGCTTCTTCAGTTACCACAACCCAACAACAACCCTGTTTCTTCAGTTACACTCTTCTTCTCATCGTGTCCCAACCCTCCAGCTCCCTTCAAGCTCCAGGATAGGCGGGCTACATGCACTACCCAGCCAATCACCTTGCTTTCCTGTTACCAAGCAGATTGGTCAGGGATCCCATCACAAGCATTATCTTGACTATTTGTTAGATCTTCTCTTGTACACATGGTGGGACATATATTGCATGCACATAAGTGCTGCAATGATTGAATTTCTCCAGCGTCATAGAAAATTTGTCCTGCATCCAAGCAGTCAATTTCACTTGATTATTCTTTGATCTTCCTACTTTGCTTTGAAGTCTATAAAGTGACTTCTAGATGGTCGGCCAGAGTCTTGTCCTGAAGCATTGCACTGCAATGCCCATATTAAAATGCAGAACCTTTACATAGCAAAGGTTTGGGGAGAAGGAAGAGGATGAGAGAAATGTTGGCAGCAACAGGGTTTAATATCCACATGTAGAGCTGCTGTGGGAAAGGTGTGGTTGGTGGACTGCATGTACTCCCAAAGTCTCTCAGTGTGGTTCCCCAGACCAATCCAATCTGCTTCCCACTCCACCCCACACTTCTTTAATTCCTCATTGCACAAACTATTTCTATTTCCTGGGCCATATGAAATTCTTAACCAGATTGGGGGATCCTTTCACAGCACAACTACAGTGGACCCTCTACTTACGGAATTAATCCGTATTGGAACGGTGGCTGCAAGTCAAAAAGTCTGTAGGTCGAATCTCCATTTACCTACAATGCATTGAAAACCAATTAATCCTATAACCAGCAGTTTTTATTCTATTTTTGTTCCATTTTGGTTTTTTTCTGGTCTGTAGGTCGATTCTCTGGCTGTAAGTCGAATCTAAATTTTGCGGCCAGAGAAGTCTGTAACTCGAAAAGTCTGTAAGTTGAGCCGTCTGTAAGTCGAGGGTCCACTGTACAAAGCCTTAAAAGGTAAAAGGTAAAGGTTCTCCTTGACATTTTTAGTCCAGTCGTGTCCAACTCTAGGGGATGGTACTCATCCTGTTTTCAAGCCATAGAGCCAGCGCTTGTCCGAAGACAGTTTCCATTGCCATGTGGCCAGTGTGACTAGGGAGCACCATTTTACCTTCCCACCGAGATGGTACCTATTTATCTACTCACATTTGCATGCTTTCGAACTGCTAGGCTGGCGAGGAGCTGGGACAAAGCAACGGGAGCTCACTCTGTCATATGGGTTCACTCTTATGACTGCTGGTCTTCTGACCCTGCAGCACAGGCTTCTGCGGTTTAGCCCACAGTGCCACTTAAACTGTGGAATTCACTGCCACAAAAGATACAGGTAGGCACGAACACAGATGGGTTTAACATGCCATTGGACAAATTAATGGAGGATAAAGCTACCAGTGGTCATTAGTCAGGAGGGTTTGGCGATGATATTGTACAGCTGCCATCAAACAATGAGTTCACAAAGAGCAGAGCTTCCAGAGTAAACATCAACAGATAAACACCCTAAGAAACATAATTCAGTACGGGGTTTTGTGAGAATGAACAGCTTTGATATTCCACAACATGGCTGACCCAAGATGCTTTGCTGTCAAGGGAAAAAGAGGGCAGCAAAAGGGATCCTTGTTCATTCAAGTCAATCCATGGGAGTCAGGCATTCCGTTTTCAGAGCTGCTGTGAATGCAGTACAGGAGCTATCCAAGGTGCTGAATCATACTTCCTGAACCCTATCCCAAAAAATTGCTTTCAGCACCTTTGATAGTCTTTTCAAGTGCAGATAACAACCCAGAGTGAATTTAGAATACCTTTGACATTGGAGTGTCCACTATAAGGCACGGCCCAAAGCCAACCAAGTTAATTTAGCCGTTCCTTCCCACCTTTGATGCTTGCCCTGCCTCTTGCCCTCCCTCACTTGCTGTTCTCTGGGTGGTGACGTAGGATCCTGTGCCCAGAATTACCCAGAATTCCAGCCCTACGGTCTAGTTTTAGCCTGATCTTGGGGAAGTTAGTTTTTGGACTGCTATTTCCAAGATTCCCCAGCCAATATGATGCAAGGAGTAGTCTTTTAAAAAGAGGGGGGGGGGAAGACTCTTTAAAACTCTGGCCCTAGATGAATCACTGTTTCCAAATCCATGTATTGCAACAATGGAATGCTTGACTTTCATACTTATTCACTCCTGAAGATTAGAGGGAGAGACAGAGAGTAGAACTTTGCAGTTACTGATGGCAAATAATGAGTTGTTTGTAATTAAGTTCCTTTCTCCATGTGTGCAATAACTGAAGGATAAGTATGTTTCATTATAACTGTAACATAGCAAAATAAAACTTTACTCCTTTTGTGATGCAACAATTTTCATTACTTTTATCATTGTAGGGGGTATATAATTACATTACTTGGGTGTGTTTTGTTACCCCAGGCCAATAGATTGTAGCATTCTGTTGTTGTTTTAAATAACTAAATGTAACAACTTTAATTATTTCTGAATAACTAGCAGAGTAAATAATTACTTATTTTTTAAAACACAGCTGTAATGGTAATCAGGCCTTCTAAAAGCCTTAATAGGACTTGAGCAGCTTTCTAGCATTGAGGCCCACTCTATCCTTGGATCTGTTCTCCTACCCTCTGGATTTAGCAGGCACCAGTAGTTTATGGATTTCACTGAAGAACAGATGGTGGACTATGGATAAATGATGGAATGATGAATTTGTTTATATTACTAATAGAAAGAAATTTTGTGAAAGTGCACTAGTGAAATTCCTATACAATTCAGTGTGTACAATAGTTACTTTTGTAACTGTTCCAAATAGTTACATAAATTATTTCCTCAACTACATCTAAACTCAGGAAATCCAGTGTGCAATTTAAAAAGTCTACCTTATTAAAATAACAAACAAAACATGTGTTTATTATAAAACTGCAAATCAGAGGTGAGAAATATTAATGCAGGACTGAAAAAAAAGGAAAAATGCTTGATATGACCAAAGGAATAAAAATGGAATTACAAGTCGCTCTTCTTTTTAAATGAAAGAGTAGCTGTGTTGGTCATAAGTATAATACAAAATCCATTTCATGGCAATACTTTCTTTAGGCCAACTCCAAAGGCACAAAAATAACTGTGCAAGCTTTCAGAACCTTCAAGTCTCCTCTTTAGAAAAAATGGTTAAACATATTAAGCAAGAGAAAAGGAAATGGGGTGGCAGCCATGTTGTCTGCATGCTAATTGAGATTAAAACTACCTTTCCAAACTTCGAAAAGGGATTTTCAAAAAAAATCAAATCTACAAACCTTCCAAGAGATAAGAGCAGTTGTAGAAACAGAAGGCAGGCGGTGGATATTGCAAGTTGAATTGGATGCCTCCCAGTCAGCCTTGCTTTGCTCTCTCTTCCCCTCCACTCCCAACAGTTCATTCGACAAGCAAAATCCAGCAGGGTTGCATGCCAGATTTCAGCTTCAAGTGGGAAGGGGTTTGGCTGCTTGAAAATACAACGGGGGCCAATGACATTTGGAAAAGCACCAAGGGTGTGTGGAGTATTGAGAAAAACTCTAAAGGTCTCTACCATGAAAGATCAAGCCGTGCTTGATTCATCCATGCTTCCTCCCCCACCCTTCTCCACTCCCATCCAATAAACACAGAAAACACTCTGGCATGGTTTCCGACAGGAAGGCAATGGGCCTGGTTCTTTGTAATGCTCCAGATCATGGTTGATATGTTGTAGGCCTAATATATTACAGAGTTCAGTTCTCATACCATGTATATGCCAATGCATAGAAAAATTGCTGTTTGGACTACAACTCCCAGTCCAGCTGGAGGATTCTGAGACAGACTGAAACACTGACTGAAACCCTATTGCACAGCTCTGCGTGCTTAATGGTGAGGATGTCAGCAGCAAATTGCAGCTGATTAAAGGCTTCCTTTGGAATTATGGGATGCATGTCTTTGTCATATTGTGTATGAGATGCATGCACCTTAAAAGCACCTGTAATCAGCAATGATTTACCATTAATCAGTGGTAATTTGCCACTAATTATGATTATTGCACACAGAGTGTACAACAGGATTTCAGCCACTTACCTTGCCTGATGCCTGTCACTGTGTCCAAGTGAAGGATAGTCTGAGGAAGACACAATCCACTACACGTAGAGCTTGTCGACCAAGTTGGTAAACTGGATTTTTCAGGCTCCCTAATCACATAGAGAGGCTCTATGTTTAGCACAGTGGTCAGGGAACAGGAGTAGATTACCCCAAATGGGGTAAAAATGAAAATCCTGGGGGTAATGAGGATGAGCAGAGCCCCAATATTGATGCTCTCATATCCAAGATGAAGCAACATCATTTCTCCAAAATCTGAAGTTTTCAAGTAAGTTGAAGGTTTCAAAATAATTTTGAATAGATTCAATAAGATTTTGAATTCAAATAATGTATGATTTCCTTCCTTTCAAATCAAGGGGGTAATGTCGACATATATAAAAAAAATTTTTGGGGGGGGGTAAAAGGTAAAAAAGTTCCCTGATCCCTGGTTTAGCAGAATCATCCCTCTTCAGACAGTCTTCCGACAATCTCTCCCTCTATGCTTCGAATAAGGATATGCCTAGTATACATAGAGGTATTCAGTGTGGTGTACTGAATAGAGTGGCAGCCTAGGATGCAGGAGACCTGAGTTCAAGACCCTGCTAAGCCACGGAAAATCTCTCTCTCTCTCTCTCTCTCTCTCTCTCTCTCTGTGTGTGTGTGTGACTGGTAAAACTACTCCTTAAATATCTCACACACCTTGAAAACCCCACTAGGGACATTATAACTTGATTCTTACTTGTGGCACATAACATACATACATACTAGACATGTTAAGTTGTAAGATTGTGGTTCCTCATCATCCTTTAGGATTGTTACATTGATGGGATGATGGGAGTTGCAGTCCAATGCCCTCTGAAGAGTCACAAGATGTCCATTCTTGTTCTCCACAGACACATATGTGTATATACATTAAAGGCCAGTTCCATATCTTCCATCAAGAATCAAAACCTGGCATGTGGATATGTAGATCAGAGATAGGGAAATGTTTGGGTTCTGGAGATAACCTCTCAGTATCCCACAGCAATTCTTAGTCATCACAAGCAGTGACCAAGTAGAGCACTCTGCTCTTTTGTGGCCTTGCCCTTGATGAAAGACCCCCTAAAAGCATACCGTGTACAAAAGAATCAACCGTGGACTCTCTCCAACTCTTCATATACTTTGAAGATTTTTCCTGAGGTTCCATCACATTCTAGTATCATGCCAAGACTACTAATAAAATCCAAGGTGTGGCTAAACAGAGGAAAGGAATACATGTCATGCCCTGAAGCAGCTCTCAGTGACTTGAACTGATATGTTGAACTGACTGCTGGATAGCTCAGTGGTTTAGGTATCTGGCTGCGGAGGCAGTGGTTGGGAGTTCGATTCCCCACTCTACCTCCTTGACAGGGGCTGGACTCAATCATCCATAGAGTCCCTTCCAGCATTGCAGTTCAAAGATGATGATGATCTACAGGAGAAAAGAAGAAAGAGACTATCTGTGAAATAGTACTTGGGAGGTAAAACCTGACAGGTTTCTGAGGGTTGCCAAAGGCGACCTGTGTACTCAGCTACTGAGCTATGGTCCCCTCACCCATCCATTGGCCTTTTCTTCTCTTGGCTGCCATGTTTCCTCTGCTGCATTTCCCTTATTTACTACTGTCTCTTTGTAGAGCCATCCTTGTGTGCCTCATTCAGCCTCTTCCAATTCAGTTGTCCAACCCAACTATCCCCTTGGCTTTGTGCTTCTTCCTGCATCTTTCATTCCTATCTCTATCCTTCTCCACTTTTCTTTGAGATAGCACAGAGCCCTTATTCCTCAGCCTTATGCAAGCTTCCCTACAAAAAGAGCCCGACCAATGAATTATTCATTTTCTTTGCAGTGTTTGCCAGCATTCTGTCCCTGAGCCTTCTCTTCTTCCCTAGGATTGGAATGTTTGTAAATATTCTGAGGCTGCTCAGCAGTTTGGTTAATGCCTACATAATGTTTGCACAGAGGCAAATGTCAATTTTGATTGAATGTTTTGACCAAATATGTGGAATTTATCCCTCTGTACATAGTCAGCTCTCTAGAGAACTGGACCTTTCTCCTCTCCTCTGGCTTTCCTGGCCCCTTCCAAGCTCTGCCCTTGTTCCTCTCTTTCCCCTTTGTTGACAAAGGGACACAGATTGTTACCAGTGGCTTATTTCCTGTGTATGCATGTCTATGTGTGTGCATGTCTATTGAAGCCCAGGAGGTAACTAAACCCCTTTCCTGTTCTAAGCTCCCTGAGTATCTCTGGAGCTTCCATTACAAAGTTAACATCTGTTATTTCAGCTTTAATCCTATTAATATGGCAACAATCTCGTCAAGCACTGAAAGCACAGAAAAATAAAACGATATGTGTGTGTTGGTGTACCCTATATGTATCCTTGCTTGCAGGCAGACTGATCCTGTTTTACAAGGTCTGTCTCACCTCCATTTACACTTACCTTTTCTTCCTTCTTCATTTGACTGATCATTCATATAATCTTCTGAATGAATTCATGGATGTGTCAACAGATCAACATGAGCTGTACCAACAAACTGTAGAAACAACCACACAAGCCAGGCTCTTTGTTCCCCCATTGAAAGTTTGTAGACTTCAAGGGATGGGTGAAATAGGAGGGATTCGAAAGAAATAACATACCCAATTCCTAATAATGCTTAAATGAAAAAGAGTGTTTAGCAAACACTCTACTCTATGTATTCCTGTGTTTAAATCTAACAATGACTATTCTTCAAAAATTCCCTGGATATTCAAGTATTTCCCAAAGGCTACTAAAAATGTGAACAAGTGACATTTGCCAGGAGTATTCTGGTTTTGATCAGAGCTTGTGAAATATAATTCTAGAAAATTCCTTTTAGATCACAGATGTTAATTTTTTGAACTAAGTCATATAATATTTTTGAACTTGAACATGGCCATAAGGGCCAGTGTCCATGTTGGCTGGTGGATTTTAGTGATCTTAATTTAAAAAGGAATTTTGCCAGCATCTGAGTCTAACAAATGGGAAGGATGTCTACTTGACATTTGACAGCAGTTAAGAATGCTGGACATGTATTGGGAAGACCAGGGACCAAATCCCAATTCAACTTTGAAGCAAACTGGAATGACTGACTTTGGGTTGGTCAGTGGCTCAGATCACACCAAGGCCATTGATGGGAGTTGAAATCTACTGGGCAACCCAGGCTGGAGAGGAAAGTGGGCCAATTTTCTGCCTTGGGATCCTCAATGGGTTGCAGAGACTGTGAAAAGCACAGGGGATGGATGGAAGGAAGGAAGGAAGGAAGGAAGGAAGGAAGGAAGGAAGGAAGGAAGGAAGGAAGGAAGGAAGGAAGGAAGGAAGGAAGGAAGGAAGGAAGGAAGGAAGGAAGGAAGGAAGGAAGGAAGGAAGGAAGGAAGGAAGGAAGGAAGGAAGGAAGAAAGAAAGAAAGAAAGAAAGAAAGAAAAAGAAAGAAAGAAAGAAAGAAAGAAAGAAAGAAAGAAAGAAAGAAAAAGAGTCTAGATGTTCAGTTTCAGTTCTGAAAAAGAAGCATTTGGAGATGTTAAATGGCAGTGCTGAATAGCTCTCTAGTTTGGATAACTGGCTACAAAACTCCAGGCTGGAAGTTCAATTCCCTATTGTGCCCCCTGTGATTAGAGCCAGCCTGCATAAACCTTGGACAAGCTGCACAGTCCCAGGGCACCTCAAGAAGAGAAGAATGGTAAACCACTTTGAGTATTTTCTATCTAGAAACCCCCAGAAAGGATGCCCAGAAGTCAGAACTGATTTGTTGGCACATGATTATTTAAATGGTTTTGCTGGTAGCCCTGTGATCTATACAAAAGGTGATTCACTTGCAGGGGCTACAGTTTGCTTTTCTCTTTCTTTCTTTCTTTCTTTCTTTCTTTCTTTCTTTCTTTCTTTCTTGAAAAAAGGGACTGATAGTCATGCTGGCTAGATGGATTCTAGTGATTCTAGAAAAGTTACATTGCAAAGGTCTGGCTCAGCCTCTGGCTTGCACAGTCCCCTCCTCTTTGTGTCCACTTTATATTAGAGGATAATTAAAATTTCTGCACTTAGGGGAGAGGGCAAATGAAGGCAAGCAGTCTCAAAGTCTTCCCTACTCCCAAGTGCAGCTGACAATGCGGATGAGATATCTAAATGTGTCACACTGCATGGGAAGGCAAAACAACAGTTCTGTCATATGGCTGCTGGCCAGCAAGAGTAGGAGATAAATGGGAAATATTTCTTTCCTTCCCTGCCTGCAAATGTACCTAGAAATACACCTCACCTTTTCCTCCTCACCCACAAATATAATGACAGCGACTGAGTTCTGCCATGATTCAGGTAGGTATGCCTCACAGCTGATGTCGGCAATATTAAGGGATGATTGCGTGAGGAAATGAAACACAATAGGTGTAATGGCATAACCACACATTAGTGTACATACCTGACAGCAGCTTATCTTCACTACTTTTTAGTAAAGTCTATAGGATGCATGTGCAAACCTGCTGCTCCTCAGCAGTAGTGTAATCAAGTGATAAGAGACAAAGTGACAGATGTGAATGGACGAAGCAGTCCTCTGAACATGCACAAACGGTGCATATTACACATTTACTAGGGCCATTTTACCCTTTCAGTTGTCACGTTACTGGGTCTAGATCACAGCAGAAGACTCATTGTGCTGTGAGGAACACAATATAACAAGAAGGGCAACAGCCAAACCAACTCAACCCACTTCCTCTACCCAGGCCAAAATAGCCAGCCGCATCAACTCAGATCCATGGTCCATTTAAATCTGTACCACCCATTATAGAAAATAGTGGCCAGCTGTGTGCCAGATGTTCTAAAAGTCACTCAATCTGCCTTAGTGTACCAGATGCTGGCCCCCACTCTGACTCTAGGAAGGTCTCATCCATTCTAATCCCCAATAATGTGAGATTGGCTTAAGGCTCAAATCAGGTTTTAATTAATCAATAAGAAGTCCTTCGACCAAAATAGAACAGTATGTACGAGTCTTGTTGGGTGAAATTGGTGGTGGTACTAAAAGAACAACATTAATATGATCAGATGGAGTGTAAAAAAAAGGAGAGGAAAAGGAAGACAGAGAGAGCTGCAAGATTTAACCATTTTTCATCCCTAAGGACAACGTGGCATCTGATCTCACATGCAATCTGCCCGCTTGCTTAAAAGGTCTCCCTGCATCTGGCATATGTCTATTGTTCTTTTGGTAACTTGCCTCATTTTGTTCTGTTCTGCAGTGAAAACATTCTTCCCTTTTTCTTCTCAAGATCCTTTTTGTTTATTTTATACTTTCATTTACTTCTGTCCGAGAACACCCAGAAAGACATACTGTACATCATAGTACATATATATGACAATTCCTTTATTCTCTGATAACAATCAGATAATAAAACACTTTGTATAGATGTCACAACATCATGTCGCGACTTTGATAACAAATTAGCAACAACTGAAAGCCCACCAAACAATTTTGTTGTGCATACATTACCACATGAATGGTGGAATAGCAATATAGTAACATGCAAAGGCCCACGGAAATAATTCTGTTTTACATAATCTCCTGAATCCCAGGAAGGATGTCGTAGTTCCAGAGTATAGGGTCAGAAACAGGCATGCATGCATACAAACATTCATATGATCTCTCTCTCTCTCTCTCTCTCTCTCTCTCTCTCTCTCTCTCTCTCACACACACACACACACACACACACACACACACACACACACACACACACACATTTTCCGGACATATTCAATCCAACCAGCTTTAACCATTCAGCACCTTTAGAAGAGCAGTTTTGGATGATCTCAAGTCAGTGCAAGGCTCATATGGGAAAAGGTGGTTCAGTACCACTTGCCAAGAAAACACCTCTGGGAGGAAATGTCAAAATTCTTCCACATAGTGCCTTTATTGCAGCTGTGACTGGGGCTGTGGTGGGGACTAACAATTCCCATCAAGCCTAGCCAGCATATAAAATTATGAATGACAATAGGAGCTGCAGTTTATGAACATCCGGAGGGCCACTGTTGCCCATCCATGCACCATAAAGATAAGTCCTGTTATAAAGCAAAACGAAGTGTGCTGCTTTTATATCACCTTATAGAGGCTTAAGTCCTCGATAGGTGGTATATAATTTAATTGTGCAGGCTACACGTTGCCCCCCCCCCCCCGGCCTAGTTTGCTGGGTACTCAATTTACTGATCTCAGAAGATTGGAAGGCTGAGTCAACCTTGAGCCGGCTACCTGAATCTGCTGAGATCAAACACAGGTTATGAACAGAGTCTTGGCTGCAATACTGCAGTTTCACCACTGCACCAGGAGGCTAATATGTAGAAAACAGGTAAATCAGTGAGAAGGGAAGGGAAGGCAACTATCCTCCTTCTTCACACTTAATTTTATATCTATAATCAACATGGTGCAGTGATTAGACAGTGGAGGCAAACCTTTTTCGGCTGGAGTGCCCAAAATGAGGGGGTGGGGAAGAAACTAGTGGCTGCCGTGCTGCCTGGAAGACCAGAACCGGAACAGGAAGTGGCAGCTTCAGGGGGAATCATGGGGACAGACAGGAAGTTAAAGGGGGAATCATAGGGACAGACAGGAAATTAAAGGGGGAATCATGGGGACAGACAGGAAGTTAAAGGGGGAATCATGGGGACGGACGGGAAGTTAAAGGACCCAGAACAGGAAGAGAAAGGAGGAACCCCAGCTGCAGCCACTTCAAAAGGTTTGTTTCCACAAGGGTGGGTGGGTAGGCCCCTCACTCGCGTGCCAGAAGAAAGGGCCACGCATGCTAGCTGTGGCACATGTGCCATAGGTTCGCCATCACTGGATTAGAGTGTTGGACTAGGGATTCAGTAAACCTGGGTTCAAATCCTTAGTCTTCCATGAAACTCATTAGGAGACTTTGGGTCCATCACTATCTCAGCCTGACTGACCTCACAGGGTTCATGTGAGGAGAAAGTGAGGAGAAAAAAACCACATTCATCATCCTGAAGGAACTCACTGGAGAAAAAGCAGGATATAATGTAACAAATAAATGATAACAAACATACAGATAGGTTTCCCCTACCAAATGGAGATATACTTAATCAAACGCGCCTCCGCTTTCAGTCTGAAGTAGACCTGGACACAGACTGATCAACACAGCAACAACCAGATGGTAGTCTGTGAGTCAAGACCTAGGACAGGAGAATTCACCCTGTGAGTGCTAGAAAAAGAGAGAGGCGAATCTATATGTTTACTTACTTCTAATTAAACTTCACGTAACTGTAAATCTTTTTCCCACTCACCCACTGTCTTAACTCATCATTGTAAAGTAATTGGGAGAGACAGGTAGAGACACATACAACTTTGAAACAATGATTTTGACCTGGTGTCCCCTTTGATTACTGCAAAAATTTAAAGGCAATTTAAAGTTAAATTTGGTCAGATTAGGCCAAGAGACAATGTTATTCTGAGAGGAGGAACAGAGGTGGGGAAGGGGAAGGGGAGGGAGAAGCAAATGAAATTCTGCCAAAGTAATCACATTTTCCATCATAAACAGCTGTGATGATAATCCTAATTCTGATCCTTTTTGGTGGCAGAAATATAGATCTATGCTCCTCAACACACCACCCAGAGAACAGATGTCACGGAAGGCCCAGGAAAAATCAGGAATCAGTTGCTTTTTAGGGGATGAGGTGGGCTTATGGATTTATGAGGACATGAAGTCTGCATTCAAAATAAATGTCTGCCTGTTGGTACAACTCGGCTCCATTTGCTCATTCTATTCACTCTATGCTATATTTTGAATTAGATTAGTACTGGGTTCAGAGTACTATCTGGCTCCCCCACCACCACCATATTGAGACCCCTTGGACTTTCAGAATCACTTTGCCCCCAATGTCATCTTCCCGTTGGCTTCAGAGACCATTTTTTTTCTGGCCACCAAGATCAAGGGCAGGCAAAGTCACCTCCCTGCAGCTAGAGGAGTGGCAGCAACTGGGGCAGAGGCAATGGGGAGTATAAGAGGGAGAACACAACAGCCAGTGACAAGTTGTCCAGACCAAGAGAATGCAGTGGATCTTGAAGCTTTATGGTACATGGCGGCATCTCAGTGGCTTTCTGGGATCACCTGTTTCTGAGGATCAGGAAGCCTCAGTTGCCAGGCTTACCCTTCCTGTGTTTTCGTTTTCCTGTTCAGTGGCCCTGATGGTAGAGAGGATAAAGAAGAGCAGCCTCACCTACGTAAGGTCCATGGAACGACAGCTGCATCAAGAGCAAAGGAACTTTAATAATAATAATAATAATAATAATAATAATAATAATAATAATAATAATAATAATAATAAGAATAAGAATAATAAGAATAAGAATAAGAATAAGAATAAGAATAAGAATAAGAATAAGAAGAATAAGAAGAATAAGAATAACAACAACAACAACAACAATAACAATAATAATAATAATAATAATAATAATAATATTAATGAGAGTGCTTTAAACACTATGATGTGTTATATAAGCAGCATGCTTTGATTTTGCTTTGTGTTGATTTGTTTTGCCTTTGAGTTGTGACAGTGAACACTCTTCTACTGCCAGCATTGAAGGAAGAGATGATGATGATGATAGTAAACACAAAAGTTACAAACTAACCAAAACAAAAATCATCATTTAAAATACATAAAACCAAAATCTTTTTAAAAAAATCAACTTAGTTATTACATAAACCACTCAACGTGCCCCCCTCCCCCACCAGGACCACTGACAATACTCTGTTTTCCTTCCCTTTATGGAGCCCCGTTCCCTTTCCAAAAATACATTGATTCTTGTGAAGGTACAGAGCCTTCCCCTTTCTTAATACAAAATCAATAAATTCTCTCTAAGCGTATTTTTGTCCTTCTTTTCCTTAACATTCCTTTTCCTTTAGTATTACATGTCACCTTGGCATTCATAGCTATATTCCACATGTTTTTATACCATTAGTTTAATTGGATATAACACTTAACTTTGTTTGCTATTACTAATTTAACTGTTGTTACTAAATTTGTAATCAATTCTTTTGTTGTCCAATTCCATTGCTCATTCTCAAATATCTACAGAAGTGCTATTTTAGGACATATCCTTAAATTTAACATCAATATTCAATTTATTTATTTAAAAACGAAATTCCAAAATTTCAATATATATTCACATTCCCACCACATATGAAAGTAAGTTCCAACTTCCTGACCACATTTCCAACACAAATTACAATATTTTAAATCCATACAAGTCAGTTTCACTGATGCTAAGTACAATTTATTAAAAAATTCTTTAATCCTTATGGACATACATTTTAAAATTCTTTTTTCCACATATTCCTCCATCTCTCAGTACTTATTTCTCTTCCAAAATCTACTTCTCATTGTGTATTAAAAATCTCTTGTTGATCCTCTGCTTCTCTTAATGTCTTACACATTTTATCACCGCTTTAATTCTTTTACTCCCATTTTCTTTTTCCTTTTGTATCACCATTTCTTCAAATTTTGTAAGCTCCCTTCATTTACCATTTCTTTTCACACATTCTTTAATCCAATGTTCCAACTGAATAATATTAAACCAAGATAACTTTTCCATTCCTAACCCACCTATTATTTGTTCTTTATTACTCATCTTTTCCAACCAGTCTTTAATAAACAGTTCCCTCAGACCATCCATTTCTGATGACATGTCAGTATAAGGTGGTCATGTGGTGGCTCAGTGCTATATGGATTGGATCTGAACGTGTGCTGCTGAAGGGGGCCAGGACGCCCTGTTGGTTGTGACATCTTAAACACATTATGTGCTGAGTTGTCTGCACACCCCATTAGCTGCCACACAGCTGCCTCTCTTATGTGGGACTAGCTGCTTACCTTAAAAGATAGGAGGGGGAGGAAGTAAAAGCCAAATCAAGAGAATAAGAGAGAGACACTCTCTAATGACAGGAGAGAGGCTCTCCAATGCCAGCAGTGTTCTTGTTTTGCACAGAACATCAAAGAATGCAATGAAAGGCATTTCTCGGTTGTAGGGCAGGCCCTTCCATTAGGCAGAGTGAAGCAGTTACTTCAAGAAGCAGATACTCAGAGGCAGTATGGGGTGTCAGAGGACAGAGCTGTCTGTTCAACAGCCTGCCCCACACACAACCCAAAGCCGGCAGACTGCTTCCAAGGTCGGTAAAATGAGTACCCAGCTTGCTGTGTGTGTGGGGGGGGGGGGCAATGTATAGCCTGCATAATTAACTTGTAAAGCACCCAGAGAGTGCTTTAAGAACTATGGGGTAGTATATAAGCAGCACGCTTTGCTTTTGCTTTGCTTTGAGGTGTGACAAAGGACGCTCTTTTACTACCAGCAGTGAAGGAAGAGACTACTATTAATCCAGTCAGCTTTTGTGCACAAAGAGGTCATCTTTCTCATAGCTAGCCCCTCCCCAAAAGCCCCAAACCCCCATTTGGGGCTGGCCCCATTGAGTCATTTGAGGTTGAAGGAAACTTCTTTCATCACAAAGGGTTCCCTAGGGAGGAAAGAGAGAACCTAGCAGCCCATATCCCACCCCACAACTCTGCACTTCTGGCAGAGACATGTGGGAACGCAAGGCGTATTGAAGGATTCAACCTTTGGTACATACTAAACTCCTAAATATTTTTCTTCGAACACGGAGGGGGTACAGGGGCGTGAAACAAAGAATCTCAAAAGAAAAGATCTTGATGATCCCAGTTTCACAAAGCTGGCCGCCTTCCACTCAGACTGCCAGTTCCTTGAGGGCAAGTTGCTGAGTGCTCTGCGAGGTTGTGTGAATTTTCCGAAGGCCTCGAAGGTCTCAATCTGTTTTCGCTGCTGCTGCTGCTGCTGGGTTGTGGTCTGAGATTTCATCTGAGCAGGAAACCTCATCTTGCAGAGGCTTAGAGGATCTCTTTCCTCCCCGGCTGCCAAAAAAATTTAGAATTACACACAATACAAACTGCTTCTTGTCACTTCTACCTTCTTTAAGAAGTATCGTACAACACAGAAAAGCAATATTTTGATGGTTTAAGGAGGTCAGGGTTTCCTCTCTCTCTCTCTCTCTCTCTCTCTCTCTCTTCCCCAGCAATTCACAGAAAGGCAATTTGGGGTTGTGGCAGAGAGACTTCTACCAGGCAATTTCTTTGAGAAAACAGCAAGGAAGCATTAGAAAAGAGGCAGGAGGAGGCAGGAGTGGAAAAGCTTGATGTGTGTGTGGCGGGAGGGGGGGGGCGGCCGGGAGAAAATAAAAGGTTATTCACATCTTTCAAAGGTACCTCAGGGAGCATTTGCTGCAAATGTCTATTGGCGCTTTTTTATTAAAGTTGCCAAAAAAATTGTGTTAGCTAATGGATTCTTAATTCTGTCGGAAAATGGGCACAGGAAAATTATGCTATTCATCTTGTATTGGTTCGAAATCACATCTGACATCTAATCGATCATGGTGCGCAACATTAACTCTTTGGATCGGGACCAACTTTCTCCCCCCACCTTGTGCGGCACATTTTCCATCTCTCTTTGTGTGTATGTATGAGTGCATTTATGTGTGTGTGTGTGTGTGCGTGCGCGCGCGCCTGTATGAAACTCAGTTTAACTACTTTACTGCTGGTCTTTCGTACTCATCAAAAGGGCTTTAAAAAAAGGTATGTGCCATGTGCTGTGTGCTTTCGTTCCGCAGCATTATTTTCATTCCTCATTTGCTGACAGATTTTGATGTTGTGTTATTATCAATTCTCCCCCCCTCCAAACATCACTCTTTAACTTCATTTTGCCTCCCCTGCTTGGCTCCCCCTGTGACCTTTACTTGACCTTGTGCCCTTCATTCTCCTAGGCAAGGGGAGAAAATTGAGAAATAGCTTATGGGCTCAACTGTACATCTGATATTTCCCCAGCATACTTGCATAGGAATCTGTTTTGGTTTTGGTTTATTTCTGGTGCTCCGCATTGTAAAACTGCCTGCTCTAATAAGAGATGTTACTCCTTTACTGTATGTTGCACACAAACCAATGGTGGGCAGAGCCAGGAGAAAAACAAATATTCACATTCACACATGCTTGCCCAGAGAGAGATACGTAGCAGCAGGCAGACAGGCAGGCACCATACATATACCCACAGAGGCCTCCTGTAAAGAGGCAGGCAGGAGTGGAATGACCAGTGGTAGCCTGAGCTTAAGCTGTATGTGTGTGTGGATCCCCTCTGAAATTTTGAAAGGAAGCAGTCTTCCGGCTTCGACCATGGGCTATGCCCGCTTATGTTTTTCATACAGGTGTGCATGTAAGGGATATGCAACTTGTAGCTAACTGTGGCTAACTGGTGGCATTATGGTGCCACTTCTTAGTCACATGCCTGCTTATGTGCTCAACTGTACATCTGAGATGTACCCTGATTAGCTACAATTAGCTGCAGCAAGACATGCAGTTTTTATGAGAATGCCAGTAAGATTCCAGCCACATTTTAAACATAGCAATAATATAACACTAAAGTTTTTTTTAAATCACCCAGACTGCAGATATTTTGTTGCTCAAAGCTCACCATTTATACAATATCTCTGAGTGCAGTAAAAAGCATGCTATGAAGCTAAATGGTTGGCAATTTGCTATCCTTTATTGGTATTCATAAATCTGCTGTCTCACTCTGCTTAATGGTAAGGCTGGCCCACAATCATCATTTATGATACCACAAAATCCTAGAAAGTGGCCTAAGAGTACATAATAACAGCTATTTGCTAACCCAAAATTGGTCAAGGCTTGAATGGAGGCCATCGGGCAATCCCAAATATTGATTTATTTTATTTATTTAAAATATTTTTACCCCACCTTTCTCCTTAAAAAATGAACCAAGTTGGTTTACATCATTTAAAACACAATATTGAAAGCTAAGAACTATAAATTATTCAAATATTTTTTAAAAAGTTAAATAAACTTTATATGAAAATGTTAGGTAAAACCATCACTAAAACAGACATAAAAGCAACAAAAATACAAACCATCCTGTTTTCAAATCTCCTCTAGGCAGCCAGTCACTATGGGAAAGCCTGCCTTAAAATAAAGGTCTTTGCTTGCTTGCAGGACAGCAAAGATGGGACCAGCCTGGTCTCCAATGGGAGGGAATTCCAGAGTCTGGGAGCAGCAACCAAGAAGGCTCTCTCTTGTGTCACACACATGACACACACCTGTGAAAGTGGTGGGACTGAGAGAAAAGCTTCTCCTGATGATCTTAACTCTCAGGCAAGCTCATAGAGGGAGATGCAGACTTTGAGATAGCTTGAGACCAAGTCATTAAAACCAGGACTTTGCAGTATGTCTAGAAATGGAACAGCCATCAGTGAAGCTGCTGTAATGGGGGTGGGAGGTGGGTGGGTTATGTAATCCTTTTAATCAGCCCCAATTAACAATCTGTCTACAGTGTTTTGGACTCACTGAAGTTTCTGAACATTTTCCAAAGGCAGATCCACGCAGAGTGCATTACAGTAATCCAGCCAGAATGTAACTAAGGCATGTGTCATTGTGGTTAGATCAGAGGAATAGGTGCAGCAGGCATACTACTTTTAAGTGTGCAAAGGCTTTCCAAGACACCACCAAAACTTGGGCATCCAGGTTGCTCTCTAGAGCAAAACCGAGAAAACTGAGACTATCCTACCATGCATATATAATGAAAATACAGAACTGACCAAAAAAGGCAAAATTGTTGGAGAAAGTGGTGGAGGGAATAGGAAGAGAGAACAACCTAACATGAGATGTTGTTGGTTTGCAAGATCTGAGCAGAGCTGTTAATAGTAGCACATTTTGTTAGCACTCATATACTCACCACACAGCAGAAGTGACTTGAAGGTACATAACATTTTTGGAGTTTTTTTCCTTAATTATCAAATAATTATCTAATGACAAAATGCATGGAATGATTGAAATTATGACAAGATATAGGCACCAAAGCTCTACTAAGTAAGATCACTCCCAGCCATGAAGCAAAACCCAGTAATTTTATAGCGTAAACAAATGACCTTCTGAATATTTGTTCTCTATTCTTTTTTAAATTTAAGTATTTTTATAACCAGACATAGAATCCTATTGTAATGCCTGTTTGGCCAGGAAAGAGTTAAAAAGTTTCCTTCCGAATAAAAAAGTGGGTGAGATCAACCATTCTCTTTCAAGATACACAAAATGTATCTTTTCAATTTATCTGAACTGTTTAAAATCTGGAAATGTTTAAGGTTGTTTGTTTCTGCACGAGGGGAACAATTTTACTTTAAAAAAAATCATAACTCAAAAACCCCTTGTTCAAACTTCCCCAGATTTGACACAGAACAAGAGGTGTCTGCTACAGCTGTACCAAATTTTCTGCTAATCTGAAGGCCATTTTCAAAGTTATATATTTTTTGTTTGAGCTGCCCTTGTTTTTAAAACTGTCTTGTAGTGTCTTGATTTGCTCTGCTGCACAAAAAACATCACTGTCCTCTTGTGCGGTGATAATAATAGTTCTTGGGGCTCAGAGAAGAACCACTTTTTTCTATGTCCTACCGGGCTTGCTCTGGAATGGTCTCGGGACCATTAGAAATGTTTTGGCCACATTGTTCTCAACAGAAGGGATATAAACTATGGCAGCTTTGGATTTGACAGTGTCCCCTTCTCCCCTCCCATCCTGGACTAGAACTCACAGAATCCCACAGCCAGAGCAGAAACATGGCAGTAGGGTAGGGGGACAACCACTGGCACTCCTTCTTTCCCCGCTTTCTGAAGTCAGAGGAGTGCGGGCTGTGAAGAACACCCTCATACCTTCACAGGATTCCGAATATTAGGAATTACTATTACAGATATTTGGAACTATCAAATTTGGATTCATATATATTTTGTACTATCAAAATATGCCGCTATTCAGTGAATTCTGAATATTTCCAAATCCAAATGCACATTCCTATTTATGGGAATTGTAGCCCATCCCATTTGGAGGGCACTGGGTTTTGGAAAGCCTGAACAATGAAATAATAAAATAGCTGCTCCTGACACTAGCACAACCACAATCCATGTGACAATCACCATAAAACTGTCGTTTGCCTAGAGGGGAACATGGCATTTCCCAAGCCACAAAATGCTATGTTTTGAGTGCTGGTGCAATGTAATATTCCTACAACAGAAGTGCTGATGGGGGAATCTGCAGAAATTCAATGTTTTCCCTAATAAACAACAGTCCTGTGGTTACTTGTATTTCTGTCCTCCCATAAAATCTGATCCTGAAAAAAGTTACTCTTTCACATCACAAAAGATATGTTTCCAAGCATGTCCTTTTGCTTATGCAAATACTGATCCTTTTTTCCCCCTTTGAGGTTTTTGCATAGTTCACTTACTGTAGCTCCTAGCTTAATGAACATTACTTACTACTCGCTGTATACATCTCACTTGCTTAGAGTGGATCCTGGGAGAAACCACTTGAATTGTTACCACGCAGCCAGCTAAGAAGAGAGACATTTGTCGGGCGGGTTATTCTGAGAGCATGTTGTTTGCTTTTGGAGAAACTGATGATACTGAAAGGTTAGAACTACTGTAATCCTTCCCTTGGGTACTCGTTGCCTTCCTACCTGCGGTGTGTATATTTCTAAATCAACAGAAGACATGACACTATAAAACCCACAGCATTTTTCCTCAAAAGGAAACTGGCCTTGTCTGAAGCAACTTCTCCCCACCGCAAGCCTGAAACTTTCTATTGCTCCACAATATGGCGAGGGTAAAACATTATGAAAACAGCCGGCAGAGCAGAGTGGTTTGTAAAAGGTGTGTTTGCTTGAAATCTGAAGGGACCCAGGCTGCTACCATCAGCATGTGCAATCTGTCCATCGGGCACCCACACCTTCTGAAGGATCTCTTACAATTGTAGGTGGATGGGAAGGAGAATGTATTCCAGCCCTCAAACATCAGCACCATACTCTCTTCCCATCTTCAGGAGCTACAGAGTTTTGTCTCTTTTGTGATACTAAGTGTCTTATACATTCTTTACCATCAGATACACATTTGTGTGCGCATATGTGTGAGCACACACTTGTGCATAAATACAGGCGTGCGCACACACACACCAATGCACAAACATGTCTGGTTTTCCTTGCCATCTTTTCCCTTTCTTCCTTTTCCCCCCTGCAAGATGTCTTGTCGGGCATGGGGAATTGGTTTGAGGTGGCTAAATAAATAAATAAAAGGCAGGCCTTATGTTGCCCGCCGATCTGAACTCTGAGGCGCCTAAAGGCAAATGTTAATGCAACAGCAACTCTGAGAAGAAGAAATCTAAATGACTGAAGAGGGGCAGCTAGAACCATATGGCAGGGAGACCGAGGATGCATTGCGGGGAAAAGACTGGCTTCCCTCAGCCAAGCTGGGCCTTTCATCACTGGGGTCCCTGCATTTAATAAGAGATGTACATCTGCCATATATGGGTCAGTGGCTCCCAGGCCAATCTGCCCCCAAAGACAATTGTTTCCTATCTCCCTTCCCCTCACCGATCAAAGAGCAAACCAGAGGGGGCAGAAGCTGAGGTAAATGGACTTGCGAACAGGCAGGGTCCAGGGTCAACTGAATGAAATTTCTCAACCTCAACTGGTAAGTGTAAGCCTATATGCAGCAGCTGAATGGCACAAAAACAACATACCTGAGGTTTCAAGAGGTCCCATGTGTATTTCTCGTTCCCCTTGGTTTCCTTTTCCTCATGCCATCTATGTTTAAGATAGCAAACTCAGATGATAACAGAGCATATTCAAATAGATGACATAGTGATGCACTACATAGCACTAGTCCGTTGTTACTTAAACTGGGTCTCAACAACATGATTAGAAAAGAGTGATGTGCCCCTCCCCCATCATCTCTGTCCCTTCAGAATTTCGTATTTTTCTGCGGCAGTTGTCAGTGTCATGGTCTCATCCTCTCCACTTGAACCACGGTTTGTCCTAGTCCTCAGCTAAGAAAGAGCAGCACTACCTATCTAGGTTGTCCCACGGGGAATTTTGGGAATAGGTTGACCGTCCAGACCAGGACTGGGGAAGGTCATCTGTTAATGATGCTGGCTAGGGCTGTTGGGCATTGCAATCCACCAATGGCTTGTCACGCGCAAGCACAATCCGCCCCCGCTCATGCGCGAGTGTGCGGTATGCCCCCTGCAAGTGCAACACGGCCACCTGCAAGCACAACACACCCACTGTGCGTGCATGCAGAGGGGGCGTGGAGATCCGTCTCCATGGCCCAGTCCTGAGAAGCCCACAGACTCGGGGTTGGGGACCACCGCACTAACCCTACGAGCTCTCAGCCTCCCACGTTCTCTGGGGTAGTTAGTTCCCTGCCTGCCGTGATCAAGTTACGATAAAACATTTTCCATTTTCCATACAGCTATAAATACAGTCCTGCTGCAATGCTTTGCTACAAACATAGCATTCCTTATCCTAACTTATGGTTAGATTTGTCAGGGTTGGATATTAAAAAAATGATTGGATGTCTTGACTAGACCAGGGCCCGATTAGACACAGTCATGGGAGCAGCTCAAAAGATACAAACAGGTATTCTCATAGTTGGAGTAATGACAAAATCTGATTGATGTTGGTTGGTTGGAAGCATAGCAGGCTGTGGACAGCCAACCTAACAAAAACATCCCGGAGAGCCTCGTTGTACTAAAGTTTATTGCAGCATCTGTTAATGCTACAATATTTCTGTTGGTTGTTAAGGCAGAGTTCCAGCACAGGGCACCCTCCAGAAGTCTCTGACTACAGTCCCCATAATCCCCCAGACAGCTATGCCAGTTGAGGAGTCATATTTCACATATCTGGAAATGCTACTTTCAGGTAAACAGTCTTAAGGCCTCCTAAAACAAAACTAATTGATGATTGCTGTGGTGGTCAAACCAGCCAACCAATCATTTCCCTTGAAAACAGGTCACACAGGGAATGCACAATTTGTGTTTTTTATCTGAATTGCTCTTCAGGGAGTCTTCTGGAAGCAGCATTAAGCTTGGAAAATAAGGTGCATGGGGAATATGCATCTTGTTTTAAAACCTACATTATTTCTCTGTATTTTGGCATGCTGGTAAACACAGCAGCAGGATGGTGGGGCCTGCAAAAGGGATATGCGGTCTACATTCTCCATACAGCCTCCTTGCTCTAGGGGCACCGTAGCACCGTGTACGGATGACATTCAGCATATGCAGCGTGGGCCAACCCTGCTTCTCTGTACTAAAAACACCACTGTAGCATCTATTGAATATATCCCTGTTGCACAACAGTTGAATGCACAAGAGCCTCCAAGATAGCTGATGTTCCCTGGTCACAGAACTGCTTTTCTGCACTGACTCAGACATCATTTATTCATTGCTCAGGTGTGAGCATCATGGACAGTTCATTGAATTCCACCAGATATCAGCCTTGTGGTGAGGGGGGGGGAGTGCTCACATAATCCTTAACTTGCACCTGTTTGTTTTTACACTGGGAATGTTAAAAATAAAATTGAAAAACCCATCTGATGTTTATTTATAAAGACACACCTGCCTCTTTGTTTGAGTCAGATGTCACAGCAATGCAAACCAGTGTATACTAGAGATGTTTTTGGTTCTCAAAGGAAACTTCCTTCAACTGGTCAACTTTTCATCATTGGTTTAGGAGATTATTAGCAAGAAGAAGAATCCACAACAACCGCCTTGTACAGGTACAGAAATTAGTAAGGTAAAGGTAAAGGTTCCCGTTTATAATAAGCTCAATCAATCAATCAATCAATCAATCAATCAATCAATCAATCAATCAATCAATCAATCAATCAATCAATCAATCAATCAATCAATCATGCAGTCATGTCCAACTCTAGGGGGCAGTGCTCATCTCTGTTTCCAACCCATAGAGCTAGCGTTTTGTCTGCAGACAATTCTCTGTGGTCACGTGGCCAGCGTGACTAGACACGGAACGCCGTTTACCTTCCCACCGAGGTGGTACCTATTTATCTACTCACATTTTTGCATTTTGCATGCTTTCGAACCGCTAGGTTGGCGGGAGCTGGGACAAGCCATGGGAGCTCACTCCATCGCGTAGATTTGATCTTACAACTGCCGGTCTTCTGATCTTGCAGCACAGAGGCTTCCGCTGTTTAACCCGCAGCGCCAGATGCAAATGGGGACCTCTTGGCTATTTCAAGTGTTTTTAAGGCTGAAGGTATATAAAAACCTGCTGAGCAAAACAATGCTACAGAGGAAAGGGTGAGAAGGTTGCACAGCAGTTCCCATTTTTGGGTGGTGGTCCCATGGAGTGTTTTGTCCCTCCCAAAGGAAGTGGTGCCATCATTCAGGCAGAAGTCTAGGATCCCACTCATCACCTTGCAGGATCTGATTTTACTGCTTTTACTACATCCTGGAGATCTTCCTATCAAAGCTTGGTGCAGCAGGCTCATACTTGGAATTTTAAAAATTGGAGTCCAGGAATTTTTTCTGAGTACCAGAACTGAAGATAGCGCTCAGTTTTATTGCACACAGACCCATCCTTTGCCCAACCCTGTTTCAATTCAGCATTAAAATATGGAGTGAGTAATGGGAAACTGGCTGGCTGGATAAACTCAGGGAGTTAGGCATCTGGGTGCAGAGCTAGAGGTTGGGAGCTCAATTCTCACTGTGCATCCCAAAAGAGCCAGCCTGTGGAGCCGTGGGCCAGCTTTACAGTCCCAGGATGCCACCAGAAAAAGGGAATTGTAAGCTGAAAATTCTGGAAAGAGTCATTGTAAGTCAGAATTGACTTGATGACACAGATTTAATTTTAATGGGAGAGTGCAGTCATTTTGTTGTTGCTATTGTAAAACGGCAGTCTGAAATCCTGGTTGTTCTGTTGTAAAATCCATCCAGGTAGATCTCAAGTCCTCTTCTACCACTTCTGTTCTTTAGATTCTGCTTAAGGTCACTCCTTTGAAAATCTGTCCTGTTCATTTCTTAGGGCTTAACTCTTATGTAAGTGTGATGAAGGTTACTGAATGACTAGCAGTTTCTCCCCCAATGGCCTTAAGAATCTGTTTCCGTATCCTACTCAGCTTTCCAGGACAGTGGCCCTATTAGAGGGCCATCAGAATCCCATGGCATTTGAAGACTAGCTCATCGGCTCTGGCTGGAGCTTTTAATCAAGAACCAAATTTTTGGCTCCCAGACTACATAACGAAAATGGCTGGAATCGTTTTAGTTAGCTACGCTGGTGAAACCCAACCATCATAACTGTTGGAGGCCAATCGCCCCAAGTTAAGATATCACCATAGACACGGGGAGTTGCATACGGAGTTGTATGAATCTGTGTGCAACTGATAATGTCTACAGTGCTTTCTTAACTTGGGACAATTTAGTTCCAAATGTTATGCAATTTGCATAGCTGTGAACAAGGATTTTGGCTCATAAAAATTCCTGGTCATAACAAAAACAGCAGGTTTTAATTTTAACATGCATGTATTTCAGAGCTGTTTTTGAGGGGTTGGTGGGAGGAGAACCTTGTATGAAAGGAAAATCTGTCTGGAATAGGACAACTGATTAATCCCTCACACACTCTCACCTCTCGCTAGTCTCAGTTTGCAGCTGTTCCTTTGAAACCACTCCAGAAACAAACAAGAGATAAGTATTCTCCCACCCTCCTCCTTACAAATCACCTAACATTTTCTAAAGCCCACAGGGGTACTAGGATGGGAAAAAGATAAATTCTAGGCCTAGAATTTCCAGAAAATTCTGGGAGTTGTAGTCCAAAAAAGTAACTTTTCTCTATCTCTGACCTGCCAGATAGTAAACTATAAGATAGACTATGCCTGCAAACTGAGGATAGATATGATATCTATTTAAAAAGAAAAATTATTCTGGCATAATGTTGCTAATTTTCTGCCAGGTCAAATTCTTTTTCTGTAAGAACAGCCTGCCATGAACAAATTAAACAAGGAGTTTTTGCCTCATTTTCCCCATGGCATGAAAAACTTCATTTGATAAATTTCTTTATGTGAAGATGTTACAGAGGGCAGTGGAGGGCAGCATTTTTTTTAAAAAGTTGCCAGCTCTAAATCTAGGGACTAAAATGGGGTGGGAGACATTATCTGGCTTTCAGGAATTCTCTGGAGCAAAAACAGGGCTGCACCGGGGCTCATTGCCCACTAGGGGGATTCTAAGAATTTTTTTTAAGGGACTCTGGGGAATTAAGATTCTTTCCGGAAAGAGACATGGGAGTTGTAACAGTTCATTGCAAATCCTGTTTGATATTAGTTGAAGGCCTTTCTTACTTAGGAGCGGGGTGGGAGGGGAGCAGAAATGCGAGCATATTTGAAGAAAAGAAATGTCCTCCATCCTTATCCACAGTATTACTGAACCCAATAAATGTTTGTACTATGCATATAGAAGAAGGGAGAGCAGGAGAGGAAGAGAGCTAGTTAACTGCAGTTTCATTTCTGAATTCAGTATATTATACAAGAATAAAATAACAACATGGTGTCTCTGAATTTACACATGAATGTAAAGCTAAAATGTTTTTTTAAATCACGGATTTTACAAAACACCTTTCTATATCCCTAAAGAATGCATCTTTATGGATCACCCATTTGGAGAATGTGTGGGCCCTGCTAATACTGCTGGATTGCTGCACCTCATCATTTCCAAGCATGAATTCATTCTAGCTTCTGGACGGACATGCTCCTACCATTTTATGTTGGATTATTCAAGGTCATACATACAGTACCCTTGGAAGAGCCAGTGGTAGTCCTTTACTGCTGCTTCCCCCCAGGGATGCTTCAAGGTATGAACAGAATTGGCTCAGAAGGAATATAAGGCCACTAACTCTGTGCCACCCTGATAGAACAGGCCCTACTGTTAGGCAATCGTGTCAGGTGACAGAGGATGGGAGGTAGGGCTGTTCCTCATGGGGTTTCTGGTTGTTCTTGTTTGTTTGAAGGCCCACACAAACTTCCTGACCCATTTTCCAAACTAGCCTGCCAAAGACCCTTATCTGATAGCCCATGCTCAAGCAGGAGCCATTTGAGTCAACAGCCAGTCTGGTATACCAGTTAAGAGTGTTTGAAGGCATCTCCGGAGACGTGGGTTCAAATTCTTACTCAGATATGAAAGTCCCTGAAGGCCTCAGGCTATTCAGGGTCCCTTGGTTTTATCTACCTCACAGGATTGGTGTGACAGCAAAGAGGAGAGTCTTGTACACCACCTTGGACTCACTGCAGGAGAGGCCAGGAGGGCAGGAATATATACACAACCAAATAAACACATTGCCAGCCCAGCTGGTTTCTGTATGGCCTGGGAAGGGGGGTTGCCACCTTCGCCTCAGACAGCAAAAGGACTTGAGCAAGCCCTGTGACCCATAGAAAGATAGTTGGGAACAGCAGGCTTTAAAGGCAGAAGCCCTTCCCTCACCTGCCTGACGTAAAGCATGCCATTACCCCTCCCTTCCCACCCGCACCCCTAGTGTGGAGAGCAAAGAAAGAACCAGCCATTTACAGTGGACCCTTGACTTACAGACGGCTTGACTTACAGACTTTTTGAGTTACAGACTTCTCTGGCCGCAAAATTTAGGTTTGACTTGCAGACTGAGATTTGACTTACAGACCAGAAAAAAACCAAAATGGAACAAAAACGGCCTGTTATGGGATTAATCGGTTTTCAATGCACTGTAGGTCAATGGAGACTTGACTTACAGACTTTTTGACTTGAGAACTGCCTTCCAATATGGATTAAGTTCTCAAGTCAAGACCCCACTGTATTTATGCCTAAAACCTCTGTGTTCACCTGCAGCCACACATTCACCATCCCCAGGGTCGCTGCTACAGGAGCAACAGCCGGCAGCCCCAGCCAGAATGGTTGTTAGGGATGCCGGGAATTCTATGCCAAAGCTTCTACAAAGACCCAGGAGTATCTGAGATTAATGGGGGGGGGGAGCACCACAGGGAAAAATCCTTACTTTGCTTGCCCAAGTTCCTCTAATGAGTTTCAGGGGTGTTTTTTTTCCCAATGAGATGGTTAATTTTCATAACACGTTTTCTAAAATATGTCATTTTTAGATTCTACACAGAAATTGTTCTGACCTAAATTTCAGAGCTCAGGAAATTTACCTTACTCAGACTACGCCCTACCAGCATCTTCCATCCAGCTGGCTGCAGGATTCTGAGCCTTGTAATCCAAAGCAGTAACTTTTCTGAGCACGGACCTTGCTATTTGAACCCTAAAGAAAGAAGCTGGCATATGATCAGCCTCACATTTTGCTTCCCCCACAACCACCACCGCAGCTCCTTCTTCCTAGAACACATCTTTATATAGAGACGGTGATAGAGGCTTTAATTACTCGGTTTGGCAGGGTGAGAAACCCTCACGCTGTCGAGCCAGGACTCCCTGAGCCGAGCGGGAGCTGGAGACAGCCAGCCCCTGAGCCTCAGCTGCATGCTTCATTGTTGACATATTGCTGAAGATTTTTCAAATGTCCATATTAGAAGGAGTGAATTGACCTGCAGTTGTTGCTTCTTTTTTTCATTTGGTCAAGAATTTACTGCAGGTGTGCATCTTTCCTTTGTTATGGAAAATATTTTGGTATATGCATGAGAACAAGATAGAACAATGTCTTTCTCCTTACTTTCAAAAAGATCACAAACAATGCAAACTGCACAAAATTGCACCAGCTCTCACTGGCTAAAACGCTGTTGCTTAATGTAGTAAATTGCCCTAGAGTAGACTAATTGAATCAATGTGGTTTTAGTGAGTCAACTCCTCTGTAAATTTCATTGATTCAAATGTAACTCAAGAGTTACAATAGGCCAATTTGAAGCTATGGAACATACAAAGGCACTGACGCACCAAATCCCCATTGATTCAATAAATCTACTCTAGGGCAATTTACTACACCAGGCAAGAGGACCCTAGCTATAATGTTTTCCAGAACTTTTACAAATACCAAAGATAGTCTGTGTTATTTACTGTACATCTTTTTGAACAATCACCTGCTTCTGTGCTTGCTATGTTTGTGTGCTTTGCTTAGGAAAGAGAAAGGATCCCATTTTGAACAGGGACATTTTGCATAAAATGCAGATACCCCAATGAAAAAGAAGGGTATCTTAAAAGATCATGAAGAGTAAGGAAATGTCACTGGAGACCAAGACCCAAGATAATTCACACTCTTGTATTTCCGATCACCAAGCTGACAGGGGAAAAAGTAGTATTTTTTAAATGTGGTGCTGGAGGAGAGCCCTGCAGATACCCTGGACTGCCAGAGAAATGAACAAGTGGGTCCTAGATCAAATCAAGCCTGAATTATCTTTGGAGGCAAGAATCCTGAAGATGTAGTATTCACATGCACTGATGTTCTCACTATACATGTTCTGCTAGTTGCATTATATCTTTGCAGAGCTTGGAAGTAATGCATTGCAAGTACCACTGTTACTACTTATAGATTTAGTTTATGGATACATTCCTATACCTTTAGTGTATGGATCAGCTTCTGGACTGGCCTATGAAATCTGCCAGTGATTTGTCTTAGATCTAATAGAGTCATCTATTCATCACACAATTCTTGCCAATCTGCCAATTTCTTTCCTCTCCCCATTTTATCCACCTATTTTGGCAAAAGGAAAAAAGTCTGTTAATCATCCTTCTCATTGATACTTGTATCCATCACTTTCATTCTGATTGCGTTATTCCCACATACGCTATCTACTGCAGTGTTGCCAGACTCTGTTCCAGAGAGCCCTAGAGGTTCCGCAGATGCTCATCATCAAAGTTCTTCCAGGGGAGCTGAATGGAGAGAAACTGCTATGAAAGGCAGTTTGTTCTGTCTCCCCTACCAATCTTATTTTACATTGTTGAGCTTCATGGAAATGCTGGGCTTGTTCTAGGTCACACATTCAATTCATGTCGTCTCGATCATGAGGGGGCTTGACTGCAGAGTCAGCTCTGCAACCTCCTTCCCCATACTGCTCACCAGTACAAAGGGGACAGGAGAGGTTGTGAGAGACCTGTGGGCTGAACTACCCTTCCAAGAATTCCTACCCCCCCCCAACTGTTCTGTGGGACAAATAGTTAGAGGTGCCTCAGTGGACAATCTCATGTGGAACATGTTCACCAAAGGTAGAAAGTTTGAAAACAATGATCTGTTCTACCTCTCTGTAGCTCCGTTCCAGAAACCAACATCCTGCATCTCCTGATCTTGACTGGCATGGAAGCTCCCAGACTCAACAGGGTCCAAAAAAGAGGCAAACCCAACAAATTCCACTTCTGGACCTTCTCCACTGTTCTTTGGCTTCCACATTTTCCTCTTTCTTCTCTTCTTGTGAAGGCAAACCAAATCTGTCTCTTGTGGAGAGCACACCCACAAAGAGGAATCAGTTAAGAGCCTTTTGCCAATCCTGTTGTTCTACCACCTTCTTCCCTGTGCTCCCCATTTTTGTCAGTAGCTGGGACCCCGCTGTGTGTGAGCTGCCAAAGGAATCAATCATCGTAATGAAGCTGTGGCTTACCATGCATGCCGGCTCACCGTAGGAACACCAAGATATGGAATCAGTGCCAGCATTTCCAGACGGTTCAGAGATGATGGGCCATGAGGAGGAGGAGGAGGACGTTTGTGGAATATGAATAACTTTCTTTGTGCCATGGCAACTGCACCTTGACAACACAGCTCAACTGGCATTGTTATATTTAAAGGTGTTGGCATGGCTTTAAAACCAGAATAGAAAAGGCCTGGTTAGAACCAATAACTGAACTTTGCATGGATAGCTCTTATGCCAGAGAACCGTAAGAGTGGAGCTCAATCCACCAAAAGGGTCAACCACAGAGATCAAAGAGATCCACATCTGTTACACACGTACAGTCCAAAGGAATGCCTGGATAAAACCCATAAGCATACTTCAAAATGGAAATGTTATTCTCACTCAGGTAGCCTCCATTTTGCAGCTAATTTTAAGTTGCTGGTACTGACGTGGATTCCCTTGCCCTCTGTAGTAATCGGCTACTCTTAAGGAGTCTGTTCTGTCCACTGCCTTATGAAAGTTTCACATAGCCTGCCATCTCCTGGAAAACTTCCCAGCTGTAGGTAGCTTGAGCACAAAGGTGATGGTGAATCAGGAGACCAACATGTTTCTGAAACATTCTTAAGAGCTATTGTTGACCTGCTCCAACTTACTGCTTTCTCAGCCTACACCCATGTGCATCCATAATGTGGAGATAACATGCAGACTTATTTTGCAGCACTGTGCAAGTGAGTTCAGCAAATCTGTTGAGTCTTCTAGAATGCAGTGCAACTGCTGAGCTTATTATCTGGATTTAAACTCTACCCAGGGCAAGCTAGGAGGCCTTGTCTGTCTTCTATTCCCCACTCCATCTGTAAAATGCAAAAAGAAAAAGAAAAGACTATTCAATGAATTATTTTGAGGATATGTTAAGGTTTGTAAAGCACCATTGCACACAGAGGGAGTTTTCACACAGCAGTTTTATGTTGCCACTGGATTACCCACATCTTGTTCTCTCTGGTTTTCACACAATATCTTAGGGAGTCCTATTTCCATCCCATGCTTTTTTGCCTTGAAGAAATAATCCATTTTGAAAATTACTGCAATTTCTTTGTATTTTTCACTCCATCTAAAAATGTGCACCCATGTGCACTAGCACTGGCAACAATTACAAATGTGAAGGGAATTGGCCAGGGTGTGCATCTAGGACCCAAAAGCAGCACAGAACCTCTGCAGTTGCACTTCCAGCCATGCTGCTTAAGGTCCAGGAGCGCCTCCATCACCATCTGTCTTGGAGGAATTCCACTGAAAAGAGAAGGAGATGGTGGAAATTCAGGCCATGCCTTTCAGATGACAATGAATCACTGTTATAATTGCATAAGTAGTATTACATCAGTTGGCTGGATAACTCAATGGTTTAGATATCTGACTGCAGAGCCAGAGATTGGGAGTTTGATTCCCCACTGTGCCTTCTACAAGTAGAGTCAGTCTGTGTGGCCTTGGGAAAGCTGCAAAGTCCCAGGATGTCCCCAGAAAACGGGAATTATAAATTATTTCTGATTATTCTCTACCTGGAAAACCCTGAAAGTGTTGCCATAAGTCAGAATTGACAGCGCATTATTATTATTATTATTATTATTATTATTATTATTATTATTATTATTATTATTATTATTATTATTATTATTATTATTATTATTATTATTATTGTTGTTGTTGTTGTTGTTGTTGTTGTTGTTGTTGTTGTTGTTGTTGATGATGATGATGATGATGATGATGATGATGATGATGATGATGATGATGATGATGATGATGCTATTGCTGCACTACTACTACTACTACACACCAGTTCATTATAATATTGATTACATACAATTTGGTTTGAGGGGGGTTGCATTCTGCAATTACTTGGGGATACCTACACAGGATTTTGCTTCAAATCAGGCTGAATCTTAAAAATGCAAAAATCTTTTTTGCAAGAACTTCCACCCATCCTTTTAGAAGCTAAAAATCACACCCTTCTGGTGGGCTGCAACCAGTGATGTCCATAAGTGAGCATACAAGCATGTACAATTGTGTATATGTGATTGGGAGAAAAATTTAAAAAGGAAGTGAACAACTGGCAAGGAGGAGAGACTGCGGGTGTGACCATGCACATAAAACTGAAGCAATGCGTAACCAGCACTTTGTAAAAGCAGTGACACAATTCATTTCTGCATGCAGGAACCCGTATTGCACTTGCATTTTGAAAAAAACACAAAGCACTGGCGGCATGCACAATGTATAAGGACAGGTGAAAAGTCTCTAAGACTGCAATCCACTGTATAAAATAAACTCCTTGATCCATGACGGAGTTTCCTTTTCTCTGCAAAGAGAAAGACAAGAACAACATGAACCTGCATCTAGTCACAGGTGAATGAAACCTTTGAATTTTACCAACAAGTACAGTAGAAGGAAATCAGTTGTTTCTGATGAGAAAGGGATTAGCCATCTTATTTCCTTCTTAATGGGCTTTGCAAGAGACCATATGATACATGACTCCTCAACTGTTATTTACCAGTTTGGGACTAACTTGGACTGCAGTTTTCCATGTCATGAAATACCCTGCCAAATATAAAATTTCGTATCTGCTCCCATTTTCCCATTTTTTAAAACCGATTCTAGCTTGGTGAAGAGTTCTAGAGAACTTTGAAAGCTTACATATTTTGTAAATTTACAGCTGATCCTAATAAAAGCATTGTCCCTTTGTGGATCTGAGGTTTTATTCCTATAGATCTTGGCTGCTTCTTCTTCTTTAAAAAAAATCCTATGTATATTTCCTGGGAGACATCCAGAGTCTAGAAATGCTACTTTTAAAATATTACAACTCCCAGAATCCTGTTCAAACCCAGGTGTGATGTTTCAAAGCTCTAGGAGCAGGAGCAATAGGACTTACTGGTAAGGGATGTGCATGTAACTTTGCCTAGTGTAATGCCCAGACAAACCAGACTGCCCAATTCAATTGCACAATCAGCCACACAATTCCTGTTGTGGCCAATTGCACAACACACCAGCAGAGAATTCTGACCAAAAGATTTCCACTGGCTAGAGAGTGGGCCATCAGTGGCCTGCACACCCTCATGGTACTTTCTCTTTTTTCCTAATATGGTCTAAGGGTACATAATGCAGCTACCTCACTAAATCTAATCAGGTCTGTCTATAATTACTGCTTGGATGGGAGAACACCCAGAAACGATATATCTATTAGGACAGAAGAGGCCACAGGTTTGTTTAAAATTGCATATGAAACTGGCAGCTGTTGCGATGTGCGTGTGTGTGCGTGCATGTGCAAGAGAGAAAGAGAGAATTGTGGTAACTTATCTCAGTCAACAGTTATTGCATAATATTTATCACATGTTTGTGGTATTGAGACAACCATATAATTCTGACAATGCTGAATGCTATGCCTACATGGAGATTTATGTGTATATGATACTGTGAGTGTCTGAAAAGTCACAACCAGTTTTTAGGGTGCGGTATTCCTTCCTGCCTTCCTTGGAACAAGCATCTTTCTCATTACTTGTGGTTGTGAAGATGGGTTCACGCTGCGTTCATCAAAAACCTTATTCCGTGGGCAAACTGTGACATTTCACTCTTTCCACGACTGGTAGATGTAGGATTATTAATGAAAATATGCAAATATGTACTGAAGAATACAGTAGTTTAGTCATTCAGGTTGTAGAGTTCCGCTATCCTTTCCTCATTGTAGAATCTGGGTTTCCTTGGCCCAAGATTTTAAGAGTGGAGGTATAGCAGAGTGCAGTCTTATTCTACCATCACCCACTTTTTTAAAAAAAAAACCCAAAATACTTAACTTGAGAGTTGTCTGAAAAACCTGTAACATGTCTTTCAGGCAACACGGGTATACAACAATACACACCGGTTCTGCCAGAAGATTGTGTAGATTGTCTGTGTGTGAGTACACACACGAAATACCTCTCTCTCTCCCCCTCCACTCTCACTTCTATCTTGCCGTCTGCCAGCCTCTTCCCACCCACCCGCCAGCACCGTCGTATTTTATGTGGCGCGACATCCTTTGGAGAACGCTCACTCTCCGACCCCACCTGTTCCCGAGCTGCGAGAAAGCCCATTAATGAAGTTGGGCTGGTCCAGGAAGCCAGCCAAATCCTCGTGTCCTCATCAAAAGAGACATCTGTCCTTATGAAGAAGGAAGAGATTCCCCCAAGGGGGAGAGGAAAGGAAGGAGTAGGGGAAGGCTGATGGCGGCGGAGGGTGTGTGTGTGTGCAGAGAGGGAGAGAAGCTGCAGAAGAGGGAAGCATTCTCTCTTCGATATAAACTACCCCTTGCAAAAGGAAAAACAAAAACCCAAACCCTAACCCCACATTCCTAAGCAGCACAAGTAATGCCCCCTCCTTCCAATATAGACAGTGGCTTGAGTCCAAGCTAGGCCTACCTACTCTCCCTCCCCAAAGGCTCAAACCTGCACTACCTTGTTCCTCCCTATCAGGGAGGGGAAGAAATTGTTAAAAAGGCTCCTGACTTTCTTTTATTCATGTGTTGTTTTATTGCTGGCAAAAGCTGTCAGAGGGTGACTACTGCCAAAAAGCATCCCCAAGCATCTTGGCCTAACATACAAACGGCATGCTAATGTGGAAATTTTAAAGAGCCTCTTTTGGTTTTTAAATCGGAATTTTAAATGAACGGCAAAGCACAGAAGGGACCCAGCGAAACGCTAACAATAATATTGCATCTTTCTCCCTGCTTCTCTCCCCCCCCCCATCACATCCAACACCTCTTTTTCCTCCAACAGGCAAGAAATGTGGCAAGAATTCGCCATACTCAGTCCTGGTTGGCAGCTTCTGTTTTCAGAGGGAGGTATACACTGGGTTGACGGAGGTGGAGGTACTGATGGTTCAGAACATGCTCCAGGGATTGTTTTCAACGAGCCTAGCTCAGCAGCCATGTCAGTTTTCATTGCTCAAGTTTTCCACTGCTGATGTAATGAAGAAAGTGCTGCTTCTAAACATGAGCAGAGTGCCTCCTTGAGCAACCACTGATGAACTAAGAACAATCCAAAAGACAGGAGAGAAGACGTCTTTCAAGTACTGTAGTTTCATGACCTGAGTGGGGAAGAGCAAGGCTAAATGTCAGATCTTTTCTCTTTCATTTCTGTTCTATGTTCACACATATTTGGCATGTATCATACAATGAAAAGCCCATCCATACGTGCATGAATTCTTTTGTATTG